>NW_027186372.1:18389366-18425507 GCF_028583685.1 Petaurus breviceps papuanus
AGACAGACAGACAGACAGACAGACAGACAGACAGACAGACAGACAGACAGACAGATAGATAGATAGATAGATAGATAGATAGATAGATAGATAGATAGATAGATAAGGATTGGTATTTGACCTGTGATTTCATTAATACATGTAATTTCTAGATAAGGAAAATCTCTCTACTAGCGTAGGTCAGAGACTTCTCTGAAAGTTAAAGTTCTAGAGAGTTACCTGTTGCATAAAGAGATTAAGTGACTTTCCCAGTCACATAATCATTATCTATGTCTCAGAGTCAGAATTTGAACTTCTGTCTTCTTAGATCTGAGATCAGCTTTCCATCCATTTTGCTATGTCACCTCTTACTACTCACTCATTTGTCATTCTATCTATTCATCCATCCATTCATTTATTTGTACATTTATATCTTTGCTTATATTTCCCTTGACACCACATTAGCTCTTTGATGTCTCTTTGACATTTTATTTCTGTTTTATATCCCTAATACCTAGAGTGCAATGTCTGGCATATAATAATAATAGGTACTTAATAAATGTTTATTGGGTAATTGATTTTAAAGATTAGACCTTACCAAGAGAGCCATCTCAAAAGCATATTAGAGTAGAGAAAAGGCCCAATTCCCTAGACTCTCCAGACATGCCACCTCCTATCTCCGTGCCTTTGGATAATCTGTCTCACATCTAAAATGTATACTTTTCTCATCTACACCTCCAAGAATCCCTAGGTTCCTTCAAGTGCCACCTCCTCTATGAGACCTTTTCTGATTCTCCTTTAACTCCAGCGAGAGACTCTACTGTCTCCCCAAATTATTTGGTTTTCAATATGTGTCTCTCTCTCTCTGTGTATATATATATATATATACACACATATATATGCATATATACATCGAAAGATATAGATACACACACATAGGGATAGAATAGGGATGGTTTCATTTTCATCTCTATATATCCAATGCCTCGCACAGGGCCAGACACATAGTAGGTAGTCAAGAAGTGCTTGCTAAATTGATTCAAATTCAATCTGAACAAGTCTAACAATAAGCAAAAAGTAAAGATTCCACAGCTAAAGTTCTACATGAGATTAAGAAAGTTCCATGAGACTTTTTATATATCTAGCTTTAGTTTGACTCCAAGTTAGCATAAATAAGTTTCCTGAAAAATAAATTCCTGACTGCAGATATCTAAGAACAACTTTGAAGGAGTATTGGACTACATCAATGAGATATTCCTTATCAGCAAAGGAAATGGTAATGTATCTTGTCTAATCATTTAACCAACTCAGCCTCAGTTTCCTTATCTGTAGAATGGTTTAATAATAGCACCTATTTCAGAGAGTTGATGAAGTATCAAAAAATATAATACACATAAAATGTTCTACAAACTCTTAAGTACTATATAACTGATTGAACAACAACAAAATATAAGTACTCATTATTATTATTATGAACAATAATGATTTATTTAATTCTACTAATAGTTATAGTTGATAATATTTCTAATGACAAAACCATATCTGTCTCTTGTGTTGAACATTTGTCAGTGACAAGGACTGTGGAGGAACAACTTTTCTGCATCTTCAGTATCTGTGGTCACTGAAGAAGCCGGAGCTTCATCAGCCGCAGTGGAAGTTTGCACACTGCATCTCCACTAGAATTCTTCCTCCATGTCTTTTCTCTTTTTGTGTTTTCATACATCTTCCCACTAGGTGCAGAATCTCTGTTGGACTGGTCTCTTGGCTTGGCTCCCTAAGGATTCTCTTCTCCATAGGTCAATTCCCAACTAATGGCCAATTTTGCCTTCTTAAATCATACATGG
The DNA here is from genome assembly GCF_028583685.1 of Petaurus breviceps papuanus. NCBI lineage: Eukaryota > Metazoa > Chordata > Mammalia > Diprotodontia > Petauridae > Petaurus > Petaurus breviceps. The sequence continues at coordinate 18,391,190 of NW_027186372.1, forward strand.
TTGCCCTTTCTCTCAGATGCTTAAGATCACATTTCTTGAAGGCTCTTCCTTCTTTGAATTTCTACTGCCTCCAGGAATAGGGGGCTTTTAGGATTATGCCACCAATGGTATAAGCCAGTCTTCAACTAATTGAAGTTAAGGTCCTCTAGTAATGCAATAATAGATATTTGTTCATGATTTTGTTTTTTATTTGGAGGGAGGAGGGCAGGGCAATTGGGGTTAAGTGACTTGCTCAAGGTCACATGGCTAGTAAGTGTTAAGTGTCTGAGGCTGGATTTGAACTCAGGTCCTCCTGACTCCAGGGCCAGTGCTCTCTATTCACTGTGCCACATAGCCGCCCATTTGTTCATGTGTTTAAAAGAGATAACAAGGTATATTGTTGTTCACTTGTTTTTCAGTCATGTTTGCCTCTTCATCACTTCATTTGAATTTTCTTGGCAACGATTCTGGAGTAATTTGCCATTTCCTTCTACAGTTCATTTACAGATGAGTAAACTGAGGTAAACAGGGTTGTGACTTGCCCAGATTACACAGCTAGTAAGTGTCAGAGGCCAGAATTGAACTTAGGTCTTCTTTACTCCAGGTCAAGTGCCCTAGCCACTGCACTACCGACCTAGCTTCTCAATTAATAACGTGCAGATATGGCTTTATACTTCATTAGCATATTGATACCTTCTTAATTCTTTTATGTGCTCCTCAATTTTTGTCATTATATCAACTGATCTGGGATTCAGAAACCAAAACCCATATTAATCATATGTGTGTCATGTATATGTATACACACATACATACATACACAGTTTATGTATGCATGTATCTGTTTGTGTGTACATATACAAAGATATAGACACACATAGACATATATGTTTTCTTTGCTTCTTGGCAAATACCACTCACTGCTTACAGTTTTGCATAGTAGCACTAAACAAAAAGTCTAAACCTTCTTCCACATAACAGACTTTTAAATCCTTCAAGATAGCTATCATGTACTCTGTAAACTTTCTTTGCTGCATACTTGACCCCCCCTCCCCTCAATCCTTTCTACCAATTCTCACGTGGCATGATCTCAAGATTCATATTCCTTATGATAGTCCTTCAAATATTTTGAGAAAGTTGTCATGCCTTCTTATACCTCCCTAAATCTTCCCTTCTTTAGTCCAACAAACTTCGAGATCTTTGGTTTATTTTCAACCACTATGGCGCTTGAGAGACTGAGGCAACTGCTGTCTAAGTGAGTCATGGAGATGAGGAACTTGGCCTCCCTTCTTGCTTCCTCTTTTGTTTCAAATCATTCTTTACATAGCATTTCCTGGATCTTGGGATCCTAATTATCCAGAGGGCAATGACATCAATATCAGCTGATTCAAGTGACTTGAGGGAGACAGGGCTTACATAGCAGCTTGATAAACACTATTTATTAACTCTTTTAACACATGTATCATTCAGCTGTCTATCTGAAAAAAAAAAATAGAAAAAGTCTCCTACAGTAAAAAGAATCTATACTAAAGTACATGTGAGCTTTTCAAATAAAAAGTAAATCCCCTCCTTGGGTGGGATCCACATTATCATGCAATTCGCAGGCTTGCCCACGTGAGCTAGTTTCAGGGACTTTTAGATCCATGGAGCTGCTATTAAAGCGCCATCAAAGCATTTCTGACTCGATAGAATTAATCATGAAATCTGTTCCTGCCAGCTCACTTATCATATTCGAAATATTAATTTAGAGCAAAATTAAATCGGACACCCACCGACAGCAACATTTTGCCCTTCAGAACTCCCCTTCATATTGATTTATTAACGGCTGCCAGAACAGAGTACCGGAGCAATTTATTACTTCTTTCTGGATGTTTCTTTGTGCTTACAAATAGTCCTCTGGAGTGAGAGGTGTTATCTGACAGCCTCTTGACAAGGGTAGATTTTTTTTTTTCAATTTGCATAATATTCCTTGGATTTATTGGGATTTAAGGCAGAAGTTTCATTTTATATCAAAAGCAATGGGTGCCTTGCTTCAAGAAATTTTAAAACCAGCTTGGTCATTCAATAATGGTGGAAGTCAGGCATAATATAAAACTTAGTGCACCACTGAATCCGTTCTCCATTTGCAATGAGGTGCCATAAAATACAGAAAGGAAGCATAGAGCGTCATTTTATGAACTACGTAAATATCCTTTTTTACTTCTGCCATTAAGATCTTAAATACCTGAGCGGCAGCAGCACTCAGCTGCCAGTGATGAAAGATCAGTTGATCAACTCTGTGGGTACATATTCTAGGCAATAAAAGTAAACAGCCCCCTAATCCTCAGACTAAGTGGCCTTCTTGTCCAGGGTGACATCACATAATCATACTGAACAGTATTTACTGACATAAGGTGAGGGGATGGAGAGACCTATTTGTTGAACCACTCACAAAATAGCACCTCATTACATAACCATCCAAAGGCCTAATTCTAGCAATGCTGGTCACTCCTTCCATTAGATTCATATAATTAAGTATTCATTCATTCGATGAGCATTTATTAAGTGTCTTCTACATTCAAAGACCCGAGGCAGAAACTAGAGATTTAGAGAGAAAAATAAAATCTTGCCTGCCTTTAAAGAGTTTAAAATCTTCTTGGGAGAAATGGTATAGCAACCAGTTGGCAGAATGGATAGAACTCTGGGCCTGGAGTCAAGAAGACCCGAGTTCATCTCTAACCTCAAATCCTCGTTTAGCTGTATCTACCCTGGCAAGTCACTTCACTTCTGTTTGCCTCAGTTTCCTCAACTACAAAGTGAGGATACGCACACTGCTTACCTCCCAGAGTTCTTGTGAGGATCAAATGAGGTAATAATTGGAAAAGCACTTAGCACAGTGACTGGAGGAAACTGTTGTTGCTGTTCAGTCATCTCAGTATGCGACTCTTCATGACTCCATTTGGTTTTTTGTCTTTCGTTTTGTCTTGGTTTTTGTTTAACTGTTGGCAAGGATATTGGAGTGGCTTGCTATTTACTTCTCCAGCTCATTTTACTAATAAGGAACTGAGGAAAACAGGGTTAAGTGACTTGCCCAGGGTCACACAGCTAGTAAGTATCTGATGCTAGATTTGAACTAATAAAGACGAATCTTCCTGACTCCAGGCCTGGCACTCTATCCACTGTGCTACCTAGCTTCCCCTCCCACATAGTAGGTTCTATATAAATGCTAGGTATTATATAGATGGATAGTTTTTATATTATTATTTATGTTTAATTTATTATTCTAATTTTTAATACTTTAATTTATTTTAATAATATTTTAATATTATTTATATATTATTAGACAATTCTATACAAAATATATACAAAATCACTTCAATTCATCCTCTATTAAGTGCCTACCAAGTGCAAAACATTGTGGGAGATGCCGGGGATACAAAGACAAAAATGAAACAGTCCCTGCCCTCAGCGAACTTACATTCTGTTTAGGGACCTAGTGGAGGTGGCAGACAATATGTATGCAGATCAATCGATATGAAAGACATGCAAAATAAATACAAAGTAATTTTGATGAGAAAAGAAGAGGCAACTAGCAAGTTCAGAAAAGACCAGATAGGAAAGTGGAGCTCAAGTTCAATATTGAAGGAATTCTAACAGGTAGATGTGAGGAGTGTGTGGCAGGCATGGAGTTACCCTGTCTGACACATAGAAGATATAAACTGCAATGTTGTGAATGAGGTACAGTCAAAGGACCTCTTTGGCTTTTTTGAGAGTATGTGATGAAAAGTCGTATGAAGTCAGCTTAGAAAAATACAGATCAGAGCAAGATCTTGAAGCACTTTAAAATGTCAAACAAAAAATATTTGTATTTTATCCTAGAAACAGTAGGGAGAGTCTCGTGATTCTTGAGCAGAGAGTGACATAGTTAGAAATGTCCTTGAGAAATATCAATTTGACAGTTATATGGAAGACAAATTGGTAAAGGGAGAAATTAAAGATAGTGATCAATTAGGACCCTGGAGGCATATATCAGGAAGAGGTAACAGCTGGGGTGGTGGCCATGTGAGAGAGATGCAAGAGACTTTGTGAGGTAGAACTGACATGACTTGGTTAATTTAATATAGAGGGTAAGGGACAGGGAAGATAAGGATAATTTCAAGGTAGTGAATATGAGTAATTGGGAGAATGGTGGCTCCCTCAACAAAAAGAGGGAAATTTTTGGAAGCAAAGCTCAGAATGACAACAATGATGAAAACTGCACAGTACTAAAATTAGGAAAACAGTATTTTAGCTAATGCTACCTTTGGCTCTCTGTTTAAAAAAAAAAAAAAGACCAGGTTAAAGAAAATTCTAAGAAATTATTCTCCCTATCCTATTTTCTTCTATCCCTAAGGAAGGAATAGGAGGTACTGAACCCATTACTGATTTTCATCCATTTTGGCTAGAAGACTACTTCCTATTTGAAGGCCAACAAATTTCATACAACAAGAGTAAATCTTTGGTAGTTTCTAAGTGAGGAGGCCAAACTCCCTAACCAAAGCACATTTACTTCCATGAAATCTCTTCAAATGAGATATAGGAAGGATACCAGCAAGTTTTATTTTTACCATTTACTATTTCTTTATCCTTACCACTGCCTCTAATTTTTGGCCCTTAGGTTCTTTCCTAGACCATTGCTTCTAAAGTAGCTATACACTCTTTTCCTTTCCAATTCAACTCTACGCTCTCCCCTACCCCCGTATCCTTATTGAAGTAATTGCCCTGCCAAGTCTCCCATTCTGCCCATCTACTGCTTTCCTTCCTACTCACATACTGTAGAACAAAGTTGAAGCAAATAATGAAACCATACTTGTGACTCCACTAGAAGGGAAGAAGAGGACTGCTGAAATAAGGCCATCACTGCCTTGCTGTAATTGATTTCCCTATTCTATTCACTATAGTATTTTTCTGCAGCATTTCCATCACTCTTAAAACCTCCCACATGTCCCCCACCCCTACCAAAATTTGAAATGATTACCTTGCCTCATTTCAGAAAAAATTAAGGTCATTCACAGATGGCCTCTTCTTTCCCGCTTTTCATCGCCCATCACTCAGATGTTTTCTTCTGCCATCTCCTACTTCACCTCTGGTTAACATGGGCAGGTGGCCTTTTTCCTAGCCAAGGCAAATTCTTCTACATGCACAAGTAACACTATGACATCCTCTATTCTCCAGTAGATTGTCCTCTCTATCATTCCTACCCACTTACTAATCTTCAATAGTTTCCTGTTTATTAGCTACCTCACCACTACCTAAAAACATCTCCATGTTTTGAACAAATTCCTTGAGAAGGCTCACTGTACTAGGTGCTTCATTTCCTTTCTATTCTCTTCTTAATTCTTTGCAGTCTAGCTTCTGGCTTTTCAATTCAACCAAAAGAGTCCTCTAATGTTCTTTTGGGGGTGTTATGTAGGTCACACTAACTCTGGATATCCTACAGGGCTTTGTCCTTAGACTCTCTTCCCATCTTCCATTTTGATGATCCTACCAATTTTCATGTCCACGCAGATAATCTCAGATATACTTGTCTAGCCCTAAAAAAAACCGCTAGCCTCCCGTCTAGCATCTCCAACTTCCTATAAGACATTTCAAATTTGTTGAAATTTAAAAATTCTACTCATTATCTTTCCTTCCAAATCCTCCCCTCTTCCTAATTTTTGTATTATGGGAGAGGATACCAGCATCCTCCCAATCACCCAGACTTATAGTCTAAACATTCGTTAAAAGTATCCTATGTGCCAGGAACTGGGCTTAGTGCTAGCGGTACAAATAAAGATAAAAGTTACTATTTTCAGGGAACTCACAGTCTAATGAAGGAGATCAAAGGTAAACAATTATGGTTAAACAAACTATAAAGGACAAATTTAAAATAATCAAGAGAGGGCACTAGATTAAGGGAGATTGAAAAAGATTCTCTGTAAAAGGTTGAGATTTTAATTTTTACTTGAGATAAGCCAGGGAACAGAGATAAGGAGGGAGAGCATCTCAGGCATGGAAGACAACAAGTGAAAATGCCTGGAGTTAGGAAATGGAGTGTCTTATTAGAAAAACAGCAGGGAGGCCAGTGTCACTGAATCACAGAGTATGTGAGGTAGGGGTAGCAAAATGTAACACGTAAGAAGAATGGAAAGTTTGTGGGGATGTTTTGAGGGGATCTGAATGCCAGAGGGTTTTATCTTAGATCCTAGAAGTGAAAAGGACATGAATAAGAAATTTTATGAAGGCAAAATCAACAGGCCTTTCTTGGTAAAGGACTGAATATGGGGGATGAGGGAAAGTAAGACATAAAGGAAAATATCTAGGTTGTGAAGGCTGGATGGCTGGGAAGAAGGTGGAACCCTCAACAGTAACACAGTTAGGAAGAGGGGAGGATTTTGAGGGAAAGATAATGAGTTCATTTTGGAGAATGTTGAGTTTAAGATGGCTACAGGCCATCTGGTTCAAGACATCCAATAAGCAGTTGGAGATTTCATAACCACAAGTCGACAGAGAAGTCTCACAGGTCTAAAGATACCATTCCCCTCCTCCAAGTCCCCTCCCATCTCATTCAGTACAAGTCCAGTAGCTCCCTATTACCTCCAGGATCAAATATGAAATGCATTTTGGGATTTTCAAAGCCCTTCATAAATTGAAACCTTCCCATCTTTCCACTTTCTTAAACCCTCACTCGTCCCCATGTACTCCTTGTGCTAGCCAGCATCACTGCCAGGCTCTTTTTTGCTCCTTGAAAAAGACATTTCATCTCCTGAGTGTTTTCACTGCCAGTTCTCTCTCCTGGATCACTTTCCCTTCTCATTTCTCCCTTCTAACTTCCCTGGTTCCCATCAAATCTCAGCTAAAGCCTCACCCTCTGAAAGTAGCCTTTCCTAGTCCTCCTGATTAATTAATTATTTATTATATTATATTATATTATAATTATTAAGTCCTCCTAATTAATATTATTAATCTTAATATGCCTACGCTTTCATAGTGTCTCAATTTAGCGTGTTTACCCGTGTTAACTTGTTTGCGTGTTGTCTTCTGCACTAGATTATGAGCTCATTGTGAGCAGATACTGGATTGTGTGGATTTTCGTTGTTATTGTTTCATTTTTGCCTTTCTTTTTAACCCTAGAACTTATCACAGTTCCTGGTAACAAAGTGAGTGACAAATAAAAATTAGTTGACTGACAGACTAACCCATTTCTGGGTGAGGGATTTCTTCCATCCTTTAGTTGGGCTTGTCATTCTGGGTTTGTTCCCCATCTCAAATGTATCCTTTCTATATGATCTATCCATTCTCTGGCTACTCTGAGTACACATTAATGCCACGCTCTCAACACAGACATGATTCATCAACAAAATGGTTGCTGCCCATTAATCTCTTTGAAAGTTTCTGTTATCTTCATGGGCTCAGTCAAATGGGTCTAATCATTACACATACAACACTGGTTCAGTTATCTGGAACATGCCCATTGTTTTCAAACACAATTTAATTTTCACTATGGGCTCTTCAACATATTCCTATTTGTCTCTTCTATTTTAGAAGGCAAACTTCTACTTATAGGCTCAAAATTACCTTCACTGGGACTGAAGCCAGGGATCAACTAATGGAGGCAGAAACAACAAATATGCCCCTAAATTAGAGGTAGAAGCATCATGCATCTAGAGTTTCAGGAGATCTGATAATCTACCTAGTCTAATCTTCCCATATTACAGCTGAGGAAACAGAATTACAGTAAAGTTAAAAAGACTTGCCTATGGAGCTCAGAAGTTGGAAAGTAAGGATTTGGGGCTGGTAACTTGCCACTGTGCTATGGTGATCCAGGGTAGTCATGCCTGTTGTACCCTGGGTTCTGGGGCTGACAGTTTTTACCTTCTACACTGGGGCTGGATGCCTCACAGATGTTCTACTGTGCCACTGGCCTGCTGAGTTAGAACCTCAGAACCTTGGTTGATGATCTGTGCTGTGGCTAAGAGTCTCCTTTTGGCTTGCATAGACACTGCTTCTGCTGGACTCCACTCTCTTTTTACCCAAGTGAGACAGATCTTTCCTGAATTCCTTCTAAGTCATCTTGGGCTAGAAAATTGCTTTGCTCTATCTTTTTGTGGATTCTGTCACTTAAGAATTCTTTAGAAGCTTAATTTAACTATTTTTGTGAGGGAAACTAGGAAGAACTCAGGCAACTTCCTGGTTTCTCTCCATCATCTTGAGTCAACTCCCTCTCTAAGCTTTCTTTAGTAGAATATATGATCTATCCCTCTATTTTTTTTTAGCTACCACTATGTTTGGGATTGGTCTTTCATTCTTGAAGAGGACCATGACATCAGGAAGATGATGCCATGACTTGTAAATGAATTAGATTTAAGTGAGGGAAGACTGTGCAAAGTCACCAGCCTTACTCTGTCCTCCAAAGCCATCTAGCTTTGTGGGCAGATATAGGTCAGTACAACTGGAGATGGCCCACAATGCAGTGGGAGATCTTGGTCTTTTTAAGGTCTTTCTAAGTTTTCACTTTCACTGAGGCAATGCCCATTCAGTGATTAGCACTATTTATTAAGTGAATCAAGAGACAGCACTTTTAATCAAAAAATAAATAAATAAATAAACTAGGAAAAGACCCTCAGGATTTCTGGAGAAAAGAGAAACCTTTACTATTTACATTCACTCTGAGTCATCAGGGTCCAAATAATAACCACTAAACAGTTCTTGGGTAGGGACCTGTAGTTGGCCAATCCATGACAACCGGAGTGAGTTGGGTTTAAGGCATGGTCTTTAAGAAGGAAATCTAGCTAGTCAACACCAAGATAGCTACATAGGTTTCCGCCTTCAAAATTTACCTTTCTTTGGGCATATCACCCTCAGGTGAAGTCATGATATCCTATGAGGAGAGGAAACGAGGAGAGGAGAGAAAATGAGAAGAGAGGAGCTGAGTTGCCCAATTGAAACTGGTCAGTTGGATCCCCATTGGCCAGCTTGGACACTCCCAGGTTGTGCTTTGTCCCTTGACCTCAAAGATGACCATGATATCAGGAAGATGATGCCATGACTTGCAAATGAATTGTATGTAAGTGAAAGAGGACTGCACAAATTGAGCACTCTCACTTTCTCCTCTGGAGCTATCTAGGTTCAATGGCCAGATATAGATCAGAGTTTGAGATCTGGCACTGCTTTATTCCCCCTTGTTTTCGTTACTTCCTTTGGGATGCTTGATCTTTTTGGCTTATATATGAATTTCATCATTATTTTCCTCTTACTATAAAATAACTCTTTGGTATTTTGATGGGAATGGCATTGAATAAGTGAATTAATTAAGGTCATTTTTATTATATTGACACATTAAATGCGATGAGCAGTTTTCAAGGGAAGAAACAGGGAATATATACCTATATTGGGGAGGCGGGGAATACTCTAAATCACTAAGTAGAGAAAGACAAATAAAAGCAATTTCCTGAGATTCCACCTCACAGCCATAAGATTGACAAAGACAGGGGTGGCCAGGTGGCTCACCAAGTAAAGAGCACCAGCTCCAGTGTCGGGACGACCTGGGGATCAAATCCAGGCTCAGATACTTAGCACCACATCCAGAAATAACTGGCCATGTAACCTTGAGCAAGTTACTTAACCCCGATTGCTTATAAAATAAATAAAGAAAGAAAAATAAAATAAAAAGATTGACAAGATAACAAAAAAGAAAAATAATAAATAGGATGAAGAAAAACAGGTGCATTGATGTACTTTTATTGGAACTGCAAATGGGTACAACCATTCTGGAAAACAGTTTGGAATTATATCCCCTACTCCCAAAAAATCAACAATTACTAAATAGTGCTAAACAATTCATGTCATTTGTCCCAGCTATACCATTGCTAGTCCCATACTCAAAAGAGATTAAAAATACTAAAAGATTCCATATTTCAAAATATAGACACATACACATATGTGCCTGTCAGCTCTTTCTGTCATGGCAAAAACTGGAAACTAGGAAGGTGCCCATCAATCAAGGAATGGCTAAATAAGCTGTGCTATATAAATGTTATAGAAGAATGATGTATTATAAGAAATGAGGAAATAATGATTTCAAATAAACATAGGAAGATGTATATGAATTTATGCAAAGTGAAGTAAGCAGAACCGGAAGACAATTTATAACAGCAATATTATAAAATGGAAATATTTTAAAGAATGTACGAACTGAACAGAAAGAAGAAAATAATTTATATAACAACACTGCAAAGATAAACTTAAAAGTTTTATGAATTGTGATAAGTATAGTAACCATTCATGATTCCAAAGAATCTATGATGAAACAAAGAATTTACTACAGATTTAAGTTGCAGAATGAGACATACTTTTTTGTATATAGTTAATGAGAGGATTTACATATTTGTTACAAGGAATTTGTTTACCTTTTTTCTTTCTTCAGTAAAGTAGGAAGTACAAGGGAGAGAAAATATATTTTAATTAACTTCTAGTAGAAGTCGAGGTGCTACACATGTGAAATATTGCATGAATTTTCAGGTAAGAATATCGAACAGTTAGTTTAAATTAACAGTTTTTAAAAATTGCTACAAAAAAATCTGACTGGGGAGGAGTAATATATAAATATTTGTAATACAAAAACATATTTTTAAAGAGAAAGTATAAGAGCATAGGACATAGCTAGAGAAAGAAAGATGACATGGACATTCATGTGCTTTGAGCCCACTTTGCCTAACAGAAAGAATACAGTTCTGGGATAGAGGAGACCCGGGTCCTAGCACCCATCATTCCACTTGCTTTGTAGCTTTTAAGTCATTCAACCACAAAGTCTTCATTTGTCCAATGGGAATAAAAATATTTCTATCTACTTAATATGCCTGCCAGAAGAAGGAAAAAATTATAAATGAGAAAGCACTTTGAATATTGTCCATATTTATAAAATGAGAAGCAGAGTTATATAGTTGATAGGAACCAGTCTTAAAGTCAGGAAAACTGGGGTTCAAGTCTTGCCCTTGTTACTTACTGGTTTATGACCATCAACTGTTCATTTAACCTCTCAGTGTACTTATGCAACATTCTTGATATTCTGAGCTAAAAAGGAGTAGTCAAACTACACTGGTAAAGTAAAATATAGGAATAAGCATTTATTAAACTTGTTATGTTGCAGGCACTATGCTAAAGTGCTTAACAAATCTCATTCAATCCTCAAAAACAACCCTGCACCACAGGAGCTATTATTATCTCCATTTTATAGGCGAGGAAACTGAAGCAGAGGTTAAGTGGCTTGTCCAAGACTATATATCAGTAACTATCTGAGACAGGAATTGAACTCAGGTCTTCCTGATCACAGGCCCAGTGCTCTGTCCACTGAACCATCTGGCTGTAGAGATAGTGCCATTCATTGATGAAATCCACATCTGAGCTTACCAGCCTTCCACTCTCACATCCAAAACAAAACATAACAAAGTGAAGATATTCTTGATTCATGCTTCTGATAAATCTTGACTCTATGATCCTGGACAAATCATTTCACCTTTCAATGCCCCTTTGAACTATTCTCAAGGACTATATAAATTGCAAAGAAGATGCTAACCGGTATTGATAGAAGTTTCCTCTTTAAGGAGTAAGTACTCTGTACTTCAGCCCTGGTTTTTTTTTTGTTTTGTTTTGTTTTGCTTTTTGGAGGGCGATTGGGGTTAAGTGACTTGCCCGATGTCACAAGGCTATTTTTTGTGTTAAGTGTCTGTGGCGGTATGCGAACCCACTGTGCCACCTAGCTTCCCCCTTTCAACCCTGTTTTTTGATTTGACCCCATCCTTCACTCTCCAATTCACAATGATCTATCCAATTTCTATGAAAGGGATACCCTTATTTAGATTACTTTCTACCAATTCACTTCCAAGAAAATATCCTGAGAACCAAAGGACAAATATTACTAATCCAGAAAAAGAGGTAAAAGAGAAAGATGTCAAGACAGATATCAAAATAGTAAATAGGACATAGTGTTTTTTCACTAAGTCCTGAACTGGAAACAAGAATCTTTGATAAAGATCACAAAGCTCCTTTTCTTTATGGTCTGCCACCCATGGAATAGGTATTTCCCTCATCTCTGCTTCCACTCCCAAAGAAAGTAGGAGAGGGCTGAATGAATGTTGAGGGGATCAGGAAGAGGGAAAGAAGGGAGTACATTAAAGTCACAGAAACAGCTTTCTTCCTATAGGTGACTTTCTCTATTTGTGATGCCAGCTGGGAGATTCTTTTCTAGGGGCGTATGGGAGGAAATAGAAAACACATTTCCCTGCAATCTAGAAATTCATCTTAGCATCGCAATCATTCATATATATGGAAGTCATTTTTAAAAGTCACAGGTACATCAGAGGAGGATGTAAACCTAAGCACTGAAGACACAGGTATTATTCTCAAAAGGTGCTGGTGAATAGTTTAAGGTTCGAGAAAGCCTTCTACTTCCACTGGCATTTGGGAAGTAATGGTCCTGTATGTCTTTCATTTCAGAAATAACAAAAGTAACTGTATTTTGAATTTCCTGGAATAGTAAACTCAATTGAAGTCAAATTTCCCTCTTCATCTCCACTCGTTAGAATTCCTAGCTCTCTTCAAGGCTCAATTCAAGTAAATAAATAAACACACACACGTACACACACAATACACATATAGACATGTGTGTATGTGAATATACAGACATATATACAATATATACACATACATGCAATACACACACATATACAATATACATAATATATACATGCACACATTTATGTATGTATATGTGTATACATATATACACAGACACACCAGTGTCTGCACATGTATGTTTATATGTACACACATAGATTGCATTAATTTTACATTCTTGTATTATAATCTTCCCCATTCTTCAAGGATGGTATAACCTCTTTGAGATCAAGACGTGTTTTGTTTTGTTTTTATCTCCAACATTGTATAAAGTGTTTGGCACATAGTAGGCATTTATTATATCCTTGCTATATTGACTTGAATTGAATAGTGTTATTCTATAGTATAAGTTTTGTTGGAAGGCCAGGGTCCCACAGAATTGAACACTGCAGCTGTTTCACCAACATGTGACCAAAAGTTCGAAATCTTTGAAAGGAAATGAGTCATAAAGACAAGGGAAAACTCACTGTACCAATGATACTTTCTTTAAGATAGCATTCTTTCCTTTTCCTTTTTTTTTTTCTTTTTTTTGGTATAAGAGAAATGCTCTTTAGCCAGGAGCTGAGTGGAGCAACAGTGACATCCAATGGCTGATTAGGATAAGTTTGTACTAAGTGCTTCCTGTGTGCCATAGAGGGAGCAGCCTGCTTTCAATGCAAATTGTCATTGTAATTGTCATCTGAGTATCAACTGCCTAAGTCACTCACTACTCATTATTTCTCTAAATAATAAATAAATAATTCTAGGAGATAGAAAGAAATGGGGATTGTCTTAAAGTCATCAGCACATTTCTGCAATAGTAGCTCTTAGATAACTATGAAGGCATTTTCTATATGAATTTACAAATGAAAGAACTTATTTTCACATCTCTTATATGCATCAATAAGGCTTGCAACCATTCTAAAAGCAAATTTTCAGTGTCCATAGTTTTTTGAAGTGTTTCTTTCTTTCTTTTCTTTTTACCCTTCCCTATTCCCTTCTTCATCAAACTGTTAGATAATGCATCCTACTAGAAACACTGGAGTGAGTGGAGGTATTGCATCATTTTATATGCAAAAAAAAAAAAAGGAGTTATAAATAGAACTATTACTTAGTTTAAAGGGAAGCAAAATTTACATTCCCCAAATCGGAAACCACTCAAGCTTTAAGACTCAAGTAAGCAAAAATAAATCTAAAGTTTTTACAGTGTGAAGTTGAAACTCCAACAGCCTCTTAGTGGGAGAGGTGAATAATCGATTTCCCTGGTTTGATGGCAGTGGACTTTATTACGCAATCTTCATGATCCATGTAGCTTAAAGTCATTTTTCTAACGGGATGACTGGGAGTTACTGAGTTTTAATACTGAGAACAATGTTTCTTGCTTTTGTTTTCCTCATTGAGCACCCTAATTGAAGATAGCTCTGATGCTCCAATAGGATTCACACCTAAGATAATGGAAACCTCTATTTTTTTTTTTCACTTACCTCTTAAGCAATCCTAGTAAAAATCTTTTCTCCAAAATTATAAATCGAGTAAGGACTTTTAGCTTATGAATAATGATCTTTAAAAAATAATAAATAATATTTTTGTAGGATTGAGAAAACCAATATATATTCTACAGATATGCATTCATTCAACGAAGTATTTATCAAGTTGCCTACAATATGCCAGGAATATCATTTAACTTCTCTTCACTTCATTTTCCTCATCTATAAAATGGGAATAATGATAGCTTCTATTATACAGGTTTATTATAAGAATCAAATAAGAGGAATATAAATCACCTTGGAAAGTTTGAAGTGCCATATTAATGAAAGTTATTATAGTTATAATATTACTTGGAGATTTCTGTGGTAAATCACTTTAGCAGCAGAATCAGTTTTCCAGGCTGGTATCCATGTGTAGCTGAAAGGCTTCAAACCTAGGCATTCCTATCCAACCTTTGGACTCACATTCTATTTAGTTCTGATTTCAGAGACTTGGACTGTGTTTCTCTGATAAAGATGATTAATTGTGAGAGTCCCAGGTCTTGAAAAGCAGCCTCATAGATTGAACAGAGGAACACAGCAAAGCATTATGTGCAAAGACCAAAAATAAAACCCCAGTGAAACTGAGAAAATTAAATTTATATTTCTCTTCTTTGGGTTAGGTGTCAGAGGTTTCAGTTTTAGCTGGTCCCATAATTCCTAGGTTCATTTATCATCACTTCCTGGTGTTACTTAACTGGGTTCTCTTTCATTTATACTGATTAATAGCTATTTATTCCAGATATGCACACACATACACACACATGCATCAGTATCTCTAAATAAGGCACAGATTTGGTGGATATGTATATGTACAGATATAGCTATAGATAAAGATACCTATATATCTGTAATGAACAACAATTTGTTGGAATGTGGGTGTGTCGGTGTGTCTATGTCTGTGTTTATGTGGTTGTGATGTGATGTGAGGTGTGTTTATGAAGGAAGGTAAATTCATGGGTATCATATTATAAAAATGCATGTCCGGTTAGCATAGGATAGTGAGAGTGCATAAAGAAGAAAGTCTAGAAGAGGTTCTTCAGCAATCCGATGAGGCCAGTAGCTTCAGCATCTGAAAAAGTCCTATGCAAGTACAGGAACAGATCAGCTATTGGATAACCAGAGGGGGTCTGTCTGTGGAGTCAGCATCTCTTGTCTGAAAGATAATTAGTAGGTAGTAATTTACAAATATATAAACAGAAGTCACTGTCTGAAGGATAAGAGGAAGCATAAAGAAAGAGGTAGAAGGTAAATTCTAGACAAGAGGGTATAACTATGCTCCAGGTTCAGTTGAGCTGAGCACAACCACACTGCATGGCACAAGATTATGAACATTGACTAAAATACTTTAGATAGTTGTGATTTGATGTCATCAAATCAGAAAGATTAGCAGGTATATGCTGGGAGTCAGAGACATGTAGCATATTCACAGCCACCTAGCTGCTCATAATTACAAACCACAGAGAAACAGGTATGGATGAAAAATAAAATGCCATTTATTAGGCTAATTCTATGTACCAGGAGTTATGCTAGGCTCTAGGGACACAAACATAAAACTGAGGCCATCTCTGTCTTGAAGGAATTTCTATTCTAAAAGAAAAAGGTAGTAGATATAGGAGCAGCGGAAAGGGGTGCCTTTTGTAAAAAGTTAGGTGATTTTGCACACATTCACTTACCAATACAGCAACTCAGTTTGAGTGTAGAGTTCTAAAACTGGAGAATAACTCCCCTAAGGAAGAGAGCATGGTCTTTGGAAGTCTAGTATGGAGGGTGCTATTCTAGGTAGGTACAGGAAACTGCCTTACCCCCTCCATTAGTTAATCATAATCAAAAAGTGTGAGAGTTCATGGAGAATGTGGTGTATGGAGAGCTGTCCATGAAGTCAAGAAGACTATGGTTCAATTTTTACCTTGTTAGCTTTTTGACCATGAGCATCATGAGCAAAACACTCATTCTTTCATGGCCCCTAGCAGTTTTCTAAGATTTTTGAGGGCATATAATGTGTCCATTTTTATAGCTGGAGGGAGTTTCTAGATGAGAAGTTCCCTATTCAGGGAACATCTCACCATGCAGTAGATGAAATCACAAGTCTAGGCCAAAAATAAAGAGAGGGAGAGAGAAGGAGGAGAGAGAGAAAGAGAAAGTGAGACAGAGAGAGTATCTAAGACCTTGAATACTATCATTACCAACCAGCTTTTACTGGACACCCGCTCTATCCTCATCCTTCTTGAACCTCTTGCGGCAATGCTCTATCTTCCCTTGACTTTGGGGTCAAGACTATGTCCTACTATTTTCATTTTCTGCCTCTTTTATTGATACACTGTTGTCTTCCTTCCTCCCAAGTACTGATTTCCCCTAAGACTCCATCTTTGGCTCTCTAATTCATTATTTCTATACTCTTTTCCTTGTTAATCTCACACTCTCCCACAACTTCAATAATCATCTATAAATATGTGTGTGTGTGTATATATATATATACATATATATATACACCACATGCATACATATGCATGCATATGCATATATGTACACATGTGTTTGTGTATGTGTGTGTGTAGAACCAATGATAAGCATCAGGACCAACTTAATCTCTAAGTACCCCAAGCAGCTCTTTAAGATGGCAAGTTGTATGATAGTTGTGGAGTAACACTGGTAAAGGAAATTACTTCATTGGGTAATATGATAAAATACTGACAAAATCACATTTAGGGAAAAAATGCTCATATTCAGTCTCTCTCATGATCCCCAATTCATCTCCAAATATATTCTGATTGTGTACAATTGAATGTGCCACAAGGCCCTCAAATTCAATATGGTCAAGACAGAAATTATAATCTTTCCTATAAACCAGCTCCAAATCCAAATTTTCCTATTGAAGGCACCACCATACTCTTAATGACCAGGCTCAATAGATGGTCATTTTCTTTGACTTTTTGCCTTCCCAAAGGCTAGTAGCAAACCAGTTGCCAAGTCCTGTGGATTCTACTCTGAAAGTGTCTCTCAAATCTCTCCCTTCCTCTCCACTCATGCATCAACCACCATGTAAAGCCTTCATTACTTTTCACCTGGACAATTATAATAGTCTTTAATTGGTCTTCCTCCCTCCAGTCTCTGTCCAGCTCATTCTTCACATAGATGCTTAAATAACTTTATTATTATGCAAGTTTGACCATATCAGCACCCTCCTCAAAAATCCTCACTAAATCATTATTGCCTAGAGAATATATTACAAACTCCTCAGCCCAGCCTTGGAGGTCCTAATTTGGCTCTACCTTTCCAGACTCTTCCCCTGCTCTGTGTGATCTTTATACTGACCAAACTCTACTACTAAGTACTAACTACTAATCCTACATCCTCATAGGATATCCTCAGTGTCTGGAATAACCTCCTTCCTCATTGTAATGGTAATGGGATTTGAAGATCTTCCATGCCCCTTGTATTGGCAAGCTAACAAGTACTTAGCACTTAGTTTCAAGTTCATAATTGTGTCAAGTATTAAGACCCAGAACTTGTGAATCCCACAGTGGGATGAACTTGCTGACTTAGCAGGAAGGGGTGGGGCAGGGAGGAGCTAATAAAAGACCCAGGCTGGAAAGGGAAGATTTTTTTTGAGAACAGACTGGTGGTGGCAGAACTTCTTCTGAGAGCCAGCCAGAACTTTTGCTGAAGACTTCTGCTGAGAAGTGCCAGGAATGAGAACTGCTTTGAGTTGGAACTGCTGGGAGCTAGCAGCGTGGAGGCTGATCAGCTACTGTGAGTGAGGAGAGGAGGATCTTTGCATGAGGGCACCCATTTTTTTTTAGGGCTTTGGAATGCAGGTGTTCACTGCATTAACATGTGCACCAACTTCATGGCTACTGTAATGACTTTGACTTTCTCGTTTACGGACTTGGCTTTATGGTATTTGAATAAATGCTTTTGGCTCTGTCCTCCATGTGGAGAGCCTGTTACATTTTGTCATTCACAGCTACACCAGCATATTTATAGTCACTATGGGCATTGAGAATATTGCATTGTTTTTACACTCATCTCCATCTATTAAAATCCTTCTTTTATTTCAAGGGTACTAAAAATTCAATGTTTAGTTGTGAGCTTCTTCATGAAGCCTATTTTGATACCCCCAGATGAGAAGTATCTATCATGCCTCATTAAATTTTCATACAGTACTTTAAATTTATCCATTGCCTTTCTCATGTTCTATTTTACATCATATTTATTTGAGTTCACACTGAGTGCCACAAGCCCCTAATTATTCTTTTCCGAATTTATATCCCCAGTACCAGTCACAAGGCCCTGAACATAGTAGGCATTAAATAAATCTTTGTACCATGAATGGAAAATGGGTCACTTTTGCTGAAAATTCCAAAGAATCTGATATTCCCCTGATGTATTTCCTAAAACTAAGAACCAACATCTAAACAAATATTAAATAATGATATTGTCTTACATGGTCCACAGGCCTCCTAAGTTGTCAACAGCTCCACTAATAACAGAATTGAGTCACAGTTTAGGTGAGAAATTGATGAAAAGTATTAAGTTGTCACCTTTGTCATAATCTGGTGATTTTTTTTCCCTGCAAGTTGGAATAAAGTCTCCTATTTTTTAGAGCCTATAAAAAAGTCAGGCAAATCTACCGGTTTGATTTTATATGTCTTCACATAAAAAGGATAGAGTTCCATCCACAAAAAAATGACATTTTGTTTTGAAAATAGAAACCAAAAGTTAAGAAACCAACCAAGTTACCAAAAAAGAGTGTCACCATAGGGCTGTCTTCCCAAGATTCCAGTCTCCATTTTTGGAGGATTATTTTGCTTTATCAGCAATTTTAACATTTTTTATGAAGAAAGAAAAAATAAAACAAAAACTGTAATGGTTACTCTGGGTAGATAATTTCAACTGATTTAAGCATGAACAGCTGAGAATCATGGGGACTGTACAACTACTTTAAAGTTTAGTTGAGCAGTACATCAACATTCTTAGGGGGAAACGGAATGGTGCTTTATAGTCTAATACCTCCTTTTGAACTGTATATCACTTTTTCTGTTTAGAATTAATCTGAATGCAAAAATCAGGCTGAGTTTCTTTCACTGGAGCTGCTCCAAATATTTTGAGTTATTTGCACACTATATTGACAAACCAGTTATATGTACTGGCCCTAAAACAAATAATTTCCACATTTCCTG
Source organism: Petaurus breviceps papuanus (assembly GCF_028583685.1). NCBI lineage: Eukaryota > Metazoa > Chordata > Mammalia > Diprotodontia > Petauridae > Petaurus > Petaurus breviceps. The sequence continues at coordinate 18,410,526 of NW_027186372.1, forward strand.
GGCTTTAAAACTCTTTAATACAAATTATTAAAAGATTATGAAGTATTTGCCCATGCATTTTTTTAAAGGAGGGGTTTGGGATGAAAAAAGAAAACATTTGAATAGCAGCTATAATTCTAGTGTATTCACAAATCAGTCATTAAAATGCATAGTGCAGGGTTGTTGCAGCTGTATACAGCTTTTTATTATTCGGGCTGCTAAATGGATGAAACATATATTTTAATTTAATGTATAATGTGCAGCTTGAAATGTACCAGAATGATTCTTTTTTGCTTTTCCCTCTCCCCCACCCCTTCCTCCCTCTCCCTAAGGAGAAGCTGCAGATTCTTCAACAGGGTGATAATTTCTCCTGGCCAACAGCCAGCCTAGATTTATTGAATATGTCCTACCCTGTCTCTTGGTAGCAACATTGCAGTTGCTGGCAGTAGTTCAGTAGAAAAAAAAATCAACCCTTAATGCTTTTCCTTTAGTTCATATGCATTTCTGCTCTGAGCCCTTCACTATCAGGATTTCTGCCTTGATCTCAGGTTGGCAAGTATGAGTCCATCACAGAGGGCAAGCTAAGCACTGTTGTCCATCTTATAGCATATGCTATAAAAACAGAATACTGAAAAATGAGATAAAAAAACCTAGAGAGAAAGCACAACTGAAATTGTAATCATCTGGAGAAGTGGCAAGCACAAGAGCTGGTATGGTTTCATCATGCCAAAAGAATATTATTTTTTTTTCTTTTTGAACAGTATTACTAGATATATGTCAGGAAAATATTGGAAATTATGTTTACTTAAATTTTAGTGAAGTATTTCACAAAGGCTCTCATTCTTTCCAAAAAGATGAAAAATTATGAGTAGGGATTGTTTAGTTCTTACATTTATGTTAACAGAACTTAGCATTATGTCTAGTCTACCACCTAGAAAGATGTTACTATGTGTTTACTGAATGGAAAATAAATAAATTACTACTAATAATAATGATAATAATAAATATAAGTAGGTGGATTTGGCATCAATTGAATGACCAAAACTAAGTGGCATTAATGGTTTGATGTCAACTTGGAAGAAAGGTTCCAATGGAGTGCCCCAAGGAATCTGCGTTTGACAGATTTCTCTGCTGTTCACTATTTTTTTTCCCATAATCTATTCACTATTTTTTTTGTCAATGTCTTAAATGAAGGTCTATATAGCATCCTTATCAATTCTGCAAATGTTACACAGCTAGAGAAAACAGAATACTAGATTAAATTCAAATCAACAGACTTTCATTAAGTGCCTCCTGTATTCCAGAACTTATGATAAGATCTAGAGATGCAAAGATAAAAATTCTCCAGGGAGAAAAGAAAATGTATACTACAAAGAAAATAAAAATACATACCAAAGGCAAAAATTTACTTTTAAGTTATCACTTTAAATAAAATGAAATTTCAGATGATGAGTAGGGTTAGCTCTAAGTTATAGAATTCAAAAGAATTTCTTAAAAGGTGGCAGTCAAATAAGATGAAACAATGGAAAGACATGCAATTTTACAACTGGATAAAATTCATTAATTTTAGTAATAAGGAGAAGTTATGGCTAGACAGTAATTCATTTTGGTGGGTCAGTGGGGTTTTTGCATTCTCTGGGTCAGGAGAGGGCTGTATAGGCCCTGATGTGGGGCTTTGTTTTGGGGGCTCACTTTGAGAAGTGTTCTGTGATTTGATCTGTATTCTGGGAAGCCGTTGTCCGGGGCCCCCCCGGCTTTGAAAAACCCAGATGTTGATTTGGGGTGGATGTAATGGTTGGACAGTTTGGAGAGCTGTCTACTTGATCTGTTTCTGTCTTGATAGTTCTGCCTGTGTACTTTGAAGTTCGGGGTGCTGACCTTTTCCCCTGAACAGGGTGAACGGTGTATGTCTGGCTGTTTGAGGTGGGCTTGTTGACCCATTTTGAGTTGCTTTCCTTTGACAGGGCGGATCCAAGAACCTGTGCTGGCAGCTACCCTGGGAACGCTGGGGTGCTTGCTGCTACAGGCGGCTAGGTGATTCAGTGAATAGAGAGAGCACCAGCGCTGGAGTCAGGAGGACCTGAGTTCGAATGCAGCCTCAGACACTTAACACAAAAAGTAGTTGTGTGACCTTGGGCAAGTCATTTAACCCTAATTGCCCTAACTTCCCCCCTCCAAAAGTCAAAATAATAATAATAATAATAATAATGATAATAATGTTCATTACAATCAGAGCTACACCAAAATGAAATGGGCTGTCTGAGGAAGTTGTAAGTACCCCAGTACTGAAGGTTTTCAAGAAAGGCTGAATGACCTTCTCTCAGGAATGCCATAGAAGATATTATTGTTCAAATGAGATAATAGGATGACAGATCTAGAGCTGAAAGTGACCTGAGAGGTCACTGAATTCAAGATTCTCATTTTACAGATGAGGAAAATGAAGGTCAGACATGTTAAGTGATTTTATTTTTAGTCACACATCTATGAAGTGCCTGAGGTGGGAATAAAAACCAAGTCTTCTTGACCACTAGTTGAGGACTCTCCTCTGAAGTCCTTTACAAAACTCAAGGTTTATTCCAAGATATTCACTGGCTAGAGAACAGCTGAATACATTATAATGTTTAAATGGAATTGAATGTTATGGTTCTTTAAAAAAAAGCATGATGATGGGGCACCTATGTGGCACAGTGAATAGAGTGCCGGCCCTGGAGTCAGGAGGACCTGTGTTCAAATCTGGCCTCAGACACTTAATACACAGACCAAAAAACTAGCCATGTGACCTTGGGCAAGTCACTTAACCCCAACTGCCCTACCTTCCCCCCTCCAAAAAGAAAAGCATGATGAATATAGAGAAATATAGAAAGACCTGTAGTGTCACAGCAGATTTTTTTAATAGAAGAGAATCTGAAAGCCACCTAATCTTCCTCATTTCTTTTTTTTACAAATGAAGATATCAAAATAAAGTGATCACACCCAGGGACAAACAGCAAATAAATATCTGAGGCAGGATTTGAACCCAAATCTTCCTGACTGCTGCTGGAAGACTAGAGTCCTATCTTCTAACCATAGCAGTAAATATGTTAACTCTCTCTCTGTCTCTGTCTCTCTGTCTTTCTCCCTCTTTCTCTCTCTCTGTTCATCTCTGTGTTCATCTCTGACTCTGCCTCTGTCTTTCTCTCACTTTGTTTTTTTCTCTCTATCTATCTCTTTGCATCTGTCTAGACCTCTGTGTCTGTCTCTTTGACAGATATATTTTTTTTTAATCATTGAGGATCTTTGAAGACTGGGGAATATACATTTATTACACTTACAAAGCACCAGGCACTATACTAAATGCTCTAAAGATAAATGCTCATTTACTCCCCACAAAAGCTCTGGGAGGTAGGTACTGTTATTATTCTCACTTTATAGATGAAGAAACTGGAGCAAACAGAGGTTAAGTGACTTGCACAGAGTCACACAGCTAGCAATTATCTGAGGCTGGATTTTAAGGTTTTCTTGCCCTCTTTGCCACTTTATCTTTGTCATGGGAGCAGAACTTCAGATGGGCTTAGAAGTGAACACACACAATATTCTATTATTTGTTCATTGTTTTATAGTTTTGGTTGGTTTCACTTTACTAAATGCTAAGGTTTTAGGTAAGATTATATATTTATTTTTCTAGGTCTGTGTGAGTGTGTGTGTGTATGTCTATATCTGTGTGTATGTGTCTATGTCTGTTTATGTACATGTATAGGTGTGCGTGCACATGGTTAATATGTATTGATTGATAGGCTTAAAAAATGTCACTACCAGAAGGAAAAACAGCAAACAAGTGAACAAAAATAAAAGTTGATATCCAGAAATTCTTCCCTGAAATGCAAGGTAGTTTGAGGTCTATATAATCCATTCTCCATTTAGGCCCTCAGACAGCTTTTGATAGACTTTTGAACTTTACTATCATGAAGTTCAGTTGCTGTGGCTTAACTAACTTATTGTAATTATACAGAGACTGAGAAATCATTTCTTTTTTTTCTCTACGTCTAGAGATTTAAATAGGCACTTTGTCTCTTAGAAGGGATGCTGCTAAACTTCTCGTCAATTCGCCTGGCTTTTAGATCTGACCAACCCATGACAGTGTCAAAAGGGAGATGATGGCATGTCTTTTTAGCATTATTGGTAATTTCACGAGAGAGAGGAACAAATTAGGACAGAGTGTTAAATGCTCTTTTGAGACTCAACTTGGCTTATTGAATTGCTGAACCAAACCAAAATATACAATAGTCTTCAGTGATATTAGCTCGACAGAGGTCCCCGTTGTGTCTCTGCCCATTATTCCGTGGCTTTTAGTCAGACATTGTATGAGTGCTTTTTGTTAGCTCCTCTCTGAAGATTTCAAGACCCATTAAAAGGTCCTGTACTGTCTATACTAATTTGTGACCCGTTTAAGAAAAGGAATATAATTATAAAGCAATTTACTTGATTTATTTAGCTTCTTACAAGGCCTTACATGGACATTGAACTCTCACAGCTATTGTACCTAAATACTACCCCTTAAATTCACTTACCCTTGAACTGGAGGCCACTATGATTATTTGACTCTATTGGTTAAAGTGCTAATGAGGTTAAGGGCTCAATCCTCATATGGATCATTTATCCTGGGTGAAAAAATATGGCTAAATCAGTGAAATCCATCACCACTATTCAAAATTTTAAAATACTAAAAACTGCAAGTCTTATGCATGGTATACAAATAGAGTCATCTTCATATAAAAAGAGATTTCACAAATGTAGTCCTAGATCATTTTAATGAGGTCTTCCATAAACCTGTTGAGATTATAAGTCTATGAACCTTTATTTGAAGGTATCTGAAGGACACCTCCTCACAGAGGTTACACAGTGACCAATGGCACCTGATAGTACACAGAGGACACTTGATCCGTGGTTGACTGAATCTCAGGGAAACTCTTATCAGGGAAGCAGCCCCCGTTCATTGTATATAAAAGTGAGATATCAGAATAGAATGTCTCTCTATGTGTCTCTGTCTCTCTCTGTTCTCTGTGTGTACTGTCCTCTGTCTCTCTCACTCTCCTCTCCCCACTTCCAAATCTTCTGGAAGTAACTAGGAACCCTGTGACTATATACAATTTTCTCTCCCCAAGAGAATTTAATAGCATCTTGTCCCAGAATTACATCACAAAGATTAGCATGTGCTTGCCCAGGACCCAAGAGTATGATCCATGGACAGTTCTATGAAACTTCAACACCACTATGGTCAAAGAGAATTTTTTAATTCCTTAGGTTCTGTGATCCTGGAGTCTAACCTCTAGTTAATAAGGGCAATTTCTTGGGCAAAAATGGTATTGAGAGTCTTTTCTGGAGTAATCCCAAACTTTTGAGTTCAAGGATTGAACTTTCTGGGTAAGGGGATTTTCTGATTCTGTGTGGTCCTGAAGAAAAGGAAGGGATTGTTCACATAACTATTGCTCAGTCTTCTACTAAGAAAGAAAGCCAAGGAACTATTCAACCAGTCCATAGCTAAAGGGAAGGGGATTACTCATTTACCAGCCCTGAAAGTATATTCAACTTCTGAAAAAAGTCTAAACCACAGAGAGATACTATGAGTTTTAAAGAGATTATATAGGGTTCTGGGAAAAAAAATAATACACCATATTGTCAAAGTCTGTCCTGAGTGTAAATCATCAGGTTCAGTCACCTTCTGAGGGGAGTTAAGAAGTTATTTGAATACTTTATCAACACAGATAACATGGATATATTGTCATTTATGATATAAATTCTTTATCTGTCATTAAAATATTGATGTAATGTTTATTTTTGTATTTAAAACAATAAACCACTTTTTAAGTCTGCTCCTAGATAAAATTATAAAAGAAGTGAAGTTAGTTTTCACCTTTCTTCTTTGAATCACATAAATTTTATGCACATTAATACCTACTATGTGCTAGGCCTATGCTGTCATACTTTGACGCCTCATTCTACTCAAATAGCATATATTAAGCACCTACTTTGTGCCAGGCACTGTTAGCGTACAAAGACAAAACAAGATAGTTTCTTCCTCAAATATTGGTCCAGAAGGGACCTTGAATACTTGAAAGCTATGCCATGCCTATCAACCAAGGACTAGACTATCTCAATATCTCCATCTATTTTAAGGAAATAAACTACACTAATACATTCACAGTACTTTGGTTGTTTTTATGTGAATATACACAAAGTACTAATATATACACTAATATGAATACTAATGTATATACTATACACAAATACACTAAGCTTTGTGGACATAATGATGAAAAATAATATAATCTTTCCCTTAAAAATCTGTACCTTTTACACTTTCCTCACCCTAAGACATTATTCTGGGTATACCAATTATTTAAGACAACATTTCAGGTTGGACATCCAATCTGTTCCATCTTAAAAGAAGCTAATCCAGATTCATTACGTGTTTTCTCCCTTTCTGGAGACAATTTGAAATTTATCTGTCTTTTATTATAGTGCACTTTAAGGATTTGGTTCTCTATGTCTTAGGAGAGCAGAGGGGCATTCTTCAAAGCTCCAGCTCACAAGACTTCCAAACCTCCATTCTTTCTCCCTTCAACCCTGCTTTGAATACCTTTTTTCTAAAACAAATGAAATGACATATCCAAAGCACTTTTCCAACTTCAAAGAGCTATACAGATATTATTCTTATTCTCATTAGTGATGGTGGTATTTTTATCATTGCCACAATTAGCTCCCTCATCTCTAAAATAAAGGTAATGAACAAGAATATGTCCAAAATTCCTATAAGCATTAAACTTCTATGAATCTATAGAATTTCAATTAATAAATGGAAAGAAAAGAGGTCAGTTGGGCTGTAATAAGTCTTTCAAGAAGTGTTGGCACATTTAGGCTAAACAGACCTGTGCTGTATAAAGTTAGCAGATGACTCAAGGAAAAAAAAAATCAGCGGAAATAATTTTAGTTTTGCTTGTTCTGTGGCCTATTTTCCTCACAGTATAGAAAGAAAGTGATGATAAAGTCTTTTAAATAGCCCCCCCCACTGTATAATTTAATTATCAAAGAAATCATTTAAATAAGTTAACTAAATAAAGATGTTAACATATTCAAAAATCACTTATGAAGTTCTATGGAATTTTAAAGATAGTCTCAAGTGCATTTCTGTGGTAAACAAGGTCATCTCATGGTAAGAATGCAGAAGCATATTTATTAATGGTACAGCTGGCAAAGGGAAAAATGTCACTTTAGTTATATTTCTCTGAACTAAGAAATATAGATTGGAAGAAAAGTTTAGAATTGTTTTAATCTAAAGGATCAATAATACTGTGCATTATGATATCTTCAGAGAGAATGGAATATGGTGAAGGATTACACATATTTCATCTAGGAGTGTTTAAAGCTTTAAATTAATAATACTAACAAATAATCTTCTAAGCAATTCAACCACTGGACTCTAGTTAGGAATCAGCTAATTGAATTCTTGTCATTTTCGCTTTTTTGCTGCCTCCAGCAATTTGAAAGTATGGAGACACATTCAAATAGAAAAAAAAATTCAATGAAAATATGTTGGTATTGCCAGGCTATTTCAAAAAATAAAAATGAGAGCAACAAAAATAATGAAGGACAAGTAGATTCTGTTTCTAGATGTTAAATTAAATTCCAATACTATTAAAGGGTGATCATAGTTTTAACAGGTGGAAGTGAACTAAGAGTTTACCTTAACCATTCACTTCATTTTATGAAGGAGGAAACTGAAACCCAGAAAGGTTTCATGACTTACTTATGTAGTTGGGGAGAAAAACAACAAATTGAGTGACAGAGAAACTGAGTTTGATTGCTGATTCTGCTAACTACTACCTATGTGTGGCTATAGGCAAATTACAAACTCTCTGTGCCTCAGTTTCCTTATTTGTAAAGTTGGAATTGATGCTCTCCAAGATTCCTTTCAGATATAGGTCTCTGGTCCTATAAGCTTGTTTGGTTTTGCTATTGTTTTTTGTGTTTTGCTTGTTGTCAATTAATGAAAAACAAAATGAAACAAAAACCACTTCTTGCAATCTCCTTTAAGTAGACTGATTAAAACCTGTTATTATTTCCTTAATAGTTATAAAGGGATATAAATAGAATTTATTATACGTAGCAAAGGAGAGCATGTTTTCTCCTGCTTCCTGTTTGTGATGTGGTGAAGAGGAACATTTTGTTTGATTGCTGGGGTAGAACTAAGGAGAGGTAGTGGTATATACAAAAGATAATCATTAGTAAATTCTAAGATATATAGGAAACGGATTCAAATGTATAAGAATAAAAGTCATTTCCAGTTCATAAATGGTCAAATGACATGGATAAGCAGTCTTCAGAGGAAAAAATTCAAGCCATCAATAACAATATAAAAAAATTCTCAAAATCACTAATATTTAAAGAAATGAAAATTTAAACAGCTCTGAGGTATCATCTTAATATACCTGAGGTACACTAATCAGTTTGGCTAAGCTGGCAAAAGAGGAAAATGACAAATGCTGGAGAGTCTGTGGGACAAATAGGTACATTAATGCACTGTTAGTAGAGTTGTAAACTTTCCATTCTGGAAAGCAATTTAGAACTATGTCACCAAAGCTGTTAAGCTGTACCAAACAATACCACTATTACATCAAAGAGATTTTTTTTAAAAGAGTAAAAGGACACAAACAAAAATACTTATGGCAAAGACTTTTGTGGTAGTAAAGAATTAGAAACTGAGGGGATGATGTAAAGTCAAAGCAGCTCTCCTGAGGACTTCTGCTGTGAATAGCTTTAAGGTTCTGATCACATAGTACAGGGAACTCTCTATTTATTCAGTAATAAACCAGAGTAAAACATTCATGGAAACAAAAGTACAACATTCACAACAATATAGCACAACAGCTTATTACTAAAGTGGCTGCATAGTCTTAGACAAAATATATCATTCAGTAAGTCAAGACCTGAATCAATCAATATAAAGTACCCATCTAAAGTCTTCTTTCATCTTGACTGGAGACTGGCTTTCAGTCATCCTTAACTCAATCATTCCTAAGGAGCAATCATCCTTAAGGGGTACAAAGTACAAAGGTCTCTCACCCCTAGGTCTCACTGTCTTAATCTTGTCAGCCAGCAGTAAGTATCCAAGTAAACGTTCTTTCATCTTGACTTGAGACAGACACCCAAACTCTATGCTCCCAGCTTTTGTCTGAATTCACCCAATTGTCACCTGGATCCACAGGTAGGCAGCTCCCAGTGCCTGTTCCAGCTCCTGTTCCAGTTCCCATTCCAGCACCTGTTCCAGCTCCTACTCTAGCTACACACATCAAGCTTAGAAGTTACAACAATATTCACACACATTGCTGGCACCTTCATCAATTTACTTTATGACTGTGAAATCAACACAGATCAACATACAGGGCTTCTGTCTGAGAAACCAAATACAAATCATCAGTAAAATCACAGGCCCTCTGAAAATATCAATTAAACCCTTCTTCAGGACTTCTGTAAACAGAAAACAGCAAAGTCCTCTTTCTGTGCTTCTGAATCAGAAGTAAGGTCCCTTGACTTCTGTAACAACAGCAATGTCCTCTGCCAGCAGACAGGTCTGAGAAAATAACATCAACACAAACAGAACAGAGTGCCAACACCACAGGCATCCTTCCTCCCGGTTCTGCTCTGTCCCAGCTCATGCTTGAACTTTGATATCCTCTGCTCCTTCCTGTTCCACCCCTCCTCTTATGTCCTTCCTGTTCAGGTCTCTGGTAAGTTCCTCCCACTGTGGGTTTCACAGGTTCTGTTTCTCACAAAGACTTGATATAATCACAGGTGAGACTCAAAGGCACTTGAAGAGCTGAAATAGGGATCTAAGTATTTGAATAACTGAAACAAGAAGGAAAGTACTCCTCTGCTTGCCATTACAGATGATCATTAATTTGGGGAATGGTTGAACAAATTGTGGTATATGAATGTGATGGAATACTACTGTACTGTAAGAAATGATGAAGGGGATGATTTCAGACAAACCTGTTAAGACTTGCAAAAACTTATGAAAAGTGAAGAAAGAGAACCAGGAGAAAAAAAATATTGGAAAGCCAGACAATTTCAAAAGACATAGATTCTATGTTCAACACAATGATCAACCATGGTTCCAGAAGAGGCAATGAAACATGTTATTCACTTCCAGGAAGAGAGATGATAGACTAATAGTGCACATTAAGGCAAGTTTTTTTTCCCCTCTTTTGTTTGTTTTTGGCAGGAGGGACATGGCTAATGTGAGGATTTGTTTTGCTTGACTATACATGTTGGCAAAGAGTTTTGCTTTACTTGGTTTCTCAATTGGGGGAAGAGGGAGAGAATTGGGAGCTTAAAATAAAATGAACTAAAAAATTAAAGTGTAGTGGGTTAAAAAAGAAATTTAGAATTAAAAAAATTTAATTTAAAAATTTAATAAAAAATTTTTTAAAAATTTGAAAGCAGTTATGCTTATTAAAAAGCAGTTGCCACCATTACATCTACTATCATCTAACAAGAAGGGGCTTCTATCTTTTTAAATGCAGTATCATTGTCACAGCAAATACAAAATCATAATTTTTAAAAGTAAAAATTTTGAAAATGTAAAAAAAAAAGTCCTAGAAAACCAAGAGGTAAAATGTTATTCACTAAGATATTTTGGGATATCTTAATCAATATCTGTCTATCAAGTAAATAAAAGAAACATACAAAAGTATAGGTACATATATCAGAGGCCACCTGACTATTTCCACTTTTTATACATTTTAGAAACTGGGGGGCCATCTCCAGTGGTCCTGATTTATATCTTGCCATATGATTCTGGAGGAGAGAGTGAGACTGTCAACTTTGTATGGCCCTCCCTCACTTAAATCCAATTTACTTGCATGTCAGGAAATCACCTTCCTGATGTCATGTTCCTCTTTGAGAATGAAGGACAAAACAATGATCTGTGAGTAGCAGTAGCTGTCCCACTGGGGACCCAACTGGTCAATTACAATTGGTCAATACAGCTCTTTCCTTCCTTCCTTCCTTCCTTCCTTCCTTCCTTCCTTCCTTCCTTCCTTCCTTCCTTCCTTCCTTCCTTCCTTCTTCCTTCCTTCCTTCCTTCCTTCCTTCCTTCCTTCCTTCCTTCCTTCCTTCCTTCCTCCTTCCTCCCTTCTTCTCTTCCCTCATCTTCCTCCATCCTCTTCCTCCCTCCTCTCCCTTCTTCCTCTCCCTCTATCTAAAGCCCTTACTTATTGTTGTTCTGCCCAAAGGAATATAAATTTTGATCACTGAAACCTCATAAGATATCTTGGGGTTTATAGGATAGATTTCTTTCTTTAAGGACCATGGCTTAAGCTCAAATCACTCTGGCTGTCATTGCTTGATCAACAATAGGTCCCAGTCCAAGCCTCACTGGATCATTGTTTGGACTCTGATGGCTTTGAGTGAGTGTAAATAGCAATTGTTTCTGTATTAGCCAGAAGCCCTGAGGGTCTTCCCCTCCTAGATTTGTTTTTGTTTTTTGGATTTTGGTTTTGTTTGCTATTGGTTTTTTGACTAGGTAAAAGAGATCATTCTTTGGCTCATTTCTTACCTATCCTTAATCACTGAATTGGCATTCCCTCAGTCAAACTGAGAGCTGGGAAAGACTTTAGCTTAAAAAGTCCAAGGCTTTATATATACTATGTGTGTGTGTGTGTGTGTGTGTGTGTATACACACATTATATCCAGGGCTATACCCAGGGGTCCTGATCTATATCTTATTACTGGACCCAGATGGTTCTGGAGGAGAGAATGGGGCTGCTGACTTTGCACAGCCCTCATCCAATTCACTGGTAAGTCATGACATGATCATCCTGATGTCATAATCTTCTTTGAGAATGACAAGCAAACAAGAAACAAGAAACTACTAGTCAAAGAATCCCTTTACTTCCCTGGGGGAGAAGTAATCTGGCCTCAGGTTAGGGAAGGGATAGCCAATAACATAGGTAATTGAATAGTGTAGATCACATTGAACCCACTCCTAAGACTACACCCTCATTGGTAATTCTCCCATTTCAACAATATCACAGAATGTAAGTGTTAAAAGGGTCCTCGGTGGCCTCACCCCCCCACTCATCTTTAGGAGACTATCTCCAACAGCCGTCTTCTCTACAACACAGCCTCTAGTTCTTCCTCAGACTCTCTTCTCTGCTTACATGTTCCATTATATTTATCCATTTACATCTTTGATTTTCTCCTCCACTTCTCTCGCCATCCATATATTTTTTTAATTCTGTCTAGAAATGCTCACAAGGGAGAGAAATTGTTATAAAAATGCAGGAGAGTCTTCTGAAGACAGAAAAAGGCCCAACAGATGTTAATTAACTGAGGAGAAACAGAATCAGCTATCCTAAGAACACCAAAAATAGCCGGCCCAATGCAGTAACTTGAAACATCTAGGAATTAAACGTTTTCATATTTTCACTAAAATACTAAAAAGATAAAATTGTTGAAAAAAAGTACATTCATTAAATTTTACCATACCGTGAGATACAGGTTTTAACCAGAATATTTATAATAAAATATTCATGTTTTAGATTGTAAGGGTAGTAAATTCCTGACATCAGCTAGTACTAAGGACTTCTGAACTGCTCTAAGACAATAGACTAAAAGAAATTACATCCCTCTCTCTCCCCCTCTCTCTCTGAAATATCTTTTTTTCAGATTTAACAAAGTTTTTAATAATAATCATTACCTTTAGTCTCTTTATTTCATTGAGGTTTTTTTTTTTCTCCCTTAGTATTATCCTGAAAAAGTGACCAAGAATGCTGACTATCATCTTTTTATCATCTAGCCAGATATCTTTCACATTTTAATTTCTCTAATGGGAAACAAAGGCAACCATACCACTATTTTTTTTCAAATAAGTATTTAATTCTGTAAATATCATCATAGAGTTTGGTTATTTGACTTCAAGTAGACAAAACAAACGAACTGAATTTTTCACTAAGTGGCTGTGTTTGCAGCTCTTGAATATGGCTTAGTTAAGGACCATATGACTTTCTACTCATTAATCATTTACATTTTTTTTTCTTGGTGATATCTAGCCAGGTAAGGGCTCTCTTTTGGTATCAATCACTAGTGAGAGATTGAGACATATAATGGAAAACATGCTGCACCTGATGTGAACATAGGCCAAACTGGGGTTAAAATCTTTCCTCTGACACCTTAGGTATATACTTAATAACAAGATATTTAATTTCATATAGCCTCTGTTTAGGCAGTTATGTGACTCAGTGGATAGAGTGCTATGACTGTAGTCAGGAAGACCTGAGCTCAAATCCAGGTTCAGACACTTACTAGTTTTGTGACCCTGAGCAAATCATTTAATTTCTGTTTACCTTAACCCACTACAGAAGGAAATGGAAAACCACTCCAGTATCTTTACCAAGAAAACCTCATGAACTTATGAGTCCATATGGTCCATAGAGTCATTAAGAGTTAGACATGACTGAACACAAGTCTCTATTTCTTCTTCTATAGGGGGTGGAGCCAAGATGGCAGAGTAGAAGCACGACCTCCCTGCTGCTCCAGCTTCCAGATTCCCCTATCCATGTAAAAAGGGAACTCTAAACAAACTTTGGAGCTGTAGAACCCACAAAATAACACAGAGAAGCTAACCTCCCACTAAGGACAGCCTGGCAGGCCGACAGGAATTGGCCAGCACAGCATTTAGCCCCAGGGCAGGCCTGACCAGCCACCAGCGGGTGGGACCCCAGATCAGCAGCAGCTGTGGCCATTTCCAGATTTATCAACACAAACATCCAAAGGACAAAGTGAGAGGTCAGTTCAGTCTGGACTTTGGGACCCAGTAAGTGAGAGTGCATGGCTTTTGCTCCCCGGGGCGAGAAGCCGCTGAGACAGCAGCACAGTCAGCCAGTGCCACGTGGCAGCTTCTGCTCCTGGCCTGCAGAGTGTAGGGGTCCAAGCACCAGTCTAAGGGGTAATCGCTCTTGCTTTAACCTGCTTGGATCTGGATTGCAGTCTAGGGTGGAGGTCCTGGGGTGTATGTCCAGCTTGCCAGAGCATGTGGACACCTCAGAGAGGCTACCCATCTAATACCTCTGGCAACTGAGAAAACCCCAGCGTTTGGGACAAAAGCTCCCCTGTCTGATGGCAGAGTCCTACTGTGGCAAAAAACCCAGGGGTCAAGTGACTGAGGGGCAACATGAAGAGGCAAAGGAAACAAAGCAGACAGAAGATTCCAACAATACACTCCTATTTTGGGGACAAAAAGGAGCAAAGCATGGAACAGGAGGAAGACAGTGAATTTAGAACTCCTGCACCAAAAGATTCAAAGGAAAATACGAGCTGGTTACAGGCCATGGAGGACCTTAAGAAGTAGATAAGAGAAGTGGAGGAAAAATTGGGAAGAGAAATGAGAGCAATGCAAGAAAATTATGAAATAAGAGTCAACAGCCTGACTGAGGAAAATAACACTTTTAAAAACAGACTGACTCAAATGGCAAAAGAGGTTCAAAAAGGCAATGAGGAGAAGACTGCCTTAAAAAGCCGAATTTGCCAGATGGAAAAAGAATCTCAAAAGCTCAATGAGGAGAATCATGGTTTCAGAATTAGACTGGAGCAAATAGAAGCTAATTACTTTATGAGAAATCAAGATTCTGTTAAACAGATGCAAACAAATGAGAGAATAGAAGGCAATGTGAAATATCTCATGGGAAAAACCACTGACCTGGAAAATAGATCCAGGAGAGATAATTTAAAAATTATTGGATTACCTGAAAGCCATGTTCAAAGTAAGAACCTAGAAATCACCCTCCAGGAAGTTCTCAAAGAAAACTGCCCTGATGTTTTAGAATCAGAGGGCAAAATAGAGGTTAAAAGACTCCACCGATCACCTCCTGAAAAATATACCCAAAAGAAAACTCCTAGGAATATTATAGCCAGGTTCCATAATTCCCAGATTAAGAAGAGAATATTACAAGCAGCCAGGAAGAAACA
>NW_027186372.1:18425907-18442997 GCF_028583685.1 Petaurus breviceps papuanus
GCCATATATATATATATATATATGTATGTATGTATGTATATATATATATATGTGTGTGTGTGTGGCTCTAGATCTATGAAACTGAACCTTTATTTCAAACAAATATTTAGCTATACTATAGTATTCTATAGCTAATTGTTTATTTGGGTATTTACTGATTCATTTATTCAGCAAACATTTATTAACCTTCTGATATTTTTTAGGCATTGTGCAAATTGATGGAAATAGACAAAAACAAACAAACAAACAAAAATTCTTGCAAGCATCATAGAAGCTTATATTCTAATATAGGGGAAATAACATGTACACAAAAATATTAAATGGAAAATACAAAATTAGCACCAAAACTTTTGTAATATAGACATAAAGTAGATAAGAAGTATTCTCTAGCAGGAGATTCCCAAGGGTCTCTGGTAGAAGGTTGTACCTAAGTTGGTTCAAACGAAGAAATTTATATTTAACCCTAGAGTAAAGGGAGAGACAGAGGAACTTCTCCAAAAGATTATTAGTGTGGTCAGTTCTACGCTTTAGTATACCAATTTAGTAGCTTGGCAGAAGATAGATTAGAGAGGAGAAAGACTAGATGGAGGGAGGACATATAAGCAGAGAGGAGCAGATAAGCACTTGTACCAGGCGGTAGCTGTGTGTTAAAAGAGAATGGAATGAACAAATGTTAGATACTATGGAAGTAAAATTGATACTACTTGGCAACTAACTAGATATGAGGGACTGACAAATAGAGAATTAAGAATAAGAGTTTGAGCTCGTGAACATGGGAGACTGGAAGATCAATAGTTCCCTCAACTTAAATAGGGAAATTATGAGAATGAAAAGTTTGTGCAAGAAAGTTGAGTTCTATTTTGAATGTAAGAGTTTAAGATGCTTATGAGACATTGAGTTGAAGATGTTAACTCTAACTACCAATCAATAATTCTGAACTAGAATTTGAGGAAGAAAATGGAGTATGTAGATAGGCAGATATAGTTATACACATATAAATACATATATATACACATCCATATATTATGTGTATGTACACATGTATACATACATATACATATATGTATGCATATGTGTGTGGTATGTGTGTATGTCATTTGCAATGATATTTGAACCATAAGAACTGATGAAATCACCAAGAAAGTGTTTAGAGAGGGCCCAGAACAGTGTCTTAGGTGACTTCTGGGGTTACAAAATATGATATGGATGAAGATCAAGTCAAGGAGACACAGGTTGGGGGTGAGGGGAAGTGGTTAAACTGGTAGGTGAGAATCAAAAAAAAAAGCAGCATTTTGAAAACTTAGGAGGACAGTATCTAAGAGGGAATGGTTAAGAGTGTCAAATGCTATGGAGAGGCAATAAGTATGAAAACTGAGAAATGCCATTGGTATTGGTAATTAGGAGACCATTGGCAACCTTGGTCATATCAGAAGTCAAATTACAAGGAGATGAGAGGGAAGTGGAAGTGATATTTGAGATTTTTCCTCTCCTGAGAGGAAAAATAATGGTATTAGTGAAGGGTATTCTGTTGGGAGAAGTCTTCACATGCTTGGGGTGGATTTGGGTTTGAGCCCATTGGTAACCCTCAGCCTGGTTTAGCCATCTCCTGATGTGTAGCTACTGCATATGCTACAGCTCCCTGAAACCACAGGTAAGAACTGAAGGGCAGGAGGATGCAATGGACAAGCAATCCTGAAACAGGATGGGCAAGCCCTCATACCAGAAGGGCTAGTTTTCCCTGAACATTCCATAAACCCCAGTTTTACATAAATATGCATATATTTACATATGTATGTATATGTATATATGGGTATATCTACATATGTATATTTAATATGCATGTGTGTGTGTGTGTGTGTGTTTCATCCTGGGTAAGACAAAGGATTCATCCAACACATTCTATTCTGTTTCTGCCAAAGGCATTAAAGGGCATTTTGTGACAGGGCTGTTATGTTCTCCACGACTAATGTCTAATGTGAAAGTATTTGCAGATCCTATACTTGATTGCATGCTGCCATGGGGAGGGAGGAAAAGGGGGGAAGGGAGAGAAAATTTGAAACTCAAGGAATTGTGGAACTGAATCTTGTAAATTAAAGTAAACAAATTAATAAAGACAAAAAAATTTGTTTTTAAATAATAATGTTGGGGTGGCTAGGTGACTCAGTGAACAGAGCATTGGCCCTGGAGTCAGGAGGACCTGAGTTCAAATGCTGCCTCAGACACTTAACACAAAAACTAGCCTTGTGACCTTGGGCTAGTCACTTAACCCCAATTGCCCTACCCTCACCCCTCCAAAAAAAAAAAGCAAAAACAAAGAAACTAAAAAAAAGAGGTTCATACTTCTCTACATGGAGCATGAAACAGTAATTATTTAATAACGTTATTTAATAAATAGAAGTTGGACCATGGTCCAACTTAAATTTGACTTGAATTAGTAGCACAACTAGAATGTCTTTCACGTGTTTTCACATCAAGAATGTAATACCATGGGGCAGCCAGGTAGCTCAGCAAGTAAGAGCACTGGCTCCAGTGTCAGAACAACCTGGAGATCGAATCCTGGGCTCAGACACTCAGCACCACACCCAGAAATAACTGGCCGAGTAACCTTGAGCAAGTTACTTAACCCTGATTGCTTAAAAAAAAAATGTAATAGCATATGATGACAATGAAACCTGAAGCCAGTTTGGTTGATAAAATTTGGTTGCTTGATAGTTCCCTCATTTTATTTGCCTTCAGCCTAAATGAATATATTTCCTTATTGCTTCAGATTTTCTTGCAATGGCATCATGTTAATGTACACAATGTTGTTCCTCCTGTAAGTGGGATTTCTGAATAAAAATTTTTAATCAGAAATGGAAAAAAGAAAAAAAAAGCTTTATTTTTTTCACATTAAAAACATGTTCAAAACAATTCTAAAATGAACATTCAGATCTCTCAGAACCAAGGAGAAAGACAAATGATTTTGCTAGAGACATTTATTCTCAGGATAAAAAAAAGTGACCTGTCCAAAACAAGCATAACAAATTAAAGACTTATTTAAAATAATTGCATATGTAGCATTCATTGTTATAAATAGCTTTTCTTGGGCCAAGTTTGTTAGAAAACATGATTTAAGTTTGTACAACAAAATAAAATCTGCTTGATTTCCATAATGAATGATAGTTACATTGCACACACGATTTCAACTAGAGATAAGCCTGCAATGGCTTTTGCTGAATTTGGAAGTCATTAATTTCCTGTAAAAATTTGAGGGGAAATACAAGTATGAAATCATGAATTTTGTGTGGCAGCCTCTCTCTTCCAGACTCCTTTAACCTTTTCTATAAATAACTTTGAAAACCTTTATGTCTGAGCCAAATTAGATCTATGGGAATATGGTTGAACTAACTCACTCCTGTTCATGTTCATCTTGGGAACCATGGTAGAACACCTGGCTTTTCCAAGGGCTTCTTTGCTTTGCTTCTATTTTGAAAAAAAAACAACAACAACTATGATTTAGAAATGATCAGGATGCAAATTTGGTTGATTTTTTTTAAGAGGAAAAGAATTACAAACCAGATTGGTTTAACATAACCATAGGAAAGACAAGCTGTTCCCAACAGCTATATTCAGGACTTAATGCCACTACATAAAATGAATGTGAGGAGCTCCCCTCTCTCCTAACCAGGCATTATAGAGAAGTAAATACCTTTCCATGTTTTGAGTATAAAACAGCCATTGCAGCACTCCATGAGTCTAATGGATTAAGAAATCTATTGGGCATCTCATCTTCCACAAAACATGCTCCTGCTGAAACTGAAGTTAGAAATATACTTTGAAAATAGAGGCTTTGTGTGTATGTATGTGTATATGTATATGTATATTTTTCCCTTGAAATATGTCATCTTTAAAGACAATTGTGCTGATTGTAGTGTCTATATTATGAAATGCCTAGGGGCAAGGAAAGATGATAATCTATAATTACATTGTACCTTTCTCAATTCATCTAGAAACTTGTTATAGATACAATTCCCTTAATCTATGAATCTCTCTAGCAAGGCTGACAAAAACAAGGAGGAAAAAAAAAAACTACCTTCAAGTCATTCAGAATCAGAAGTAGAACCTATAATTTGAATGCATGTCTCCTGGGTTTCTTGAACTGTAAAATGTAACGAAAAGTTTCCTCACCTGTAAAATGAGTGGGTTGCACCAAATGGTCTCAAAGGTCACTTCCAGCTGCAAATTCTATGATTCTCTCTTCTGTTCAGTCCCTTATCCATTGCCATCTACCCTTCCAGGCTAGTATAGGAGGCCTCACAGTTCAGCAGAAAGAACCTAGGATCTGGAATCAGAGGGCATAGGTTTGAGTTGGAATTCTACTGTTTACTACCTGTATTACAACCTTTCTGGTTCTCAATCTCTTCATCCATAAAATAAGAGGCAGAGAAGACAACATTTCAGGAAAATTCCATTTCTAAATTCATTAGTTTAGGACAGAGCCAAGATGGCAGAGTAAAAGCAGGAACTTACTTGAGATCGTCCCCAATTACCTCAAAAATCTATAAAAAAATTACTCTAAACTAATTTTAGAGCTGTAGAAACCACAATATGACAGAATGAAATATGTCTACAGCCTGGCAAAATAACAGGAAGGGTCTATCACATAGCATTGGGAGTGGAGTGCAATCCTGCAGAGCCAAACAGGCATGGACCTGCAGCACAGGCCAGTGGGAACAAACCTCAGGGGCTGAGTCCCTGGCAGGTATGGTGGTTTCCAGACTTCTCAACCCATAAACAACAAAAAGAAAGTAAAAGGTCAGTGGGAAAACCGTTGGAACTAGGTGACAGAAGAGTGTGGTCCGGCTCCTGCCCCCCAGGCTGTGCCTGCTTCTGAAGTTCCAGGCCCACAGATAGTGGTGTGACCTAGCTGACTGACCAGAAGGCAATTTCAGGAATCACTTTGCTGGTGAGGAGGTAGAGCTTTGCCCTGCTTGGATCTGGGTTACAGTCTTTGGTGGAGGTCGTGGGGTAAGGAGGAGCAATGGCGTGGCAGAGTTTATTGAGGCTGTGAAGAGGCAGTCATCCTCACAGTTCTGAGGCAGGTGCCTAGAAAAAGCTCTGACAATAGCTGCAAAAAACCCCAGAAATTTGGGATTCAGTACTCTCCACTCTGGAAGCAGAGATCTACCATGGCAAAGAGATCAAAAGTCAAGTATTTGCCTGGCAAGATGAGCAAACACAGGAAGATAAATCAGACCATAGAATCTTTCTTCTGGCAACAAAGAAGATCAAAACATAGAACAGAAGAAGACAACAAGGTCAAAACTGCTGC
Source organism: Petaurus breviceps papuanus (assembly GCF_028583685.1). Lineage (NCBI taxonomy): Eukaryota > Metazoa > Chordata > Mammalia > Diprotodontia > Petauridae > Petaurus > Petaurus breviceps. The sequence goes on from NW_027186372.1 coordinate 18,431,219, forward strand.
ATCAAAAGCCTCCAAGAAAAATATGAATTGGTCACAGGCCATGGAGAAGCTCAAGAAGGATTTTGAAAAGCAAGTAAGAGAAGTAGAGGAAAAACTGGGAAGAGAAATGAGAATGATGCAAGAAAATCATGAAAAACAAGTCAAGAGCTTGCTAAAGAAGACCCCCCCAAAAAATACTGAAGAAAATAACACCTTAAAAATAGACTAACTCAAATGGCAAAAGAGGTCCAAAAAGCCAATGAGGAGAAGAATGCCTTAAAGAGAAAAATTGGTCAGATGGAAAAGGAATTTCAAAAGCTCTCTGAAGAAAAGAATTCCTTCAGATTTAGTCTGGAGCAAATAGAAGCTTAAGAGGTTCAGAGAAATCCAGATATTATAAAACAGATCCAAAAGAATGAAGAAAATAGAAGTCAATGTGAAATATCTCATTGAAAAAACCACTGACCTGGAGAATAGATCTAGGAGAGATAATTTAAAACTTATTGGATTACCTGAGAGCCATGATCAAACAAACTGCCTAGACACCCTCTTTCAAGAAATTATCAAGGAAAATGTTCTAGAACCAGAGGGTAAAACATAAATTGAAAGAATTCAGCAATTACCTCTTGAAAACAATCCCAAAAAGAAAATTCCTAGGAATGTTATAGTCAAATTCCAGAATTCCTAGGACAAGGAGAAAATATTACAAGCAGTCAGGAAGAAACAATTTGAGTATTGTGGAAAAACAATTAAGATAACACAGGATGTAGCACCTTCCACATTAAGGGATCAAAGGGCTTAGTATATGATTTTCATGAAGTTGTCTGATTAAAACCAAGCATCATCAACCCAGCAAAACTGAGTATAATTCTTCATGGGAAAATATGAACATTCAATGAAATAGAGGACTTTCAAACATTCTTGATGAAAAGACCAGAGATGAACAGAAAATTTGACTTTCAAATACAAAAAGCAAGAGAAGTCTGAAAAGGTAAACAAGAAAGAAAAATCACAAGGAACTTATTAAAGTTGAACTGTTTACATTCCTACATGGAAAGATGACATTTGTAACTAATGAGACTTTTCACAGTATGAAGATCGTTGAAGGGAATATATATGCATATATGCGTATATACATATATTTAGGTGAATGTATGTGTGTATATGTGTGTACGTACATGTATACATAGACAGAGAGCACAGGATAAGTTGAATATGAAAGGATGGTACTAAAAAATAAAATTAAGAGGTAAGAGTGGAATATATTGGAAGAAGGTGAAAGAGAGAGATAGAAAAGGGTAAATTATCTCATACAAAAGAGGCAAGGGGAAGCTATTACAATGGAGGGGAAGAGAAGGGAGGTGAAAGAGAATGAGTCAACCTTACTACCATTGGATTTGGCTTAAGGAGGGAATAACATACACACTCAGCTGGGTATTTTACTCTATAGGAAAGTAGGGGGGAAAGGTATAAGAGAGGGGGAAGATCGAAGGGTGGGTAGTTTGGGGGAAGGAGTAGTCGGAAGCAAACATTTTTGAAAAGGGACAGGATCAAAGGAGAAAATAGATTAAATGGAGGGGTGGGATAGGATAGAGGGAAATATAGTCTTTCACAATATAACTACTATGGAAATGCTATGCATGGCTGCACTTGTATAGCCTACGTTGAATTGCTTGTCTTCCCAGTGTGTATAGAACTCAAATTTTAAAAACAAATGTTAAAAAAAATTGTTGTTAGAAGCAACTGGGAAAGAAGATATACAGGCAATGGGATATGGAAATTCCTTTTGTCCTACAAGAAAGTAAGGGGGAAGGAGGTAAGGAAAGGGATACAGGAGATATATGATAGGGCAGACTGGGGGAAGGAGTAATAAGTATGCTTGCCATACTGGCTTGAGGGGTAGGGAAGAGATTGGGAAAAAATTAGGAAATCAAAGTCTTGTGGAAACGAATGCTGAAAACTAAAAAGAAATGAATTCTGAATCTACAGCACTACACACACACACACATTCATTAGTTTAAATTATATGGGATTGAGGATGGAAAAGTGAGCCTGGCAAGATTACTTTTTCTTTTTTTTTAATGCTTTATTAACTTCTGATTTACATCATTCATTTCCGCCAGATTTTGAGTTACAAATTTTCTCCCCATTTTTCCCCTGCCCACTGCCCCAAAATAGCAGTCCCACAGGATATCCCCTCCTCCAATCTGCTCTCTCCCATATTTTCTCCCATATCCCTTTCGACTTTTCCAGTGGATCTCTATGCCTCAGTGCCTATATATCTTATTTCCCAATTACATGTAAGATGGTATTAATAATAATATATATGTATGTACATAAATATATATGTATATATATACACATACAAACACACACACACACATATATATATATGTATACATATATTTGAATATTTGATTTTAAAATTTTCAATTCCAGATTCATTCCCTTCCTTTCTTGTCACCCACCCTTACGGGGAAGATACACAGTTCAGTATAGGTTGTACATGTGTGGCTAATGCAAAACAATAACATAGTAGATATATTGTAAAAGACTGGCTATATTTCCCTCCCTCCTATCCCACCTCCCATTTGTTCTATTCTCTACTTTGATCCCATCTATTTTCAAAAGTGAGTGCTTCCAACTTCCCTCCCCGCCAGCCTACCCTATCATACCCCCTCTCATCCCCTTCCCCCCCTATTCTCCTGGAGGGTGAGATCCACTATTTAGTGTGTATTTAGCTCCCTCCTCAAACCAAATTCAATGGGAATAATGTTGACCCATTCCCTTTTGCCTTCCTATTCTTCCCCTCCATTGTAACCATTTTCCCTTGCATCTTCTGTATGAGATATTTACCCCAATCTGTCTCTCCCCATCTCCTCTCATTATATTCCTCTCACCTCTTAATTTCACCTTTTAAGTATCATCCCTTCCTGTTAAATTGGTCCTGTGCCCTCTATCTATGTATACCTGTAAACATATATACACACATTCACATATGTATTCATATGCCCATATATCCTCATATATAGACAAATATATATATATATTTCTAATCCCTTCAACTACTGAGAAAAGTTTCATAAGTTACAATTATTGTCTTTCCATGTAGGAATGTTAATAGTTCAACTTTGATAAGTTCCTTATGATTCCTTTTCCCTGTTTACCTTCTCATGCTTCTCTTGCTTCTTGTATCTGAATGTCAAATTTTCTATTCCACTCTGGTTTTTTCAGCAAGAATGCTTGAAAGTCCTCTATTCCACTGAATGACAATATTTTCCCCTGAAACCTGAAACTCAGTTTTGCTGGATAGGTGACTCTTGGTTTTAATCCCAGCTCCCTTGCCCTCCGATCCCTCAGTGTAGAAGCTGCCAGATCTTGGGTTATCCCGATTGTGTTTCCACAATATTCAAATTGTTTCTTCCTGGCTGCTTGTAATATTCTCTCCTTAATCTGGGAATTCCGGAACCTGGCTATAATATTCCTAGGAGTTTTCTTTTGGGTATCTTTTTCAGGATGTGATTGGTGGATTCTTTCAACCTCTATTTTGCCCTCTGGTACTAAAACATCAGGGAAGTTTTCTTTGAGAACTTCCTGGAGGATGATTTCTAGGTTCTTACTTTGGTCACGGCTTTCAGGCAGTCCAATAATTTTTAAATTATCTCTCTTGGATCTATTTTCCAGGTCAGTGGTTTTTCCCATGAGATATTTCACATTGCCTTCTATTCTTTCATTTGTATCTGTTTAACAGCATCTTGATTTCTCATACAGTCATTAGCTCCCATTTGCTCCAGTTTAATTCTGAAGCAATGATTCTCCTCAGTGAGTTTTTGAGATTCTTTTTCCATCTGGCAAATTCGGCTTTTTAAGGCATTCTTCTGCTCATTGTTTTTGAGCCTCCTTTGCCATTTGAGTCAGTAGTCTGTTTTTTAAGGTATTATTTTCCTCAGTCAGGCTGTTGACTCTCATTTCATAATTTTCTTGCATTGTTCTCATTTCTCTTCCCAATTTTTCCTCTACTTCTCTTATTTGGTTTTAAAAATCTTTCTTAAGGTCCTCTGGCCTGTAACCAGCTTGTATTTTCCTTTGAAGCTTTTAGTGCAGGAGTTCTGACTTCATTGTTTTCTTCCTGTTCCATGCTTTGCTCCTTTTTGTCCCCAAAATAGGAGTGTATTGTTGGAATCTTCTGTCTGCTTTGTTTCCTTTGCCTGCTCAATTTGCCACTCAATTACTTGACTTTTGGGCTTTTTGCCACAGTAGGACTCTGCTACCAGACAGGGGAGCTTTCGTCCCAAACGCTGGGGTTTTCTCAGCTGCCAGAGGTATTAGATGGGTGCCCTCTCTGAGGTCTCCACATGCTCTGGCAAGCTGGACACACACCCCAGGACCTCCACCCTAGACTGCAATCCAGATCTAAGCAGGTTAAAGCAAGAGTAATTACCCCTCAGACTGGTGCTTGGTCCCCCTACATTCTGCAGGCCAAGAGCTGAAGCTGCCATGTGGCACTGGCTGGCTGTGCCTGTGACTCAGCAGCTTTTCACCCTCAGGGTAAAAGCCACGCACTCCCACTTACTGGTCCCAAAGTCCAGACTCTACTGACCTCTCACTTTGTCCTTTGTGTCTATGTGTTGATAAATCCCTAAACGGCCACAGCTGCTGCTGATCTGGAGTCCCTCTGGCCAGGGGCTGGTCAGGCTCCTCCCTGGGGCTAAAGCCTCAGGGTGGGGCTGGTCTCCGGGAGAGCGCTGAGCTGGATTCCTGCCGGCCTGCCGGGCTGTGCTGGGCTGTACTCAGTGGGAGGTTAGCTTCTCTGTGTCATTTTGTGGGTTCTGCAGCTCCAAAATTTTTTTAGAGTCCCCTTTTTACATGGATTGGGGAGGGTGGAAGCCGGAGCCTTGGGAAGGTTGTGCTTCTACTCTGCCATGTTGGCTCCACCCCAAGATTACTTTTTTTCAAGTTCAATAAAGGATATCACATAGAAAAGAAATTAAATTCCTTTGGTCTGGCTCTTGGGGGCATAACTCTATATGATAGGTAGAGGTTATAAAGACATTAATTTAGGTTCAAAGTAAGGGAAATAAAACTTCTGGACCATCAGAGCAATGCAAATGATATAGGTTGCCTATGTAGTGGTCCTTCCCCAAAGGCTGAAGATTTTCTTGCTGAATGTAGTGAAGATTCTCAAGATTAGAGATATCCTAGTATGGGGTAAAGATCACTGACTCTTGAGTCTGAGGACCCATGTTTAATTTATTTCTCCATCATTTACTGTCTAGGCTATCTTAGACAAGTTTTTAACTTCTCTTGCCTTCCTTTTCTTCATCTGTAAAATAAAGGGGTTGGGACTAGAATGGTGTCCAATGTCTCTGCTACCTCTAAACTTATGACTAATAATCAAGCATTTATTAAGTGCCTACTATGTTCCCATCACTATGCAAGGTGCCCTGAATATAAAGACAAAAATTAAATAGCAGCTTACTTCAAGGATGCAAGAGACAATATATATGCAAGCGACAATATATACATATAAGTATATACAAAAAATAAATAAGTTGATTAGGGGAGAAAAAATAATAATGGTCAGAGAGTATCAGGAAAGACACAGCTTATCTTTTAAGAGACTCCAGGACTTCGTATTCTAAAATGCAAACTCAGCTCTTCAGTAAAAAACAGCAGCAGCAGCAACAGCAACAAACAAAAAGATGATATTTTCAAATGACTTTAAAAGATTACATATAACAACATCCTAATATTTACTAGTGATAAAAGTGAGGGTCAGATTTTATGGACTAAAATCAACACTCTTGAGCCATGGTTTCTTAAAATGGTAGCAGGCAAAGAGGTTTGTGTTTCCTTGAGGAGTCTGACAGTCAGGAGGTGAAGACAAATGAAGAGACAATTGCAGGAGGAGCAGTAGTGAGAATCAAATCCAGAGTTTTTTCAGCTTCCTTCAGTCTAATGCTATGTTTTGCATGTATTTTAATCTCATGAACTCTAAGAATAATTTGCAAAAGGCACAGTTCTCAAGGTTATTTAGATTTAATAAGCAATCACCTCGTGACATCCCAGGAGGAAGGAGAGAGGAGAGAGGTAGGTACATACTGGAGGGAGGGAGGGAAAGAAGGAGAGAGGGAAAGAGATAGAAAGACAAAAACAAAGTCAGAGATAGACACAGACACAGAGAGATGGATACAGATAAAGACAGAAACAGAGAGATTATTTAATGAATCTTCTACATGGTTGCAAAAATAAATTTCCTAATGCACAAATCTTTTATTCCTTTGCTCAGAAGCCCTCGGAGATTCTCTATTGCCTATCCACAGTCATATTCCAACCTATTTCTTTCTCCTCTCATTCTTTCAATCTGTATTTTAGCCAAAGTTAATGCTAGCTATTTGCCAGTCTTGTCCTGCTCTCTTCCTTGTCCATGCATTTGCACATTCCTTAAACATGCCCTCTCAGTATTTCCACCCCTTGAAAATATTTTCTTCCTTTAAGGTCTATTTGAGATGTCACTTCTATAGTGAAGCCCTCCCTGATCTCCCATATGAAAAGTAATTTCTTCTTAGTTGTTTTTTGGCAGCACTCTGTCTTTATCACATTCCATCTTGTGTCATATCTATTTTCTGTTTCCCCCTATTATTCTCTAAATTCCTGGACAAAAAAGTCTTCATTGTTTTTCCATCTCAGTTTATAAATGATGGTACAGCTAAATATTTTTCAGTCTCTAGACTTAAATTAAGGTCCTGACATCAACCTCTAGATCTCTCCCCTTGACACCCTCCAAAAACAAATACAGATCTGAGATTTTATCACAATCCAAATTGGCAAAGATAGTAAAAGTCAGAAATAATATAGTTGGGGTTGCTTTTTTTAGTTGGAAAAACTGAAAACAAATTTAATATCCAATGATTGGGCAACGATCGAACCAATTATGATAGATGGTGTAATAGATAATTACATTGCTAGAAATTAAAATCTGAAGAATTAAGAGAAATATGAAATTCAATTCAATACACATTAAGCACCTACCATATGCTAGGTACTCTACTCTGGAGAAGAGATGAATGAATTGGTGGAGAGTTAAATAAGCAGACTGAGGAGAATTACATATACAATGATACCAAAAATACAAAATTAAAAAAAAAAACATGCAACTTGACTATAATTATTTGAATTCAGCCCTGGAGAACAGGTGATCGAAACATACTTTTTTCATCTTGACAGAGATTTTCTGAAGCCTAGACAATCAACAAAGTAATAAAACAAACCCTGATTCATAGGATTTGCTAGTTTCCAAGGTGTAGATACTCATACAGAAAATGTAACAATTGACTCCTGAGAACAGTTTGAGCTATCCCCAGCACATTCCTGATTGCTGTATGTGCCATCGGATGCTGTTGAGGCATCAGTCAATTGGACTTAAATATTTTTGCTCTGTCACAAAAAAGGGTCCTATGGAGAAGGGCCTATATCTAGAAGTGGTTGTATGTAAACAAAAGTCATTGCTCAAAATTTAAAAGAATCATAATTATGTTAATATAATATAAGCAGTTAAGTAGAGTCTATGAGAATAAAAAATACTAACTAGTATTTATTTAGTGCCTATTAATGGGCCAAGCACAATGCTAAGTGCTTTAAAAATATAACATAATTTTCTCCTCATGGAAATCCTGACAGGTAGGTGCTATTATTTCCTTTTTCACAATAGAGAAAACTGAGGTAGACAACAATTAAGAAATTAGCACTGTTTTACACATCTAGTCAATATTTGAGTTCATATTTGAACTCATTTGTTTCTCATTGCAGACCTAGAATTCTATCCCCTGCATTATCTATCCTCCTTAACTGTCCATAATGGGTCATTATTCTTGGTAAGTTTGTAGGGAGTGTTTGTAGTCTAAAACTTGCAAAATTCTTGTAATGACCACAGCCTTCCCTCTGAAACAAAGGTTCATCTTTTTTTTTCTTTTTTTTAATAACACCAATATTCTTCCTGTAATGTTATACAACTATAAGACATGGAGTCTGGGAAATTGAAGTTGAGGATAACCAGTGGCACTGGATAGAGAAAGAAATATTCCCAGACAGAAATTTGACAGCTCTAAAGAATTTGCATCATGAAGTAACATTACATTAACATTACTCTAAGGATGTATATGGGTATAATTAACATTAAAGCTAGGTTTTTACTTATATGGTGGACATATTATTTGAAATTTGTTTGTTTGAAATGGAAAATATGGATATTTGGCTATTCTTTGAATGTACACATTTATTTAGTGAAGATATAACACAATTTTCTGATATTTGCTTCAAGGTTTGTCCTAGGATAGTTGAACACTTTATTCTTGCCAATTCTAGCTTGTAAAACAAGATCTGTTCCTTCATATACCAGCCCCTTTGCAGTCAAGTCAAGTGGATGACTAGTGGAGACTGGGAAATATGACTAGGTAATAGGATACTTGCCTTCTTTTGATGCCACTAACTTTTCAGAAAGCAATAGGCAAAAAAGGATCATGGATCTATAACTGAAAGGGTCCTGAGAGGTCATCTAATTCTCTTTTCTTAATTTACAGGGGAGAAAATGGAAAACTTTATAGGTTAACTGATTTGCTCAAGGTCATTCATGCAATAAAGATCAGATCTAAGATTTGAATGTAGGTTCTTTAAATCTGGTATCAGCATTTTCCCCTGTACTATGCTGCCTCCCAATTTCACATCTATACTTATAGCTTCCACAGTTGTCAAGCCCAGATGAAGAATAATAGCTGGTTTAAGTACCTCAGGTAAAGTAAGACTATGTGACAAAGAAATGTTTATTTCATTTGACATGTTATTGTCCGTATACCAGTGAAATTTGTCCCTCTACTACATAAAGGATTCTTTGAAGAATTAAATTAATGGACTTAAGACCAAGATGTTTGCCTAAATCAGAGGCCCTACCTGGTCCCTCTGGTCTGAACTCCAAATATTTATTTACTCTAGAAAAATCCTGAAATTCAAATTAGACTTGACAATAATAATAAACTTCACTTAGTGACTTGTTCCACCCCAGAATTGTATGAGAGTCAACCAGTAGAGTGAATGCAATAGCAAAGAGGGACACAGTGAAGTTCGCTGGTCAGTACAGTGTGACCAGAGATATGTGTAGCCTTTATATAAAAATAGAAAGAGGAGAGGATCCCAGTAGAGAAAGGCCTAGCATAATCAGAAAGTCCAAGGATAGTGAGGAAGCCCCAGAATAGGGACCTTAGAAGCCATGGAATGTGCAGCCAGAAGGAACCGGTGTCACGGTAATGTGGTTTTTCAGAGAGCAGCGCTTAGATCAAGACACCGCAGGCCCAAAGACTCTTAGGACTTTAACACTATGTTCTGAGGTGAAATCTCAGCACCAGGAATATCAAAGATACAAAGGCATCAAGACCTAGGAGGTGTTGATAAGTATGTGAACCTTGGTAATCCAAGGCACCAAGTGGCAACCATCCCTCTCAACACCAGAAACAAAGCTTCAATTCAGGAATCAAAGCTGTAGAAATGAACAAATCAATGAAAATCCAAACCAGCATGAAAAAAGTTTTGTATATCTTCCCATCTCCTCCCCCAAAGATCGTAGTTCTTTAGCAAATGAAAGCAGACTCAAAGTAGTTTCTTTTCCCCAGAAAGGCTATATAAATACATAGAAGAAATGAATCAAGAAATTTTTTTTAAATTGAAATGAAAATTCTCCTAGAAAGAATAGGAAAAGAGAAATAGTTTAGAAAGTGGCAAGAACTTATTCAAGAAATCGACTTCCACAAAACTAGACTAAATCAATGACTACATGAAAAAAAGAAATATTAGAACAATTCTTTTTAAAAAATCAAAGATGATGTAAGATATCTGATGTAAAAAAAAGCTAACAGAAAACTGGTCAAGGATCAGAATATTTAAAAATCACTGGGCTTAGGGGCGGCCAGGTGGATCAGCGAGTAAGAGCACTGGCTTCAGTGTTGGGTGACCTGGAGATCAAATCCTGGGCTCAGATACTTAGCACCACACCCAGAAATGACTGGCCATGTAACCTTGAGCAAGTTACTTAACCCCGATTGCTTAAACAAAAAAAAATGATATAAAAATCACTGGACTCTATAAATAAAAATAAAAAAATGTCTGCATTGATTTGAACTAAAAAACAGAGAAGAAAAAGGAGGAGGAAGAAGAAGGAGAACAAGAAGAAGAAAGAAGAAAATAATACACTGATCCTCTCTGGAAAGAATAACTAAAACAAGAAGCTCCAGGAACATCATAAGCAAAATTTAAAACCCATGGGACAAATGAAAAATACTGCCAACATTCAGAAAGAAGTAATTTGAGTATCAAGGAACCAGAATCAGAATCACACCAGATGTTCACATTCTACTGTAAATGAAAGAGATTGAAATACAATATTCTAAAAGGATATGTTATATATGCATATGTATATAGGGTAAAACAAAGAATAACTTTCCCTACAAAACTTGGAAAGGGATGCAAGGTGACCTTTAATGGAAATAGAGAACTGTTAAGCATTTCTGATGGGGAAAAACGAAATAAAATGATAGTTAAGCCAAGCTAAGCAGGAACTTTGAAATACAAATGGAAATGTTAAGAGAAACCTAGAAAGGAAAACTTATTTAAGCAATGCTAAATATCATAATGGATGAGAAAAAACATTACCCTCCAATACCCTTAATTTCCTCAAAATGTATTGAAAAATAATCCAGTGAGAGGGGGAAAAAATCCACTGGTCCCAAGTAGACTAAGAAGATTAAGTTTGCTCTGATGGTTTTAATTAGGATTAAGAGAGGAGGGCATGGTAAAAGGATAGCAAGGAAGGAGGGGGAGAACTTGCTATTTCTCATAATTGGGGTGTATAAGAGGAAGAATATGCAACCATGAAGGAAGGAATGGGAGGAGTAGGATTCAGATGAATAGCCTTTATCTGAACTAGACAAATGAGCATTGAACACAAACACAAACAGTTTGGTGTAGATATACATCAAACTTAATAGGTGAAGAAAAAAATATTGATATAGAGAAGGGAGTAGTAAGAGGGAGGATAATAACAGGGAAGAAAAAGTCTCAAGTAAAGAAATATCCATCTAAAAAGGAGGATTAATGTGGGAAAAAGCAAATTTAAAAAGAAAAAAAATAGAACCTAATGGAGTGTCTTAGATTGGCTCTTAGACATTTGAGGAATGGTTAAGCGAATCATGGTATATGAATATAATGGAGTATGTATACATGTTAAGCAATGTCAAAATGGACAATTTCAGAGAATCCTGAGTATTATGAATAGATTCAGAGTGAAGTTAGTCGAACCAGGAGAACAATTTATTCAAGAATAGCAATATTAGAAAATAAAATGAAATAACTTTGAAAGACAAGAACTCTGATCAGTGTAATAACCACAGCATCTCTAGATGATATTTGATGAAGCATGTTACCCATTTTTGGAAAGAGAAGGGATACACACAAAGCCGAGAAATAGACATACATATTTGGACATGTCTTCTTAGATTCATTTTGCTTGACTCTAATGGTCATTGGTTGATTTTTTTCCTTTCTTTCATTGTTTATGTTTTGAAAGTTAATATGCAGAATTTACATACTTTTTTTAAAGTAGGTGAAATGAAATGGAGACACATGCTTTCACATAGAGTCTTTTTTTCATGTTCTGTATTGCATATGGAAATGGTACTTAATTTTAGAATTAAAAAACAAGAAAAAATTTTTAAAATGAGAAAAGTCATAGGTTTGGGATCTGGAATAGACCTTA
>NW_027186372.1:18443097-18443186 GCF_028583685.1 Petaurus breviceps papuanus
AGGAGGAGGAGGAGGAGGAGGAGGAGGAGGAGGAGGAGGAGAAGAAGAAGAAGAAGAAGAAGAAGAAGAAGAAGAAGAAGAAGAAGAAG
>NW_027186372.1:18443196-18474309 GCF_028583685.1 Petaurus breviceps papuanus
AAGAAGAAGAAGAAGAAGAAGAAGAAGAAGAAGAAGAAGAAGAAGAAAGAAAGAAAATACACTGATCACCTCTGGAAAGAACGACTAAAACAAGAAATCCCAGGAACATCATAAGCAAAATTTAAAACCCATGGGACAAATGAAGAATACTGCTATTTGAGCCTAGGTCCCTTGCCTTCAAATTCAGTATTCTTTTTACTATACAATTAGAAGACTTCTCTTTCTGATGTATCAGAGGGTAGAAGAGGAAACAAGTATACATCATGTTTGGCTAGGTGCCCAGGCAATAATAATAGCTCCTGTTAAAGTAACATTCCATCCTATAAAAATGTTTTCCTCAAAATACTGTGAGATAGATAAGAGAGAGGGGGGGGGAGGGAGGAAAGAGAGAGAGTGAGAGACAGAAAGAGAGAGAGAGACAGACAGACAGAGAGAGAGAGTATTTCTTAAGTGCTTGTTATGTGTGGTAAGTGCTGGAGATACTCACAAGCAAACAGGACCCTCCTTGCCTTCAACGTGCTTACAATTCACTGGAAGAAGAAAATACATTAAGGAGAGATGGAAAGAGGTGAGGAGGTAGCAAGAAACATGTGACTGCCTGGTTCCTAGAAAAATAAGACAAAAAGCTCACCTGGAAAGGGCCCCCAGGGAGCTAGAAGTGGAGTTCATGTTTCCAAGCAATGGAAATGTTTGAAAAGGAGAGCCATAGCAAGGAGAATTCTGGAAGTGCAGGTAAGTGATATAAATGACAGTATCATCATTATTTTCAAAATAGAATAAAAGCTCAAAAGGGTTAAGTGTATAGTTTACCCATGGTTTTAAAGATAATAAGAACCAATGCATGGGCTCAAACTAAGCCTTTAAGTCTAGCAATGTATTCTCTCTACTGTGCAGTTTCCTAAGTTTAGGTCTAGGTCTTCACTTGAAATGATGTAGAACATTAAATATTGAATCAGATTCTCCTAGCTCAATAAAATATACATTTTTGAAAGCTGGAATAACTCTTGGGTCATTCATAGTTCATTTAAAGTATTAATTTCCAAATGGCATCTTAGTGACTGAAGGCATTAATATAGCTTCTACAGGTGCCCAGCATATTCTAAGACCATAGCTCAGGGTCTGGTAAAATCTGAGTAAATAAGTAAATAACTTTTTGGATACAGGAGGCTATACTGGATGACCTCTGAAAAGTTCCTTAGTCTTAACCAGAGAATCATAAGGTGAAAAGACATCGGGGGAAGGCAGGACAACAGTTTTCCTTGTTCTCCACAAATCTGTATCCATCATAAAGGGCTGACCTGATATAAAATGTAGCACTTAGAAAAAAAAATAAAAACAACATATATAAATATGTAGCAGTGGCAATGGTTCAGTGAACTATGATATTAGCACACAGAGTTTTACTGCTTTGGGGAATTGGAGCTCAGCTTTCACCACCAGCCGCTGAATAGTCAAATTCATGGCCATCGTCAAAAGCAATATGTCTTGATTCCCCTGATAAAGGAGCTCTCCTTGATTGCCCTCTATGGGAAAAGAAAAGTCTAAAGGGTGAGTAAACCCATACAGCAGTGAATGAGTGTGTTAAGACACAGTAATACAGTAACTTCTTAAAGGAAAACACTTCTAGGGATATTTAATTTACCAAGGTGGAATTCCCGTTTTGATAGTTTGTCGTTCTTGTTCTTGTTGTTTAATCATGTCTGACCCTTTGTGATTCCATTTGGCATTTTCTTGGCAAAGACACTGGAATGGTTTGACATTTCTTTCTCCAGCTCATTTTACAGATGAGGAAACTGGGGCAAACAGGGTTAAGTGACTTGCCCAGGGTCACGCAATTACTGAGTGTCTGAGCCCAGATTTGAATGCATAAAAATGACTCTTCCTGATTCCAAGCCCAGTGCTCTATTCACTATGCCACATAGCTGCTTGCTGGACCTTTATAGTCCCTTCTAGTTGTAAATATAGGAAGCAAATTGACTGTGTGGATAGAGCACTGGACCTGGAATTAGGAAGATCTAAATTCAAATCGAGCCTCAGATCTTTACTAGCTGTGTGATCCTGGGAAAGTCAGTTAAAAGCTGCCTGCCTCAATTACTTCATCCATAGCATGATGAAGAAAATAGCACCTACTTTCCAAGTTTGTTGTGGGGATAAAATGAAGTGATATTGGCAAAGCACTTTGTAAACCTTAAAGCACTAAGTAGTGATAGCAGTGAAAGTGGACCCCATGTATAGTGAGATCCACCTATGGCAAGGACTTGTCCTTGTGTATCTTGAAGAGAGTCAAAAAAGATTTCTCCAGACTTTTCTCCCCCTTCTCTTCTCCAAGAGAGGCTATAATTCCTGGACATAAGGAGAAACAGGAAGTTGGAGTTAGCACTGTCCTCACCTCAGAGAGAGGGAGTCCTGGGCTAGAAGAATATCTATCTGCTCCTCTTAATTTTTGTTTTTCTGGGGGATATGATCAGGTTCTATCTAACTTTTGATCTTTGGCATTTTGAATAGAAGGGGAATCCGAAGCTCAGTATCCAAGACTTGACCCCTACCCTACCAAATACAAGTTCCACAATGAACATACATTTACCCAAATCATAGCAAATAGAAATCAGAAAAGATATACAAAGGAGAACACACACACACACACCAAACAATACAGAATGGAGAATACTCCAATTGGGAGCAAGATAATTTAGCCCCACCAAGGGAATATCCTAGATTTCACCCAAGGGGAAACTCCCCAAAGTCTATAGAGTAGCAAGCTTGGAATAGTCATGATGGAGACTTCCTTCTCCCTCATATCTTCCCAGAGATTTTTTCCTTCAGCAACCTCAAATGGATTGGCCTCCTCCATCTTCTCTCTAGAAGCTGGAACCCAACTCAATGTTATATTCAAATAAGCTTGGGGCTTGGGAGAGTCCTCCCAGGGAACTCCCACTTGAAGAGTCCCCAAAGGGAGACTATCTGAGAAATTAAGCTCTCACTTTTTAACAACTCCACCTTGCCTTTATGCAGAGCAGGGTCTTTATTTCCTTCATTAAGGAAAGCCTCCATATCCATGGACTTTGGAACAGTGGTTAAAACTCTATTGATGCTAGCTGTGATTATTATTAAAAAATAATCTTAAACTGCTTGATGCTGGAATGAGTGGATTGGAGGAGCAGTAATGATCATAAATTTAAAGCTAAAAGGAACCTTAAATATGACATCTAGTGAAATTTCCTCATTTTATAGATAAGAAGACAGAGGGCAAAAAAAAAAATAAGCATCTTGCTCAAGGCCACTAAGGAAATAAGTGTCAGGGTAAAAGTGTAAATACAGATCTTCTGACTCCAAATCTATTCTGCTTTTCATTGTATCAGGCTGACTGATTTAGATAGCTGATACATATTTCTAATTTTTTTTAAAGTGCTGAAATGAATATTTAGGGAGAGAGATTATTGGTGTGATATGTGCAGAGGATCATACGAGTATATACTCAGTCCCATTTTCATCCTTCTGCAGAAACAACTAGTTCATAGCATCAAATATATTTTCTGATTTAGAAAAACCCAGACAGTAAAATCTTTGAGGACTTCAAGTTTGCCCATCTGCTTCTGCACCACTTGGAACAAGCATAGTCATCCCCATCAAAATCGGACTGCTTGGCCTACCATAAGGCAAACTCTAAAACTTTGGAAGTTTCTGTTTTCTCACTTGAAACATCTGTGAGCAAAGACTTTCACATACAGGAGGAGAAAGCAAACAAAGGAAAATCATAGAAATTTCATCTGGCACAGATGCACAATGAAAAGAGAAAAATTCAGTTGGGGGTGGTGGTGCTGGGAGCCTTGCAAATACTTCAATCAAATTAGCATCAAGCATAAGTTAGGTCTGGGAAGATAATTATCTGCTAGAAAAGCAATTAAATCAAAGGTTTTTGTCTTTTTTTTTTTTGTAAAGCACATGCTAGTAGTATGTATATTCAAGAGGAATGATGAAGGCACTAATTCTGGCATTGCAATATTTTAGGATTTTTTTTTTCTTTTTTCTTTGCTACTTACCAATCAATATGGAGTCCTCTGTGATAATGAAGTCATGTGCAGAGAAAACCCTGGAACCAAAACTCTGTCCATGCTCAGCTAGGCATCCCATTTCACTCAACAATGATTAGATATTATTATTTTACCTCCTCATAATGAAATAGCTCTTTTGAAATTAGTGTTATCTTCCAACGGCGCTTGCCTGCTTTATTGGAGAGCAGGTTCTCTATTTTCTTGATAACTTTTAGCTGCTCATCTTGACTGATTATTCATTTTACTTGAATCCTTCTTCAAGAGGTGTCAAGGACTTTTTTTGTTATAGAAACCATTAATTTGCATTTAAAAGATGGGAATAAAGTCTTTGACTAATTATAATCAGGGGCTATATCTGCATGCAGAAGCCTTTGTACAGTCACAAAGGAGAGAACAGCAGTTACTGTTCTGTTTTATTTCTTTCCTTGTTTTCATCAGAAGTGTATTTCATTATTATTCTTATTCTGTTCTCCCATATGTGCTTTTTCTTTCTATTTTAGCTTCATCCTATATCTTCATTTTACACACTTAGAATTGAAATGGTCAATATCTCTAGTTCTCTATTTTAAATATAATGGGAGGGAGGGTATTTTTTTCCCACTTTCCTTTATTCCACTGTTTGCTTTAATGTAATAAAAATGAAAATATCAAAGAAAATGGAACTCGTTAGTTCTGCAGCATAGCTGCACTTAAGGCATACTGTAACAGAAAAAGATAAGCCCACAAAAGTTTGGTACAGGGACAATATGCAGAGTGCAATTAAGTAATAGGTTAAAAAAATCTACATATTCTCTTCTATCTATTACTGTTGCTTGAATTCGTTGAAGTATAATGCCATTCCAGGCACAGTGTCACTAAAAGATAGAAGAATCACAAATAATTTTGAGAAAAGCTAGAATAGAAACACAAAGGCATATATTTCAACAAGAAGAGAAAGGATCAATGAAAAACAGTATGAAGGAAGAGAAGTTTCTTCAACAAAAGAACAGGAGACTTGTAAAACAATATCCCACACAAGAATAGAAATGGGTTTCTAAAATGGGGAAAAAATAAAAGAAAAATATTTTCATCATTCAGTAAACATTTAATAAGTATATACAGTATGGTTCGAGACACAGAAAGAGATGCAAAGCTTAAATAATAATAGCATTTATATTGATTTTTAGGATTTACAAAATTATTTACATGGTATCTTGTTTGATCCTCATAACCACCCTGTGAGGTAGCTGCTATTATTATCCCTGTTTTCCTGATAACAAAACTGAGTCTGAGTATTTAAGCAACTCTTCCAGTGTCACACAACTAGTGAGTGTCTGGGACATAATTGGAACTGGTCTTCCAGACTCTGTATCCAACCATCTCCTTCTAAGTCACCTAGCTCCTTTGATAAAGCATGGTTTCCATGTTTCAGGTAGAGGGACACACACACACACACACACACACACACACACACACACACACACACCACAGAGTTGTATGTATACAGAGAGACAGAAAGCTAGAATGCACACTACAAAATAAATGTATATCAGAACAAAGTTGGAACAAAATTATTACATAAAAAGAAAAGAAAAACCCTTTAAGGAGATATAAGAATTATAAGGTCTATTATGCAGGGAAAGTGTTAAAGATAAAAATTAGTCTCTGGTAAAGTGAATTTGGTAAAACTAACATCCTGGTTCACAAAATATCCATCCAAATTTGACCAAGTCATTATGAGTTCAACTATATGGAGTTATGAGACACTTCTTTCACGTTTTAATTATCTGTTCGGCAGAGATAAGAGTCAGGTCACAATTTCATTGTTTCTGGCCAAAGGATTTCAGAAGAGTTATACCTCAAAGAGTAGATGCAATGGAATGCATAAAATGAATTGAAAAAATCAAAGCAAAACAAGTGAAAGTGAGTTTCTGAGGGTCAGAATAGGTAACAATCTATGGTTGATTTTGTAAAATGAATCTTCAGACTACAGAAATAACAGTGTAGTTTTTAGTAATAACTTATACAGTGGCATTAGCCATAAGGCATATAAAGAGACTAACAGTTATGTAGTTTTGATCTTTGTTACAGTGTGAAATAAGTTTATAACATCACATCACCTAATTTTCCACTTTTTTTTTTTAGGTGAGGGATGGTTTGGACCTGTGATTCCCATGGGTTATGCAACTCTCAAGAAGAAAACTCTTTCTACAAATACAGATTTATAACTATTCTGGAACTCGCATCAGGAACTACCCTGGTCACTAAGAAGGCTGCAAGGTGACACAATGGATAGAACACTAGGCCTGGATTCAGGAATATCTGAGTTCAAATCTTTCCTCGGGTACTTATTAGGTTTGTGACACTGGGCAAGTCACTTAACCACTGCCTGCTTTGGTTTCCTCAACTGTAATAGAGAGATAGAACCTAACTTCTGGGGTTCTTGTAAAGATCAAATAAGATAATATCTGTAAAGTACTTAACATAGTTCTTGGCACATAGTGGGTACTTAAAAAATGACCTTCCTACATATTCCCAGAAGTTAAGTGAATTGACCAGGGTCACACAGGCTGTTTGTTTTAGAGGCACCAGTTAAATCTAGGTCTTCCTGACTCTGAGGTAGACTGTATTCAGTTCTCTATGTTATCTCTATATACTATTCCATGTTATCATCTTATCTCTCCAGCCCACTATTATATTTCACAAGGGCCTAAAATACTGGAGAGATGGGAGAAGGAAAAGACAATTAAAATTGCCTGAAACTTGGCCTAATTTTTCATTAAGTGCAATTTCAACAGCCATTTAGCATCTTGATATAGAAAATCACCACTTCAAGTCCTTGAGAGAAAAGAATGAAGACATTTTTTATATTATGGCACCTGAGTCAGGACACACAGGTTCAAATTCTTCCTTTAAAATTTATCTTATGTGTAATCTTGGACATTTCACTTAAACTCTCTGGTCCTCAGTTTCCTCATTTATAAAATTAGTGTCTTGAATTTGGTGCCATATTTGGTACACACCAGCTCTAGGTCTATGATCCAATAAGGGGACCCAAATGAACATAGTACACTATCAGGAATCCAGTCACTTAGACTTTGGGACCAGTGTTTACTGTGGCAGGGCCAATAGCACATTAATGAAAGCACTTTTGAGCTAATAGGTACTGAATTTTTTTCCCCCTGGAGATGACTAATGATAACATACAATAACAGCATTCATTATGATGGTGGTGATGATGAAGATGGTGAGGATGATGTTGATGATTATGATGATTACTCCAGGTTGAAAATTAAGATCCTGAAAGATTACTGTACAAGATGTTCTCTGAACATAGAAATGAAATGTTTTCTTCCATTCAATGGATAAGACAGCAGCTGTTTCTTTGCTACAGAAATCTTTTTTTAAAAGGATCATCCAAAGATGCAAATTAAGCTTCCTTTGTTATCACATTGGATGTGTATATTAAAAAGGCAAATATAATTTGTTTCCAAATGTCCCATGATACATATTGCACACTATTGTGAAACAGATAAGGCATTTTTGTTCCCTAGAGAGAGGTGGTCTTACAGCCAGTGAAACTCTAAAGAATTGAGTCATCCTTAAATATTTGATTTAGCATAGTAAAACTATAGTGAGGCATCATTTTTGGAATCCATTTGTAAGTCACAATCAAGAAGCAGGACTTACAATGTCAAAACAATAATATAAACAAACCAAAATCCACTAATATGTAACCATTCTGCTCAATTTTGTACAACTACAATCTTACTAGTCCAGCTGGTGTGCTGTTTTACTCACATGTCATTGTCTTAAATTAAATGAAAAAATAATAGGTATGTATAGAAAACCACTATGGAGATCACTGAAGCCTATACAACATCTGTTATTAAAAAACAAAAATGAGGGGGCGGCCAGGTAGCACAGCGAGTAAGAGCACCGGCTCCACTGTCTGGATGACCTGGAGATTGAATCCCAGGCTCAGACACTTAGCACCCACCCAGAAACACCTGGCCAGGTAACCTCGAGCAAGTTACTTAGCCCCAATTGCTTAGGGGCAACCAGGTAGCTCAGTGAGTAAGAGCACCGGCTCCAGTGTTGGGACGACCTGGGGATCAAATCCGGGCTCAGATACTTAGCACCACACCCAGAAATAACTGGTCATGTAACCTTGAGCAACTTACTTAACCCCGATTGCTTAAAAAAAAAAATTGAGGAGGTAGAGAAATTCTATGAAGCAATTGGTGAGCTTCACAGTCAATAGAAGACAGAGTAGGAGAGGGATACAATGATAAAAGGAACTCCCAGATGAGGCAACTCCTTCTACCAGGACAGGTTTACATCTCTGCAACTTAAACTCTTACAGAGTTGCCTATAAACAAACAAATAAATAAGTGGATAAACAAATGTATGTATACTTATGTACATACATATACATATGCATTTACACTTACATATAAATATATACATGCACATATTTAAAAGAAAGAGCTGTCTAGGGTGAAAGTGTTAAACTTGTGTATGTCAGGCTACATGAAGTCAGGAAAACTTTGGAATATGGAAGCAGATAAAAATGTAATTGGAAAGTGTTTAACCAAATAAGTAAATGTTTAACAGAAAAAGTAACAAAATAACAAAACAAAATAAAAATATATAATAGAATTAAATTTCTGGTTTTCTAAGTCAATATGTGCCACAAAGGATTCATTTCTATTTGAGTTTGATACCACTGGACAAGGAGAAGTTAAGTGACTTCCCCAGGGAAATCTATCCAGCAAATCTGAGGCAGTACTCCAACTTGGGTCTTCTTAGCCTCGAGGACAGTTCTCTACAATACTATGCTTCCTCTCACGTAAGCATATACTTTAGGATATGATGGAAAATGTGATTTGTGATTAAGAATCCATAGGTTAGTAGTTCACTCAGAAGTCCATATACCATGAATTTTTTCTTCAGGAAGAGTTAGCACTTGGCGCAGTTTCTGGCACAAAGGAGAGGCTTAATATAGGATTACTGACTAAATGGCCTATTGCTATGAAACTAGTCAAGCACCAAACATGTCTACAAACACACAAATTGACTATATCAACAGACAACAAATATATAGTTATTGATATGGACAATAATTCAGAATCAGCCGTCTGTTTGGAGTCAGATTATTAACTATTAATATCAAAAGTCAAAATCAGTGCTAAATTATTAGGTTACAATGAGAAAATACTGTTTGTAGCTCCAACAGCTAGCACTAGATGAAGTGCTCATTTGAAAAATTGGAAACTGATAAAAGTAAAGAAATGGATTCTATTGCCATTTTTTAAAGTCACATTAAACTAACATAAAATAATAAAAGAATTTGGGGCTGGAAGTCACCTCAGAAATCATGTAGCTCAACTTTCTCATTTTATAAATGAGAAAATTGAAACACAGAGAGATTCAATGATATGTCTAAGACCACACAAGCAGAAATTATCGGGAAGTGTCAAGTATCAAGTCTTCTGAGTCCAAATCCCATTCAATTTTCATTATAGCTCATACTTCCCTCCTCAAGACAGAGGAACAAATATGAATAATTGATGTCATTCAATCTGAGCTGAGCTTATGCTGCCATAAGCAAATAATTTTACTCTTCTCTAATTGATTCTATTTCACCCCACACAGTTCTGTCCTAAACTTTGTGGGTTTTTTCTTTCTGTCTCCAAATGACACTCTTCTTTTCTCATTCATTCTACCCAAAAGTCCTTACCACACTTTGCCAAAAAATAAATAGAAGCAAATTTCTATTAACTCCCTCTAGTTCCATATTCTTCATCTCAAAACCTCTTGACATCATTTTACATGTTCTTCTCCTTTACTCTAGACTCTACTGAAGAACATAGTTTTCTCTCCACCTAGGCCATTCTTTTGATCTTTTCCCCTCCTGTCTGCCACTGAATGATTTTGAGCAATGGACTAGAGTGAATAAGCCTCAATAATTATCTATATCAATTGAATGTTTTTATTCCCCTGTATCCTAAGGGTCACATTCCTCATTTTTTTCACATAAAGTAACAGGGATTGAGGCCAATTAAATGACTTCCTACTATAAAAACTGTTTTCTTTTGCCCTGAGCTTCTATGGAACTTCATGAATTTCTGAGAGCCAGTGAACATTGCTTCCCCTTTCTCTCCCATTGCTTTGCTTTGTCTTTTTATAGTGCAATGACAGAGAGCATGGTCTCCAGATTCCATAGCACACATGCAGAAGCACAGTTCTTTGCAGAGCTTTATTTTCCAAGCACTATCCTTCCCCCTTTCTCTCCCTCAGGCTCATTGTCTGCAGGGTTAGGCTGGCTTCCTCCTGTGTACTTTTCAAGTCGCTGTGGACAAATGCTAATCCTGACAGCTCAGTAAACAAACACTAGCAAGTCAAAATTGATCCACCCCTTTGGACACCTTGTCATTACAAGCTGCAGTTTAAATTGTGCCTCTTAACTGTGGGTCAGAATTAAAAACAGAAATATTTGGTTGCTGTCAAAGACCACTAGTTTCTGCTCTATGGGTGGTAGAAGGGGAAAAGGATTTGGAAAAAATGATGTTACCTATTCTGGCACTTGTATACAAGTGTTTTATGCACTTGGCATAGGCATGGTGAATCACTAAAAGTATTCCAGTCACATTTCAGAGAGAAAAATATGGCCTGACAAAATCCTGTAAAACAAAAATGAGAATAGAATGGTGGGGGGAAAGCAAAGATGTCCTCTCAAGGACCAGAATTTCGATGCCAGTGGATGCTTTGGATGGGATATAGAAGGCTCTGTACTTCTAATCTGTTTTCTTGACGGCCCTGTTTCTCCACTAGAAATATCCGCAAATAGATGGAGAATAAATCTATGATATAGGAGATAAAATACTGCATTTGGAGTCTTAACTTTGAGTCTTTGCTTTACCATCTGAGCCTCAGTTTCATCATTTATAAGTTGTGGATGATGCTATAATATTTGGACTAAATGTTTTACAAGTTCTTTATGTACTTCATGTAGACATGGTACCTTGAAGGGTACTATCAGCAATCAAATGAAATGATAGATATCAATTATTATTGTTGTTATGGGCAACTGGGTAGCTCAGAAATAGAGCACTGGATATGAAAGCAAGAATATCTGAGTTCAAATCTGGCCTTAAACACTTAGCTCTGTGATCCTGGGCAAGTCACTAAATTTCGCTATGTCTCAGTTTCTTCATCTTTAAGAGGGAGGTAATACCCTCTCAGCAACACTTGGCCTCAGAGTAACACCCTCTCAGAGTCTTTGTAAAGATAAAATGACATAATATTTGTAAAGCTCTTTGCAAAACTTAGAACATTATGTAGACACTAACCGTTATTAGTATTATTTTACTAATTATTGTTATTATTAACATTATTCAGAATATTAAGTGTGAGCAAACTGAGACATAATGAGAAGTCTCATAAATGAAAAAGGATAAAGGATGTAATTAAGTAATTGTTTTGTAGGAAAAAATGATGGGTTAGTCTTATCAAGAACAAGAGATGATAGATGGAATTCTAGTGGATCCACTGGTCTTCTGGGAATATCAGGAGAAAGCAAAAGAAACTTTCTAGTAAACATTTGGGAGAGTAGGCATAAGAATCACCCAAAAGGATAGGCAGAGATATTTCATAATATTCACTGCTGGAGGAAGCTCCTAAACCTATAAGATCATAGGTCTATTTGAGTATGGAAAATGAGTTTTTAAAATGAAGAGGTAATGGGGAGAGTTAAGATGGAAGAATAAAGGCAGGGACTCACCTGAGCACTTCCAAATCCCCCTCCAAAAAAATTATAAAATAACACTTCAAAACATTTCTAGAACAGCAGAATGAACAAAAGGATGGGTTGAAAGAATTTTCCAGCCAAAGACAACTTCGAAGGCTGGCAGGAAGGGTCTGTCTCACTGGGATGAGAGTGAAACTCAGTCTAGCACAGGCCAGCTACAGCAAGACAGCAGAAGGCCTTGGGGTATGTGCAGTGCGGCAGTGACTTTTGGAGCTCTCAACCTACAAGCTCTGAAGGGTTGGATAACTGGTCAGAAGGAGATTACAAGGCGCCCTCTACTGGCACTGGGTATAAGATCTATTGCATTGGCCATATGCAGACCACAGTCACAGTAATAAGAAGAATAGGTCCAATAGTATGCTACCACTTGCAGTATCTGGGGAACAGGAATCCTGATCACAGTTCAATGGTGGAAAAGAGTGCTTACAGTTGTTCACAGATCAGAGCACAGGTCAAGAGAGCAGTGATCACATTTCTCCTTAGCGCATGCCACCTTAGACTTAAAATTTAAAACTTTGGATCCCTAGAACTAGCTCTGAAAGCAGCAGTGTAATAAAGCTAAAGCTTGGGACTGTGCCCCTACCATCTTAAGAGCAGAACCCAACTTTAATATTAAATTAAAAGGAAAGAACTAGGCTAGTAAAATGAGAAACACATATACACACACAACCTGACAACAGAATGTTTCTATCTTGCTATCTTGACAGGAAAGATCAAAACATAAACTAGGAAGAAGAGGACAAAGTCAAAACAATGGCATTCAAAGTCTCAAAGAAAAAAATGTGAATTGGTCTCAAGCCCAGAAAGAATTTCTAGAAAGTCCAGAAAGAATTTGTAGAAGGTCTCAAAAAGGATTTGAAAAATCAAATAAGAGAGGTAGAGGGAAAAAAATGGGAAAAGAAATGAAAGAGATACAAGAAAAACAATAAAAAAGTCAGTGGCTTGGTAAAGAAGTCCCCAAATGAAGAAAATAACAACTTAAAAAAATAAAATAGACCAAATAGTAAAAGAGGCACAAAAATTCAATGAAGAGAGGAAATACTTAAAAAACATAATTGGCCAAATGGTACAAAAGAGGAATCAAAGTTCACTGAAGAAAATAATTATTTAAAAATTAGAACTAGACAAGTGGAAATTAACAACTCCACAAGACATCAGGAAACAAGAATATAAAATCAAAAGAATGAAAAAGTAGAAGAACATGTGAAATATCTATATTGACAATGAGATACTCATAGCAGCCACTATGAATATACAGATATATTTCTAGGGTTGAATCGCAAAATATAACAAACTTCCTTCCTCAAAGACAAAACAAAAATATTTATTCAGATACCAGAAAGTCAGTTCCACCATGGTAACAAAGAAGTTTATACACATAACCAATCCAGGGAGCACCGATGTCCCCAAGCTTTCCCTCCATTAGGTCTCCCCACAAACAAACTCCCCCTAGGCAAAATTCCTCCTTCTCTCACTTACACTAGCCACTCTTCCTCAACTCTCTCCTCATCTCTGCCTCAATATTTTCCAGCTCTGTCTTGTTCTCAGCTCTGCCTCTCTCTTTCTGCTCCACCAGTTCAGCAAACTCCTGCCACCATGGACTCCATGTGACTCAAGCTATGGGCTGGGGCAAAGCTCAAAGCAAGTCATATGGGCCTATTAAAGGGCAAGGAAGATCCTCAAATTCCTTTAACATTACAATATCTCATTGGAAAAACAATTGACCTAGAGGTAAGATACTTTAAAAATTACTACACTACACAAACGCAATTTTAAAAAAAAGCCTAATCATCATATTTCAAGAAATATCAAGGAAAACTGCCTTGATATCTTAGAACCAGATTTTATACCAGAGTATAAAATATAAATAGAAAGAATCCACTGATCGCCTCCTGAAAGAGATCACAAAATAAAAACTCCAAGGAATATGGGTGAAAAATTCCAGAGGTCAAGGAAAAAGGCGGCCAGAAAGAAACAATTCAAATAACAATTTGCAAGTATGATCAAAAAGCTATAAAGCTGTGCATACCCTTTGACACAGTGAAAATGATGGGGTACAGGCTCTGGGAACCCCCTTGAACTTTGATTGAATCTTCCTAATTGATGAGGCATTTGCCTGAGGCCATTGGCCTTTCCTTGTAGCTCTTCCCAGACCTCTGTTACTAGCCTAGCCCTCCCTTGTCCATCTACTTCCTACCCTTGAGCCTATAAAAATATCAATCTATCCTTGAACTGACCTAACCCAACATTGTACTTTGTTCCAGGTAGCCTCCAGCAGCTTCCCACCCTTAATCACTCATTTACCTCATTAACACTTCCTGAAGACCCTCCCCAAACTCCTCCTCTATACCACCCCTATATTCCTCCCACAACCTTTCTGTATATAAGACACATCTTACCGCCATGTGGTGTGAGAGCACCATAGAATTTTCTAGCACAGACTTGCTCTGTGTCCAATACAAGCCTTACAGGTACTTAGGAGTCTACCTGTTATGACAAACTTTTAATAAACTTTGCTTTACTTTGGCTGAGAGAAGACTTGAGTTGAATTCATTCTGCAGGAACTGGAGTGTTGGTATTTTGGGGTCTTGCACACCCTTAAACCCTATACCTCATCATTTTATGTTAACCTCTTCATTTTTATGGTTCCCTGATACCAAGAAACACTGCTAATCTCAAGCTCTTCTCCAGTCAGGACTAGAAGGTAAGTAAGCCTCTCTCTCTCCCTATTCCCTGCTCTCCAAGTAACTTGCAGGTGTTTTAGTGTGGGTTTTTGTGGGTTGGGGGGGCCTGACCACGCAGGTCCCATTAGGTCAGATAGCTAGGAGGCTGTTTGGTTATGTTGGAGAACATGGACCTAGACACAGCTTCTGGGACAAGGACAGAAAATGGTGGGCTAGGCCAGTTCAAGGGTGGATTGATATTTTGATAGGCTCAAGGGTGGAAAGTAGGACAATGGAAGGCTAGGCTAGTAACAGAGGTCTGGGAAGAGCTACAAGTTAAGGCCTATGGCCTCAGGCAAATGCCTCATCAATTAGGAAGATTCAATCAGATTTCAAGGGGGTTCCCAGAGCCTGTACTCCATCAATAGCACTACTAGGTCTGTATCGAAAAGAGATGCTTTTTAAAAAAGGAAAAGAAAAGGTACCTCTATGTACAAAAATATTTATAACATCTCTTTTTATGGTGGGAAAGAATTGGAAATTGAGGGGATGCTCATCAACTGGGGCATGGCTGATATGAATGGCTATATGATTGTCATGGAATAATATTTTGCTATGAGAAATAATAAGTAGGATGTTTTCAGAAAAACCTGGAAAGACTTACATGAACTGATTCAAAGCGAATTAAGCAAAACCAAGAGAACAGTGTGCCTAGGAATGGCAATATTGTAAACTGATCAACTGTGAATAACTTAGCTATTCTCAGCAATACAATGATCCAAGAAAATACTGAAGGATTATGACAAAAAATGCTATATGAAGTCTGAATGCAGATCAAAGCATAATATATATTTTTTTATCTTTTTACTGCTTTTTCTTTCACAATGTGACTAATAGGGAAATGTGTTTTGCATTACTGTGCTTGTATAACCTATAGACAGAGGGAAGAAGTGTTTGGAACTAAATGGACACTAAAAGAGGACACTCCATCTGTCCCCTTCAGGAACTTTCTCTGGCTGTTATTCTCTCTCTCCTCCACCCTGACCAGTGAACTCACTCACTTCCTTTAAGTCCCGCCTCCTAAAGGAAGACTTCCCTAAATCCTTTTGATTCCAGTGTTTTCCCTATTTAATTATTTTCTATTTATTCTTTTTTATACTTTGCTTTGTCTGCATGTAGTTTCCTCAAATAGACTGTAAGCTCCTTGAGAGCAGGGGATATCTTTTGTCTCTTTTTGTATCCTCAGCACTAGTATAGTCCCTGGCACATAGTAGGTACTTAACAAACATGTATTCATTGACACATGTATTTTATATACATATGTATGTGTACACAAAGCATATAACATATGTATGCATATATAAACACATGCATGTGTATATGTGTATATAGAAATAAATACACACATGTGTGTGTATCCCCCACCTTCAGATATGTGAGTTCTTCAGTCTTAATCCATCATGCTCTCACACTGTGCAGGCATCCTTGACAGATTTTCAGTGTAATGCAGTGGAAAGACGGTTGGATTCAGTCATAAAAACTGGGTTTAAATACTTGTTTTTCTACTTACTAGCTATATGACCTTGAGAAAGTCATTTTACCCCATTTTACCTCCAATACTTTGCTTTCCTTACCCAGAAAGTTTTGGGGAAGGGCAGTATTACCTTTAATGTGAGCTCTAGTTCTAAATCTACAACTACAGAACCTTAGCTTGAGGAGTTCCAAAGAAGAGAGCCTCCTTTTCTACCTCCAATTATTTTTTCTCCTTTAGAATATGTTGTTCATAGGAAATGATCATTGTAAACATAGCCAAAAATTATCCTACAGACTCTATTTTATTCCTGACAGGTTTGTGAATACCTTTACCTGCAAAGGAAGACCTAAACTGAAACAATAAATTGTGAAATAGAAATTCAAATACATTCTATTAAGTCCATGAAAAAATTATATATGATTTTATGCCCAATTGTTCACATGTGAGTTTTCTTATTTAGAGAATATGAGACTTTAATAGATGTAACACTAATTGTCAGACATTATAAAAATCAAGAGAATTGTAAAACAGAACAAAATGGAAAATTGTGATCATCTCAAATATAAGCTTGCCTCAAATCTCAATGGAAAGTTTTGGGGTAGGGGGCTGGGGTGGGTGCAGATTTATAGCATCACAGAATCTAAATGAGAATGAAATATAACCCAAGGGAGGAAAAGGAGAGAAAAAGTGGGGGAAACATCTAATTAAATATTTCATCTAACTATATTAAGGTTCCTCCCTCAAAAGGTGTTTTGTGGCTTGAATATGAGCCAAACTCAATTCAGCAGCAGACATCAGATTTATATTGATGAGCATTTTAGAAATAATCTACTATGGAGAACAAAGGCTAATTTCCTAGGAGCTTTTCATTAAAATGTCCTAGCCTACCACAGCCTAATGGTAAAAGGAGGAGCCATGTTTAAACATGAAGCAAGCAGAAATCATTTGAGCCTCATTAGATTCATTACACAGTTCTCTACTGAGACTTTATGAAAATCATTCTGTTTGGAAAAAGCTTATATTATAGGTGACATTTTTTTCTGTGCAGCGGACATAGGTTTTTACAATAAGTAATTAATGTTATCAGCTACCCATTATTCAAATTTTAACTCCATTATGATCTTTTCAAAAATAGAAACTTCTGTCAATTGAAACAAATGAACTATTTAAGGATACAGTATTTAAATTACCAAAAGCAGTTCATGTCCATGAAGTAAATGCTTTTTCATATTTGTAGCACTTTCGTACCAAACCCATGACATTCTCCCCTAAACCCTTCCTGCCCCTGCTAAAGTGTTGCTCTGTTTCATTGTGATACAAAGGTGACCCTAGCTGTTTGAATCGATCATCAAGTAATTATTAAGTCCCTTCCAAATCCTGGCCTCAAAATGGTCCCAGATGGCTCTGGAGGAGGAAGTGAGGCTGGTGACCTTTCACAGACCTCCCTCCCTCAAATCAAAGTCATCTGCAAGTCATGTCATCATTTCCCTGATGCCATGGTCCTCTTCAAGAACAAAAGACAAAACCTGTGAGGAGACCAAGTAGCAGGCATGGTGACCCAGCTAGTTGGGTAGCTCGGTTCCTCCCTTCCCTCTTCTCTTCTACAAAGGAAGATAAATTTTGATGGCCTGAAGTTGCTGGCTAGATTTTCCTTCCATTCCTGCCCTGCCCTTTTCTTTCATTATTTCTTTCTTTCACAAAACCTTAAACACATTCACTCTGGAAGCCCATAGATTGAATCACAAGAGGTCCCTGCCCAAGCTCCCCTTAATAGCTGCATTTTGGGCCCTCCTGGCTTACAGTGAGGCTGAGGTGATGCTTCTCTTTGAACCAGCAACCCTGAGGTCCTTCCCCTCCCAACTTGATTTTTCTTTTTTCTTTTTCTAATTAAAAGGGCCATCCCTTGACTCACTTCTTAAAGAGGCCTATGCATTGAATGGGTGATACCACACTCTGAGTACCTAAAAAAGGCTTTAGCCTAAAAGGTCCAGGGTCTACCATTGTATCCTGCTCCATCTCCAGTCATCCTGATGAATATCTAGTCACTGGACCCAGAAGGCTGGAGGAGAATGTGAGGCTGGTGACCTTGCACAGCCTCCCTCACTCAAATCAAAGTCAGCTGAAAGTCATGTTAGCATTTGCCTGATGTCATGAATCCTCTTTGAAAACAAAGAACAAACACAACAACAGCACCAAACTAGGTTCTGGGGATACAAAGACAATAATGAAAAAGTCCTTTCTCTCAGTGAACATGCACTCTTTGGGCAGAAGCAACATGTATACTGAGAAGTATAAACAAATACAAGGTAATTTTAAAGAGGGCAAACACTTGCAATGCCATGCACGAGCAGCTTTCCAGAAGCTGTGAACAGCTTTTAAGATTCTGATTACACAGTATAGTGTACACTCTTTTTATTCCATAACAAATCAAAGCAAAATATTCACAGAAAATCAAGGTACAACATTCACAATATTACAGCTTATCACAGAAAATCACAATATAGTATTCACAAAAGCTTATTAAAATGGCCACATAGTTTACACCAAAGTGGTCACAATATTTAGAACAAAGAACAATCATCTCAAAGTACAATAGTCAATGTCTTCCACTCATGGGGCACACGAGAATAACTCAATCAGTCACTTATTCAGCAATCAATTACTAAGTATCATACACAAATCCTCCACCCCTAGATCACTAATTAACTACAATTTCATCATTACTCAGTACCCATGGACAGGTCTTTTCATCTTGACTTGGGGCCAGTTCTTAGATTCCCTGGATCCCCTTCCATGGTCCCAGATTCTACCTGGATTCACCAGACTGTCACCTGGATTCAGTGGCAGACAGCTCCCAGTTCTTGTCCAGCTCTCTGGGTAGGTCTTCCTCCACAGTTCACAGGGCTCAGTCCATCTCAAGTCCTTCACAATTTCTGCTGCTGGGAATTCAAGGCTCAACCGAGCCACAAAGTCTCAGCATCCCGGTCATGCTTCCTCAGTCTTCTCCTGGGTTCCTGGGCTCCTGTTCAGAAGAAGCTCCACCACAAGTTCTCAGGAAATTCTGGCTCAGTTCTCAATTCTCTCTTCTGTAGCTGCTCTGCCACCAGATGCTGGTCCCAAGAAATTCTGACTGTGCCTCTCTGGGGCTTTTCTTTTATGCAGAGCATTAGCTACTTCCTGTTTCAGCCAACCCCTTCCTGTTACATCAGGAACAGGGATTCATACCTTCTGTTTCTTTTACAAAGGTTTGATTAGGTACTAAGTGCTAAGTACCTGCTTCCTTGCCAATACAAAAAGGGGCCTTCAAATTCAAATTACATTACCACTACCACACTAGAGGTAGAAGGATCAGGAACTAGGAATTCCAGAGGTAGAGGGGAGGAGGGTGTGTATTCTAGTCTTGGGGGAAAGACTTTGCTCAAGAATGGAGGTACTATTTGTTTAGAACCTAAAGTGATGTTATTGGAGGAGGATGTAATGATCTTGGAAAGGTAGGCAGCATCCAGCTTGTGAAGAGCTTTAGATATAAAGAGTGGGCCTTGCATTCTAATCCCAAAAGCAATATTGAACCCTGGCGCTGACTGGGAAGGCAAGTGCCATGTCTTTCCAGGATGGACATGAGAGTCATTATGGAAGTAGTATCCATAGAATTTGACTACCACTAAAACTTTGCCAGGTCCTAAAAACCTAGAAAGGTTTCAAGTACCAGACTGTATATCTATTGTCCAAGCATTAGCCTTGCTAATTCCACAAAGGCTCTCATGATACAATGTATGTTTGTGTACAGAAATTCATGAATATCACTAAGGCAGTGGCCTCTAAAGTGGGATACGTAGTCTCCGGGAATACACAATAGAATCCATTGAGGTACAGGAAGAAAATATTAGAATTGAGGAAAGCAGAAAGCTATGCATTGGTTTTGCAAACTCTACTTGCATCTGTTTTTTTTTTAGTTTCGTTTTTTTTTTTTTTCTTGACCTTGAGGCCTATACTTAGAACATGAATTCCCTTGGTAGTCAGGTGGACAAGCTGTGTCTCAATGATTTCCCCTTGGCTACTCCCAGTTGTAAAACGTCTTTAGTGCTGATAAATTCCTCACTAAGAAATCCCTCAACTAATATCAGATCAGGTTGATGGGAGGAAACCACTACTCTAAGAAATGATGATAATCACTCAATGTCTCTTTCCCTTCCTTTCCCCTCCCCCTTCATTATGATCAATAGCTTTTAAAAAGAGGTTATGTTCAATTAATAACTTCAGCAAAATTACAGGATATAAAATCAGCACTTCTATATATCATCAATAAAACCAAATAAGGAGAGATAGAGAAGTTAGGTTTGAAATAACTACAGAAAGAATAAAATAATTGACAGTCGACCTACCAAGATCCACATAGGAAATATACGAACATAGTAGGCAGAGACAAGAAAGTAGTATATCAGGAAGAAATCAAGCAAGCTTCCCTTTTATCCACTGTCTCCAAAAATACCCTCCTCTAAAGAAACTAGAAATAAATCAGACACCAGCCTGATGGAGAAATCCAAAAAAAGTGATAGTGAGTCTTTTTTTTTTTTTTAAGCCAATATCAGTATAGGGAGAAGGACAAAGAAATCTGTCAACACTGTGAATGTGTTTTGGTCAGGAGCATTCCATGCTCACAATATTCCATCACAAGAAAGTCTGTGTACCAAGTCAGATGAGGTCCCAGACCCATACACAGAGGATATTGTTTAGGTTTGTTGACCATTATCCTTATCACAGATCCCAAGTGGACTGAAGAGATCTGTGCCCAAAGATGGGAGTCCAGAGCAGGGAGAAGTAGAAGTCTCTAGGAAGTGAGGAATAGGTACAGAAGCAAGTAGCAGCAAAAATGACTAATAGCCCAGGAATAGCAGGAATAGAGTGGGTAATGAATAGCTTGGTATGAGAAATATAAAATCTTGTTCAAGCAAAAAAAAAATAAACCTCTCTGAAAGTGAGAATGAACCAAACAGAACCATGAGGGAACAAGAAATATATTTTTTTAAGTCAAATTAAGAAAAAAAATAGAAAATGTGAAGCATCTAATAGCACAAACAACTTATCAGGAAAACAGTAAGAATTTTAAAAAACAGAATCATTATACTATCTGAATGCGATGACCAAAAAAAAAAGAGCCTAGACACCGTATTTCAAGAAATCTTCAAAGAAAACTGTTGTAATCTCTTAGAAGAAGAAAGAAATGTGGCAGTAGAAGGAATCAACTAGTCAACTCCTCAAAGAAACTCCAAAATTAAAACTTGTAGTAATATTGTAGTCAAAACCAAAGCTTCTAGGTCAAGGAAAAATACTGTAAGCATCCAGAAAGAACAAATTAAAGTACTAAAATGCCATAGTCAATATCACATATGATTTAGCGGCCAACACTCAAAAGGACTGGAAAGCATGGAATATAATTTTTCTGAAGGTAAGGATATGAGTTAACAACCAAAAATAACTTATCCAACATAACTGAGTATAATACTACAAGAGAGAAAATGGGCATTTAGTAATAAAAGAGAACACTTCTAACAGTGAATTTAAACAATTTTTTTTTAACATTCTGCATAGAACTTAGAGACTCAAACACAAGTTAAGAGAAACAAAAAAGCTAAGCACAAATGAACAATGATAAAAGATTAAATAAGGATATACTGCTTACATTCAAATATGAGGAGATGATACATGTGTCCACTCTGCATATTATCATCAGGGATCATTAGGTCTTTTTTTTTTTTAAGCAATTGGGGTTAAGTAATTTGCTCAAGGTTACACGGCCAGTTATTTCTGGGTGTGGTACTAAGTATCTGAGCCTGAATTTGATCCCCAGGTCATCCTGACCCTGGAGCCGGTACTCTTACTTGCTATGCTACCTGACCACCCCGATCATTAGGTCTTAATAATCTTAAGAGAAGAATGGAAAAAGAAGGAAAAGGAACACCCTGGGGGAGATGGTGGGAGTTAAGGAAAAGGAAGTTTGAGAGAAATTATCTCATATAATCCAGGTGTACAAGTAGGCATCTATAAAAACAAGGAGGCTGAGAATGGTGACACTTGAACCTCATTATCATCTAAACTAATCAAAGAAGGGAAGAATACACAGACACACATGTGCATGTACACATAGTTGGATACAGTAAAACATTTCACTCATCAGGGAAATGGGTGGGAAAGGGGAGAAGGAGGAATAGATTGAGGAGATTAAAAGGAAAAAAAAGATTAGTCTTAAATAAAAGAGACTTTAAGGATGTACAAAAATAGTTTTAGCTATTGTAGTGGCAAAAAATGGGAATCTGAGGAAGTGTTCTTAAACTGAGGAATCACTAAACAAGTTATAATATATAAATGTGATGAAATGTTACCATGCTATAAAAAATAAAGAGACGAATACTGGACTAGTTATATAGTACATGAATATGACAGAATATTGAGTTGGAAATTAATAAACAATGGTTTCAGAGAAATCTGGGAAGACTTGTTTGAACTGATATGGAGTGACGTGGACAGAACTAAGAGAACAATTAATACATGATAATGATATGATAAAGACAAAGAAAAAATTTAATTAGGAATCCTGTTCAGTGTAATGATTAACCACCATCCTAGGTCACTAATAATGAAACATGCTACTGTTCTCATTATAGAGATGTAAAGGACTCAGTGCATAAAGAGACTTTTTTTTTTGCTTTTTGGAGGGCAAATGAGGTTAAGTGACTTGCCAAAAGTCACACGGCTAGTAATTGTGTCAAGTGTCTGAGTCTGGATTTGAACTCAGGTCCTCCTGACTCCAGGGCCAGTGCTCTATTCACTGTGCCACCTAGCCGCCCCAAAACATTTATTTGGCCATGAAAAATGGGAGAACTTATTTTATATGACTATAATTGTTTCTCACAGGGGTTTTGCATTTCTTTCATTGCCAGTTGAGACATGGGGGAATAGGGTTGTTTTTTTATAATTTTATTTTCTCTAGAAGGAAAGGAGAAGAGAGGAGAGGAGGGGAGAGGAGACGAGAAGACAGGAGAGGAGGAGAGGGCAGGGGAGGGGAGAGGAGGGGAGAGGAAGGGAGGAGAGGGTAGGAGAGGCAAGGAGAGGGAAGAAGAGAGGAGAGGAAAAAGGAAAAGGGAAAGGAGAGGAAAGGAAAAGGGAAAGGAGAGGAAAGGAAAAGGGAGAGGAGAGGAGAGGAGAGGAGAGGAGAGGAGAGGAGGAAGGAAGAAATAAAGATTAAATGTTGTAGATAGGCCAAACTATTATAATAAAAACAATTACTACTTAAATTAATTTTCTTATTCAATGCCATCCAAACTAACAAAGGATTACTTTATAGAAACCTACAGGATATATTTAAACTTTAGGTAAACCACATAAATTGCATAATTTAAGTAAATTTACTTTTGGAACACACTTAAATTGTTTTGCTTATTCAATGTTATCCAAAATATCAAAGGATCATTTTATTAAAAAGTTAACAAAATTCACCTGCAGGAACAAAAAGTCAAGAAACCCAAGGGATTTTTTTTTAAGTGGGCAAGAAAGGAACCATGCAGTACTAGATCTCAAACTATACTATAAGTTAGTAATCATCAATATAGTTTGGTACTGGTTAAAAATAGCTAAATTGATTGGTGGAATAGATTAGGTAGTACACAACACGTAAAAATAAATTCATTTAGTAGTCTAGTGTTCAATAATCCCAAAGATCCCAGCTACTACAGTAAGGATTCACTACTTGGTAAACTTCTTCTAAAACTGAACAGCAGTCTAAATGAAATTGTTTGGACCAACACATAAGACTATATACAAAGAATAAGCTCCCAATGGATATATGACCTAGTTATAAATAGTCATATCATTAAAATAAACAAACAACAAAAAACTAAAAATAGAAGAACAAGAAGAAATTCACTTTCAGAACTATACTGAAGATCACAGAAGTTAAAATAGTCAATTTTAATCATTTAATATTTAAAATTTTTTGCATAAACCAAACCAATTCAGTTAAATTGGAATGGAAACAACTGAGAGATTTGGAAATCTTTGTAGAAAGTTTCTTTGATAAGGTTTCATTTCAAAGATGTATAAATAATTAATTGAAGTTTACAAGAAAAAGAGTCACTTCCAACTGATTGAATGGTCAAAAGATTTGAATAGGCAGTCTGAAGGGAAGAAGCTCTGCTATTTATAATTATAGGGAGAAAATAGCATATTTAGAGAAGGGCACAAGAACGCTGCTCTAGGGAACTTCACATTTGTCAAATAAGAAAATTTGAGAAAAATTAAAATGGCAAATTTTAAATAAACCGTGGGAAAATAAGCACATTGATTCAACGTTGTTGGGGCTAAGAATTGACATAGAAATTCTGGAAAGCAATTTGCAAATATACTCAAAAATTACTAAACAGTATATACATTTTGACTCCAAAATAACACTAACATGCCTATACCTAAGTGAAATAAAACAAAGAGGTTAAGATCTTATAACTTACAAAATTATTTATAGTAGTTCTTTTTCTATTTGCAATGAATGAAAAACTAAGGGGGTACCCATAGCTTTTCAATGGCTTAAAAAAAAAGACATTCATGGAATGGAATATTATTTTGTTGTAGGAAGTGAAGAGAATTATGTTATATGAAGGAATACTATTGGAAAGAGGATGGTTTCAGAGTAATCTGTGAAGACTCATATGAATAGATGCAAAATGATGTGAGCAGAACTAGGAAAACAATTTATACATTATCAACAACATTGTAAAGTTGAGTAATTTTGAAAGACTTTGGATGAAGCATGCTATCCACCTCTGGATAAAGAGATGGCAGACTCAGGGAGGCTACATATACACACACACACGCAAACATACATACATACATGTGTGTATATACACACATATGCATACATATAAACATTGTGTGTATGCCTAGACAATATACATTTATTTATGCTTAGACTATTTACACATATTTGTGTATATAATGTAGGTATGGCCAATGAGGCCAAAATTTGTTTGACTTTATGTGCTTATAACAGCATTAGTTTTTCTTGTTTTCTTGATGGGAGTTGGAGGAAGGGGAGATGGGAGAAAGAATGTGGGCCTAAAAGTAAAATCTTTAAAAAAATGAAGACATTATTTCAGAGAAACCTAAGATTTATATCTTATATATTTATATCTAAGAAGATTTATATGAACCAATGCAGTATAAAGTGAGGAGTAGCAGAATCATTCTTATTATAATACTAATATTACAAAAATGATCAGTTCTGAAAGACTATTAACAGAACAATGATCAACCATGATTCCAGATGACAAATGACAAAAAAAAGTCACTCACCTCACGTTGGGAAATGATTGGAGAATTTGACATACATTTCTCATGTGGTCAATATGAGAATTATTTTTTGCTTGATTGTGTTTATTTGTTAAAAGAAATGGTCAAAGAGAAATAAGTCGGGAGAGGGAGAAAAATAAATGCTTGATGATTAAGAAAAATTTTCAATAATTACATCTTGGTTTTGTTGTAATTTCAGTGTCTTCTCATCTTCATCCTTTCTTCTAATTTAGGATTGATTTTGTCCTTTTCTCTGTCCATTTTGACCTTTTCTCTCCCACAGAGAGCTGATTCTGAAATAACCCCATCATCAGACATTTCCTGTCAGATGATATGGTCAATTTCATTTTTTTTGGTCACATCTCACTAAGTTCAGCATCTTGTAAGCTCTTCTCAGTTCTTCTTTAATATGCAGCATGAAACTTATGAGAAATATATCTTTGGCCTGTTTGATAGAAAATAATAGGCTTCTATATACAAAACAAAACCACTATAAATTTTACCATCCTCCTTCTATGTGTTTTCGCAAAAAAAGAATCAATTATCAAAATATAGACTGACTTCAGTTGGAGGACCAGGAAGTGTTATTAATAAAATATCTTCTATCACCTCTGCAACAGAGTTTATATTCACATACCTATACTACATATGTGAATATCTTCACATCCATATGTATATATTAGTGATCTATATAGTGATATCTTTACTTAGGCTGATCTCAAGCACTGCAAGGCAGGATGAACAAATGTCCCATTAAGCAATATTCATGGTTGCTTTTAAATCCAGGATAAAATCAACTCTTCTAAGCACTTTATCCACTTCTTTGGGGAGAATCTATGAGCTTTCTTTCCATTTAGTTGTAAATTTATGTCTTGTGATTGCATTTCAGTTTCTTCAGTAATGTATCTGCTTATTGGTCTTTGGAAAAATACCTCACATTAAGAAGGCCAGCACTTAATATTTATAGATAGTCTTAAAACTGATTTTTTTCAACACTCTCTCTTCCTTTTTCTATCAATTGACCACCATCATTTCTGAAGTGGTGGGGTCCACATAATAAAAAGGATCATTTGAAATATAATTTTTTCACAAAGTTAATGGATCGTTATGACAAAACAATTTATAAACTGGTGACTAACCTTCTGTTAATAACATATACTATACTTAGATAAAGTGGTTCTCAGATGGTAAACATTATATCATAAGGATCATACTTGAAGCCTTTCCACCTCAATAGATCATGCCAGTTTGTGTCCCATTGGCATAACTTCGAATAACAGAGTCCCTTTTATGCCATCAATAGGCACTAGTTACACTTATGTTGAAGTCATATCCTTTCACCCATATTGAATCACAGATTCTTAGACTGTAATGATACTTTAGATGGCATTTAGTCCAATTCACACAGGAGGCATGAAGTTTTATTACAATGTGCCCCAAAACTCAATAACTGCTTTCTTTTGAATATTTCTGGACAATATGAAGGTTTTAATATCCTATAGAAGTTCTTCTTAACTCATTTCATCAACAAAAAGGAAGTTAACCTGGTTATAGAATAAATGTATCATTCCCTGCCCTATCTCAAGAGAGACAGACAGACAGAGAGACAGACAGACGGACAGAGAGAGAAACAGAGAGACAGAGAGACAGAGAGACAGACAGACAGACAGAGAGAGAGAGAGAGAGAGAGAGAGAGAGAGAGAGAGAGAGAGAGAGAGAGAGAGAGAGAATGTGTATATACATATGTTAGAGTGAAGCCAAAATATCTGCATATATGTGTTTGCCTGTCTGTGTGAGTATGAAGGTATGATGCTGTAATCTTTTTGGGCCTCCTTCTTTAAGCCTTCAGAAAGTGTGTTACTATATTTATTTTCCAAATTATCCTATAAAGCATAATCAAAACCATTTCAGACTGCTTAAAAATAGAGAAGCAGATCAATAGATCAGACTAGGTAAGAAAAAAAAAACAAAAATAATCAAACTCAATAACTCAGTATTCAATAAACTGAGAACAGAAATTACCTAGGGAAGGACTATTTGACAAAAAACTGCTGGCAAAACTATATATAAGTACAGCATGAGCATGGAACATGTGTAGTAATAAAATTGAATTCCCATGTATAAGGGAAATAGAATCTCCTCCTTGTAAGAAAAGCTGATAAAAATAGAGGATTTGATCCCATTTGTAAAAGAAGCTTGAGTTATGTCTCCATTGTAATATTGAGGCGGTTAGGTGTAGCTAGACATAGAATAAGGAAGACATGAGTTCAAATCCAACTGTATGCTTTTATAAGCTGTGTGGTGCTGCAAAATCACTAAGCTTTCAGCCTCAGTTGCCTCATCTGTAATATGGGGATAATAAATGCATCTACCTAAAATGGATTTTGTGAGGATCAAATAATATATTTAGAGCCCTCTGCAAGCTTTAAAGCTTTAGATCGATAGTTAGACAGATATGCTAGTATTACTAATACTACTATATATATGACCATACAAAAGGGGTACTTATATATTATAATAATGATTCTGAAAGTATGAATATATGGTCTCAATTTTTCTCTTTCTCAATATCTTTCTCAATATCTGAATGTATGGACCCTACTGGCATTTTAATGAATCC
This sequence comes from Petaurus breviceps papuanus, assembly GCF_028583685.1. Classification (NCBI taxonomy): domain Eukaryota; kingdom Metazoa; phylum Chordata; class Mammalia; order Diprotodontia; family Petauridae; genus Petaurus; species Petaurus breviceps. The sequence goes on from NW_027186372.1 coordinate 18,471,197, forward strand.
TATGCACCCCTTCACAGAATAATGTTTTTTTAAAAAGCACAAAATAAAACACATCGGATTACAAAGAAAAATATATTAAAACACAATTATTGAAATATATAAAAAACACCAGATTTTCAGTTGTTAGATTAAGCGTCCATGTTCTAAGAGGTAATGATATCTCTCATATGTTCTTTTATCTCCTGTTAGGATTAAGGAACTCTTCCCTCTACCCTTGCTGCAGGGTAACAACATCTCCAGTCTCTTTAAGGTTAAAACCTGCTCCTAGCTCTCATTCTCAGATCAACATCATTAAATCATACTCATCAGTATTTTGGTGAACAACAGATTTTCTTTAATATTTTGTAAATAAACTTATAAGCAACTAAAGACATTTGGCAATTAAGGGATAATTCATTTGGAACACCAGATGCTTTGGTTTGCAGCCAGTCAGTAAGGAAACTGAATAGATTGGTCCCCCTTAACTCCTCCCATCTCATTCTTACTGGATCAGTTTGAGGAAAGGTACTTCATCTCCAAATTTAGGAAGAACACCTCCCAGTTATGTGCCTGCAAAGGGCTGCAATTCGAGGAATAGTATTGATGCTGATTTGTGGCAGGAAAGGGGATTGGCTTGTCACGTTCAGTCTTCCTCACATGTGTTATCACCTCAACCCCTCCTACTCGCACCACTACGAAAGCCACCCTAATCTAGGTTTAAATTGTAATAATTCTCAATAAGTTTTTGTAAATCACTTTCATAAGTTTTAGACAGTGCTCAGGCTCTTTGGGCTGTGAAATCTTTGACCTTTTTTTCTCTGGTGGCTTCTCTTTATCACAACAGTTTTGAGTCCTCTCTTGACTTTCTACTACAACTATTTAGTAGAGAGATAGAGAGGGAAAGAAAGATAGAGAAATTATCTCATTTTTGTAGGTCTATATAATGGGCATGGGAATTTGAAGATCTTTCCTACCCCTTAATAGACCTAGGGAGGAGTTTGAAGACTTCCCCTGCTTTGAAAGTAAACTCTGCCCCCTAATAGACCAAATGTAATCTCCTGGAGCCTGTGAGGGAGGGAATTTGCTAAAGGGTGCAGCAGAGCCCATAGGAAGCTTCCCTGCTGCCCCCTAATAAATTCCTAATAAATTCTGCCCCCTAATAGGCTAATATAGTCACATGGAGCCTGTGAAGGGAGGAGCTTTGCTGAAGGGAAGCAGAGCCCACAAGGAAACTGGTAGTGAGAGTTAGCCAGATGGTGGGAGGAGCTCAGGCAAGGAGATAAAAACTTTCATCAGTAAATATTGATCTTGTATTGGTTTGTGGGAAGGCTGAAGGATGCTGTGGCTGTCAGCATTATTATGGCTTCTGAATTGGTACTGTGATAGAATCGGCTTACTGATTTTGGGATTCAGTTTTCTGGTGTCTAAATCCTCCATTTCTATTCTCTATCTGGAGAATCTGGTATTATTTTGTGATTGAACATCATGTGATACTTACAGTCACGGTCTTTGTCATGATCGTTGGCACTGTAAATATTGCATCAGCACGACAGTCTATAAGAAAGATAATTGATAATTTTTAAATATTTCATTTTTTTAAAAAATGAATGGGGAAATCAGAAAAAGATTAGAAGACATTAACCAATGAAGTATGAGGAAAGGAGAACTTTGAAAACAACACATGTGGCGACTACAACATAGATGGAAAGCGCAATCCAATGAAACAGTGTTATATAATTAAAATGACTAAATGACTCTATAAGGAAAGTTTGAGAACAGCTATATCTCTCACTGTAGTAGAGAGTTAATGGGCCCTTGGTGCAGAATACTGCATTGCCTGTCAAATGCAGTTGAAAAACTAGTTGGTTTTGGTGAACTTTTTCTCCCTTTCTTTTGAATCTTGTTACAAGGGAAATCACAGGTAGAGGAGGAAGGGTGAGATAGATTCAGAAATGAATATAATATAAAAATAAAAGGTATTTTTAAAAAGTAAATGTGAAGGTCAATTCTATCTCTGCGGAAGGAAGGAGCAGGAGATGAGATAAAAAGCAAAGAAACTTTGACATTAATAGTAGGGAAGTTGAAAGACCTGATGTTAGATGGCCAGTCTGCTCAGGAAAGCTAGGGATATGCTGGAGCCAGCTTTAACTGGCTTGCAAGATCAATTGCTGAATTTTCAATGTGAGCATTTATACCTTAAAAATAGGCAATCACTACAAATTAGGTCTTGATTTATTACTTTTTTAGACTTAAGAAAGTGTTAATAATGCAAATTAAACTTAAAAGTGTATGCACAGAGTTTCTTTTCTAGAGACACTCAGTTGTTAACTATTTACCAGTGTAGTCCTATATTGCTTTAAATGCATTTCTTGAGCTAAGTATGAGTTCAGGAGGCTCAGGCTATGAAATCAACACCACATTTGAAGCCTAGCTACTATATAATAATAATAATAACAAATTATATAGTTTTGATGTTTACAAAATGCTCTATATCTACTATACCATTTGAGCCTCACAATGCCCCATGAGTAAAGTTTTGCTTAGCTACCCACTGCTAGTAAATGCCTTGGAGGAAAGGCTAAGGGGTTTGAAGAGAACAGAAAATATTTGAAAGCACAAGTGTGGTAAATCTTAACAAAAACTGCCAAGCTGAATTGTATAATAATTCCATGAGGTAGATAGATAGAAGTCAAGAAGTCTTGGGTTCAAATCCTGCCTCAGACATGAGATGTGTGACCTCAGTTTCCTCATCTATAGAATGAAGTGGTTGGATTCAGTGGTCTAAAAGTTCCCTTCCAGGTCTAAATCCATGGTTCTGTGATCCTGTTATTACCTTTGATATCATGGCCAGGAGGCTGGACACTAGGTGATGATTTTCTTTCTTTTTTTTTGGAAAGAGGGAAAGAGTTTGGTCCAGAAGGATTGGCTTCTTTATCAGTAAAGAATGTGTTTACACTGAGAAAATCATGGCTCCCAGAAACATTACTACCATTGGTATGTTACATGACACAATATAGCACCTTCAAATTGTTGTAATCACCTTATTTTAAAAGTGGATGCAAACAATTAAAATTTAAGAAAGAAAGAAAGGAAGGAAGGAAGGAAGGAAGGAAGGAAGGAAGGAAGGAAGGAAG
>NW_027186372.1:18474319-18521676 GCF_028583685.1 Petaurus breviceps papuanus
AAGGAAGGAAGGAAGGAAGGAAGGAAGGAAGGAAGGAAGGAAGGAAGGAAGGAAGAACAGAGGAAGAGGAAGGGAGGAAAGAAAGAAGGGAGGGAGACAGGGAGGAAAATAGAGAAATAAAGAAAATGTTTTTGTTAGCTCCATGGATAGACAAGCTTTGAATCTGAGCTAGGTCTACCTGGTATACTTCCTATAGAATATATACCAGGAATGATATTATGCCTCATTATTTACATTTTGTTCTTTTACTGTGAAATTCTGGTTGTGTTTTTACTTCTAAACTTCCCAAGCCTGGAGTTGCTTTAGTCATGTTCCCTTTGTGCAGTGCATTTGTTATTGATGCCCTTTTAAATTATTGATCATGCTATATTTATTTGATATCCTCAAGACTTTTAAATAAAGGGTGGGTTTTTTTTTCCTCAAGTGACTTAAATTTAACTCTGTCTTCCTCTCTCCTCTGAGCACTAATTTAATCAATGATTTCCACATACATTATGCATTTCATTCATCACCAGTGAACAGTGCCTAAAAATATCTGTTTTTAATTTCCTCTTGAATATATTATCCGTCCTGGCCCCTGAACTTAAGTGTTGATGATTTTACTATTATACAGAAGTATTACAGATGTAATTTGTTACCATTAAAATCTTGTTACTCAGGATTACTTTTCAATCAGTTTGTGAAATTTAGCCTAGACACACTAGAAAGCATGAAAAATTGCCAAAATGTAAGGGCCTGATGGACTTATTTTGCAAGGTGTTAGTCTACATTCATAGTGAAGGTATTAAATGGATTTAATACCTCAAAGGGGTGTTAGAACAGAGTTAAAGATAAAAGGAGGAAGATTAGCTAGACACAGAAAACTGTGAATGATGTCTTCTAACTGTGCTTAGAAGAAGAAAGAAAAAGAATTTAGAAATATCTCTTAAACCAACAATGAAGAGGAAATGATGCTTTAGTAATTCCAATAACTTATTATTTTAAAATAAGCTCCATTAATTTGTATAAGCTTAAGGAGGCTGAGGGGAAAGAAGGGTGAACAATAAGAGAAAACAGCCCTCCTGTTTTCTCTTTGTAATGTCAGAAATGTTTTCACCTGGAAATGTATTAGTCCTAAAAGTGGAATTTCCTTTTAATATATCCACAGCATAATGTGACATTTATGAAAATTGTAGCTGATGTCTTAGCTAGATAGCCTGTTTATATGCTCTCCCTCAAAGCCTTTTTTTGTGGGGGGAAGGTGGAAGGATTTTTTTTTCTCCTTAGCATTTTATTTTTTGTCATGAGAATTTAATGAGCTTTCTTGCTTCTCCGACCAAGAAGGATTCAAATTTTGCACAGTGTTTATGCAAATTGCTATTTAGTTATTACCAACCGTCAATGTACTTAGATCTAGTATTTTTCTTCTTTCTGACATACATTTAGTTGGGTAAACATGTAGGGCCTTGTTCTGTCCCTGGTCTCCATGCTGAACTTCATTAAATTTCACTGTGTCAAGTTCACTTATTTTAATCAATCTAATTATTCACATGTCCAACAAATGATCATTCAAAAAAAATGTGTTCAGCCTGGAATTTCATCCAAGATGCTTTTCATCTTTGTCTTCAGGGAAGGTGTTCTCACCATCACAATTAAAAAGTATAATACACATTTATCAGGATGCAGAGATAATCCAGGACATTTTTAGCTTCTGGTCTTAAATGTGAAACCTTTAGATGAAATCTATCCTTGACCGTAATTCATAATTTATATAGGTTTGCCCATTGCTATTAATTAAGTCCTAAGAAATTCAATGATTTCTGTTCACAAGGAAATCATTTGGGTCTTGATATCAAATTGAACTAAGCCATATTTAGCTCATCCCACAAGGATATAAGGTAACCTTCTATGGATCATGGTACTGATATACTCAAGTTTGAATTCCTAACTCCAGCGTGTGTCATTTGAATATTCTGTAGCACTTCTTACAGTGTTCTGGTGCCAAAATACTAGACTTATATGCTATGTTAATCACAGTTCTTATAAACTTTCATGTCCTCACCTTACCTGATAGCTACTTAAGAAATATCTGGCTGACATTTAAAGTCAAAGAAAATCTGAAGAAATAAATAGAATCATAAAATTTTGAAGTTGGAAAAGACCTTAGTGGACATTCAGTCGCTGGAAAAAGAATCCCCCTCTAAAATCTGTCCAAGTAGTTACACAAGCTTTGGTTGAAGACTTCCAGTGAGAGGAATCCTATCATCTACATTGTCAGTCTCTTTGACCTTTGGACTGTTATCATTGTTAGTTACCTCCCCTGCCCCCTACATTGATACTAATTCTTTCTTTTGTGGAATTTCAACCCATTATTCCTTCTGTTCTTTAGTGCCAAGCATATGCTCAGTCCATTCCCTAAAACAAAGCATACAATAACCATTTAAAAAGTAAACACAATAAAACTGAGACTAGCCTTTTGGAAATGGCTTTGAGAAATGCAAATTTTTAACTATGGACCCAAACAGTATAAACTTTTAAATTGTAGAAATGTGTGCATCTACAATTCTACAATGTGTGCTTTTCAAAACGTCTGTATTTTCAATTATTTGGATATTTTCTCTAGGGATACAACCCTCTCCACTCCACAATCCCCCCACCCCCACCAAAAAAAAAAAACAAACAACAAACACGCAGACTTTCTTAATTTAGTAGATGGTATCATGGATATCTTTGGTTATATTATTGATCCATAGTGACATCACTTCTGGGACTCTTCTGACAGCCAATTCAGGGATTCAATACTTAATCTTTTCAGAATGTTAGCTTCTTAGGGGTGGCTAGGTGGTGGCTAGGTGGCATAATGAATAGAGCACCAGCCCTGGAGTCAGGAGGATCTGAATTCAAATTTGGTCTCAGACACTTAACACTTACTAGCCATTCGACCTTGGGCAAGTCACTTAACCTCGCCCTCCAAAAAGCAAAACAATTTTTTTTTTAAAGAATGTTAGCTTCTCCAGGAATCTGGGTTCCCTTGGCTTAACTTCGAAAACCATCTCTCATCCTGTCTCCACAATGAATTAGAATAAAACTTAAATTATAGTGCTAATGATGGATATGGTCTGGCTATGGTGTTGCCTCAAACCCAAATGGTATCTTAAGCACAGAGAGGCTCAAGATATTGTCGGTTAAATGAAAACACAAAAATACAAATCCCATCTGAATTAAGGCATTGTTACATAAAATGCCTGACTTTTTAAAGAAAGTTGACAGTGAACTATCTCTGAAACAAGGTTTTTAATCACCCTCTACCTTTTTTTTATTAGAATTAATGAAAATATCAGATTTTAGAAAACATTATTTTAGAAATTAGCAGTTACATGGATTGCATTCATTTCTACATCTGCTTCTATTCCCATGCTTAACTATGTATTTGAACAAAATCTACATTAGTCATGCCCAGTAATAAGGATATATTTGAATTTAAAAGAAAAAAAAAACAACTTGAATTTCAGAAGTCTTACACGTGCCATTCAAATTTTCAGAACCATAAGATCAAGTAAAAAAATACTATGAGCTTCCAGAAAAAAAACATTTTAAATAGTGAAGTACCACAATCAGAATTACATAGAACTAAGGTGCTCCAACATTAAAGGATTAAAGGTCATAGAACAAAATATTCTAGAAGGCAAAGTAGATAAGACTACAACCAAGAATCACTTCCTGAGCAAAATTAAGCATAAAACATGATCAAGAAAATAGTCACTCAATGAAATAGAAGGATTTCAAGCCTTCCTAAAGAGACCAGAACTAAGCCAAAGTTTGATCTCTAATATCAAGACCTAAGTAAGAGAAACATAAACACAGTAAAAAGGGAAAAGAAAACATGAAGGATTCAATAGAGCTGAACTGTTTATGGAAAGATGATACTAGTAAGTCTTTCTTTTTTTATGAGCAATTGGGGTTAAGTAACTTGCTCAAGGTTACACGGCCAGTTATTTCTGGGTGTGGTACTAAGTGTCGGGAGCCCAGATTCGATCCCCAGGTCATCCTGACACTGGAGCCAGTGCTCTTACTCGCTGAGCCACCTGGCTGCCCCAATACTAGTAACTCTTTAAAGAAAAATGTACCACTAATAGTACAACTAGAAGGAATATACATAGACAGAGGGTATGGATATAAGATGAATTTGAGGGAAAGACATAAAAAAATCAAGGTATGAGAAAAAAAGTACACTGTATACAGAAGTAAGAGAGAGATATAATGGGGTAAATTATTCAAATGGAAAGGAACAAAAAACCTATTACATTTGAGGGGAAGATGGGAAGGTGGGTGATAAGCATCGTTTGAACATTACTCTCATTGGTACTGGCTCAAAGAGGTAACAATATACACAATTAGCTGAAAATAGAAATTGATCTGAACTGACAAAGAAGTAGGAGAAGAGGAAATCAAGTAAAAAGGTGAATGAGGATTAACAAAAGGGAGGGCAGATCAGGGGAGGTAGCAGACAGAAGGAAAACAATGTTGAGGAGGGAAAGAGTGAAAGGAGGGAGAGGACAAACAGGAGGAAGAATAGGATGGAGAAAAATACATAGGCAGTAATCATAACTGAATGTGAATGGGATGAACTCTTCCATAAAACAGAAATGGAGAGCAGAGTGGATAAACTATTGTTTAATAAACCCAAATACCCCAGTCTTTAGGATAATAACTCACTATTTGACAAAATCTTCTGGGAAAACTGGAAAACAATAGGACACAGACTAGGTATAGACCAAAATTTCACATGGGGTATCAAGATAAGGTCAAAATGGGTGCATGATTTAGATATGAAGGGTGACACCATAAGCAAATTAAACGAGAAAGGAATAGTATACCTATGAGATGTATGGGAAAGGGAAGAATCCATGATAAAACAAGAGACAGAAAGCATTACAAAATATAAAATAGATGATTTTGATTATATTAAATTTAAAAAACCCTTTTTCATGAATTAAAACTAGTTCAACTAAGATTAGAAGGAAAGCAGAAAGCTGGGAAACAATCTTTACAGCAAGTGACTTTGATAAAGGCCTTATTTCTCAAATACATAGAGAACTGAGTCAAATTTAAAAGAATATAAGCTATTTCTCAATTGATAAATAATCAAAGGATATAAACAGTTTCCAAATGAAGAAATCAAAGCTATCTATAAGCACATGAAAAAATCTTCTGAATTGCTTTTGATTAGAGAAATGCAAATTAAAACAACTCTAAGATACCACCTCACACCTATCAGACTGGCTAATACAACAATAAAAGAAAATGATAAATATTGGAGAGGAAGTGGGAAAATTAGGACCCTAATGCGTGCTTGGTAGAGTTGTGAACTGATCCAACCATTCTGCAGAGCAATTTGGAACAATATCCAAAGGGTAACCAAATTGTGCATAGCCTTTAATCCAGAAATACCACTTTTAGGTCCATATCCCAAGGAAGTCATCAAAAAGGGAAAAGAACTTACATGTACAAAAATATTAATAGCAACCCTTTTCATAGGGGCAAAATATTAAAAATTGAAGAGATTTCCATCAATCACAGAATGACGGAACAAGCTCTGATATGTGAATGTAATAGAATCCTATGGTGCAATAAGAAATGATTGACAGATATATATTTCAGAAAAACCTGGAAAGGCTTGTATGAACTGATACAAAGTGAAATGAGCAGAACCAAGAAAACATTTTACATAGTATCAGCAACATTGCATGATGATCAACTAAGAGTGACTCACCTCTTCCCAACAACACAATGATCCAAGACAAGTATAAAGGACTCATGAATGCAAATGCTATCCATATTCAGATAAAAAACTGATGAACTCTGAATACAGATGGAGGCAAATTACTTCTCATTTTATTCTTTGTCTTAGTTTTGTTTTTTGTTTTAAACTCTTCTTTCACAACTGGGACGAATAAGGAAATATGTTTTATATGATAGCACATGTATAAACAATATCAGACTGCCTACCATTTTCAGAAGAGAGGAAGGGAAAAGGGGAGAGAGAAAAATTTGGAAATAAAACTCTTATAAAATGAAAGTTAAAATTTTTCTTGACATGTAACTGGTGAAAAACAAAATACTATTTACAAAAACAAAAAAATGGAGTGAATCACCACTAATGAAGAGGATAATTTAAGACAACTGCTAGGAGTTATTTTGCCCAGTCATATGCCAATAATTTTGACAATCTAATGAAATGGATGAATATCTGCAAAAATGTAAATTACCCAGATTAACAGAAGAAGAAAAAAGCACCTAAACTAATCATAGCAAAAGAAACTGAACAAGCCATAATAACTTTCCAAGAAAAAATCCCCAGGATCAGATGGATTCACAACTATCAAATATTTAAAAAACAATTCATCCCAATACTATATAAACTATTTAGAAAAATAGGTGGAGAGGGAATCTTATGAAATTCCTTTAGTGACACAAAAATGGTGTTGATACCCAAACCAGGAAGAGCCAAGACAGAGAAAAAAATATGGACCAATTTCCCTAATGAATAGTTTTTCAAAAATTTTAAATAAAATTCCAGCAAAGAGATTACAGCAATATATTACAAAGATCATACACTATGACGAGGTGGGATTTATACCAGGACTGAAGAGCTGGTTCAGTATTAGGAAAACTATAAACATAATTGGCTATATCAATAACAAAACTAACAGAAATCCTGTGGGTAACCAATAGAAAACGCAGAAAAAGCCTTTGTCAAAATACAGCACTCATTTCTATGAAAAACATCAGAGAGCAGAGGAAAAAAATGGAGCTTACCTTAAAATGATGGGTAATATTTATCTAAAACCATCAGTAAGTACTACCCATAATGTATATAAGCTAGAAGCCTTGCCAATAAGATAAGGAATAAAGCACAGATGCCCATTATCACCTTTATTAGTTAATATTGCACTAATGAAGTTAGCTATACTAACTAGAGAAACAAAAGAATAGGTAATGGGGAAACAAAACTATTACTCATTGCAGATGATTTGATGTTATACTTAGAAAATCCTAAAGAACTAAAATTATTCACATCTTTTGCAAATTTGCAAGATACAAAATAAACCCATATCAACATTTCTATATATTACCAATAAAGTCCAGCAGCAAGAGATAAAGAAAGAAAAAATTCCATTTAAAATAACTGTAAACAATATAAAATACTTGGGAGTCTACCTGGAAAGACAAACCCAGAAACTATATGAACATGACTAGAAAACACTTTTCACACAAATAAAGTCAGGTATAAATGATTAGAAAATTATTAATTGCTCATGTGTATGCTAAGCCAATACAATAAAAAATGACAGCTCTACCTAAATTAATCTGTTTTTCACTGCCATAACAAACTATCAAGAAAAAATTATAGAACTAGAAAAAATAATAACAAATTTCATCTGGAAGAACAAAAGCTCAAGTATATCAAAGTTATCAATGGAAAAAAATGTAAAATAAGGTATCTAGTAATATCACATCTCAAACTGTATTAGAAAATGATAATTATCAAAAACAAGCTGGTAGTGGTTAAGAAATTAGAGTGGTTGATCAGTGGAATGGATTAGGTACAAATTACATTATAGTAAATGACCATAGTAATCCAGTATATGATAACCCCAAAGATCCAAGTTTTTGAAACAAAAACTTATTATTTGATAAAAACTGTAGATAAAACTGGAAAACAGTATGACTAAAACCTAGGTATAGACCAACATCTCACATTGTATAGTAAAATAAAGTCAAAATAGCTACATGATTTTTACATAAAGGGTAGAACCATAAGAAAATTAAGAGAGCATGGAACAGTTTGTCAGATTTATGGATAATAGAAGAATTTAGGAACAAGGAAAACAGAGAGCATTACAAAATGTAAAATAGATAATCCTGATTATATAAAATTAAAAAGGTTTGGCACAAATAAAACCAATGCAATCAAAATTACAAGGAAAGCAGAAAAATGTGGGGAAGGGGGAAATTTTGCAATGGGTATCTGTGATACAAGCCTCATTTCTCAAATGCATAGAGAACTGAGTTAAGGTTATAAAAAAAATACAAGCCATTTACCAATTGATAAATGATCAATGGGTATGAAAAGGCAATTTTCACACAATGAAACCAAAGCAATCTATAGTCAAATTAAAAAAATGTTCTAAATCACAACTGATTAGAAAAATGCTCATTAAAACAACTCTGAGGTACCACCTTACACCTCAGAGTGGTTAATATGACAAAAAAAATAAAATGCATAGTTGGTGGAGTTGTGAAATGATCCAACTTTTCTGGAGAGCAATTTGGAACTACACCCAAAGGCCTATAAACCTGTGGATACCAATTTCTAAAAAAAAAAAAATTATTTTTAGTTTTCAACATTCACTTCCATAAGTTTTAAATTTTCTCCATCTCCCTCCTCTCCACTCTACCCAAGATGGTGTACAATCCAATGTAGAGTCTACATATGAATTCTTATTAAACACATTTTCACATTAGTCATGTTGTATAGAAGAATTAGAATGAATGGGAGGAACCATAAGAGAGAGAAAAAAAAGAGAGCAACCAGTCAGCTTTTCTCTGCATTCAGACTCCATAGTTCTTTCTCTAAATGTGGATGGCATTTTCCATTATGAGTCTTTTGGAATTGTTTTAGGTCCTTGCATTGCTGAGAAGAGCTAAGTGTATCAAAGTCAATCATCACACACTGTGGCTCTTACTGTATACAATGTTCTCCTGATTCTGCTCATTTCACTCAGGATCAGTTCATATAAGTCTTTCCAGCTTTTTCTGATGTCTGCCTGTTCATCATTTCTTATAACACAGGAGTATTCCATTACATTCATATACCTCAATTTGTTAAGTCATTCCCCAATTGACAGGCATGCCCCCAATTTCCAGTTCTTGGTCACAACAAAAAGAGTGGCGATAAATATCTTTTGTAAATGTAGGTCCTTTTCCCATTTTTATGGGAAATAAAATACCACAGTCCTAAAAGTGGTATTTCTGGGTCAATGCACGTTTTTATAGCCCTTTGGCCATAGTTCCAAATTGTTCTGGATGGTTGGATCAGTTCACAACTCCACCAAAAATGAATTAGTATTCCAATGTTCCACATCTTCTCCAACATTTATCATTTTCCTGTTTTCTCATGTTAGCCAAACTGATAGGTGTGATGTGGTACCTCAGAGTTATTTTGATTAGCTTTTCTCTAATCAATAGTGATTTAGTGCATTTTTTCATATGGTTAAAGATAGCTTTAGTTTCTTCCTCTGAAAACGGCCTGTTCATATCCTTTGACCATTTATCAATTTGGGAATGACTTGTATTCTTGTGGATTTGACTCAGTTCTCCATATATTTTAGAAATGAGGCCTTTATCAGAGACACAGGATGCAAAAATTCTTTCCCAGTTTTTTCCTTCCCTTCTAATCTTGGTTGCATTGGCTTTGTTTGTGCAAAACCTTTTCAATTTAATATGATCAAAATTATCCATTTTGCATTTTATAATGTTTTTCTATCTCTTTTTTGGTCATAAATTCCTCCATTCTCCATAAATCTGACAGATAAACTATTCTTTGCTCTCCTAATTCATATATACTATCAGCCTTCATATCTAAATTGTGTACCCATTTTGACATTATCTTGGTATGTGGTGTAAGACAGTGGTCTATGCCCAGTTTCTGCCACACTATTTTCCCATTTTCTCAGCAGTTTTTGTCAAATAGTTAGTTCTTATCCCAGAAGCTGGGGTCTTGGGGTTTATCAAACAGTAAATTACTATAATCATTGACTACTGTGTCTTGTGTACCTAATCTATTCCACTGATCCACCCCTCTTTTTCTTAGCCACTACCAAGTAGTTTTGGTGATTTCTGCTTTATAATACAATTTAATATCCACCTTCCCTAGCATCTCTTTTCATTAATTCCCTTGATATTCTGGACCTTTTGCTCTTCCAAGTGAATTTTGATATTATTTTTTCTAGCTCTATAAAATAAAATTTTGGTAGCTTGATTGGTATGGCACTGAATAAGTAAATTAATTTAGGTATAACTGCCATTTTTATTATATTAGCTTGGCCTATCCATGAGCAACTGACACAAATTTATGTAGCCCTTTGGAACTTTTGGACCAGTTATTTAGATCTGACTTTATTTGTGTGAAAAGTGTTCTGTAATTGTGTTCATATACTTCCTGGGATTGTTTTGGCAGGTAGACTCTCAAATATTTTATAATGTCAATAGTAACTTTAAATGGAATTTCTTTTTCTATCTGCTGCTCCTGGGCATTGTTAGTAATATATAGAAATGCTGATGATTTATGTGGGTTTATTTTATATCCTGAAACTTTGCTAAAGTTGTTAATTATTTCAAGGAGTTTTATACTTGATTGTCTAAGTATATCATAATATCATCTGCAAACAGTGATAACTTAGTTTCTTCTTTGCCTACCTTTGCCACCCTCTTCTTCCCTAACTTCATATCTCAGTTATAATCCCACTTTCTGTAATAAGCCTTTCCCAATCCCCCTTAATGCTAATTCCTTCCCTTTGTTGTATATCTCCAATTTATCCTGTATTTGTCTGGTTTATACATGGTTATATGTATGTGTCTCCCTTATTAGAATGTGAGCTCCTAGAGAGGAGTCTTTTATTTACTTATTTTTTTCATTTATTTCATATCCCCAGCATTTAGCATAGTGTCTGGTACATAGTAAGTGTTTAATAAATACTTCTTTACTCCATGAGAGACAGTTATATACCTTTAAGGTGCATAGTTCTAATTTTGAGCCTCATGTGATACTAATAATAATGATATAATAGCTAATATTTATATAATGCTAATTATGTGCCAGCTACAATGTTAAGTGTTTTACAAGTATTATTTCATTTGATCCTCACAACAACCCTAAGAGACAGGTGCTAATATTATCCTCATTTTACTGATGAGGAAACATTTTTTTTAGTGTTTTAAGTTTAAGTGACTTTCCCATCATCACACAGCTAGTGTCTGAGGCCTCATCTGAATAGGCCCTGGGCTTTCTCCACTGAGTTATATAATTGTCCTTTATTATTAATAATCAGAGGATAATTGAACAAATTTTTCCCAATAGTTTCACCTCCCCCAGAATTTTAGTATTATAAAGTAATAGACTGAGATCTAGAAGGGACATAAGAGGCCACTGAGCTCAATCTCTCATTTTGCAGATGAGGAAACATTTTAGATGAGACACTTTAAGATTTCATTTTGGTTTATCATGTTAAACGTCATTTTTTAAAAATACACAAACACTAAACATGGAAGGATCTTGTATTCAAGATTCCATTCAATTAAGTTTTATATATAAACAGAGAGGGGTAAAGTTCTGTAGATATTTTCCTCTACAGAACCTATTCTTTTATTTTTTTTTCTTTCCTGTAGTAATACCTTTGTTCAGCCCGGGTGTCTTCTATACTATGCACTTAACCTTGTAGCTATGACCATTTTTTCCATGGCTTCAAAGAAGTCAATAAGTAATTGATAAATTTTCTGTCACCATGGGCAATTAATAAGAGTTACACAGCATTTGCTGCATCAATTTTCCTCTATGTGAGAAGCAAAAAATTGATTTCACAAACTTACTGGTGCATATTGATTCAGTGCCTATCCCTAGGCCATTCCTATTTAACGCTTTTGTGCAGTCATTGAAAAAAAAATCTCAAGACTGTCAAATAAAATCTACTTCTTTGGAGTTTTTATCTGTTATACTGGATGGCAAGTATTTTTTAGTATCAGTAATGCATTTTCAGGCTGAGAGATTTAGGTATCCACTCTCAAAATGTTTTCATTTTGTGGAAATAGGATAGGCAAACAGCTAAAATAATCATTATTCATTTAAGTCTGAAATCTCAGATGATAAGTTTGTAAAAGTATTAAAAACAGGAAGTTGGGAGGAAATAATTGATTCATGTTTTTTAAGCTTTTAATTCAGATTTTTGTGATTATTTTGAAATAAAATGTATGTATAAAAACCTGTTCCACTCATTTTATTAGATGTACTATTCTCCCTCATATTTACTATGCAATCTGGAGGCTGAGATAGAGCAGGAAAAGACAGGGGAGAACAAAGCAGGGGGGAAAGCATTTCAGTTCTATCATTTAATTAAGCCTTAAACAAAAAACAACTAAAAATGCTTTACTACAAAAACTAAATGCATTTTTCTTGAGAGTGATTTCTTACATGCCAGTTCCAAATATTCCTATGCTGTTATAGTTCTCCTAATAAGAAGTCTTACATAATAAGACTTTGATCCTCTGTCAGATTATTTGTGATCTCATCCTATAGGCGTGGATATTTCCTCAAGATATAACTATGAACTAATCCATTAGTATGAATGAATTATCCAGAAGTTTGGTGGAGGCCCCTAGGAGGTGTTGATCATTTGCCCTATGAGTCATGTCACAATTTCTTCTGTCTTCCTAGTACAAAATACTTATCCTTATCCACCACTCTTCAAAATGTGCTGTCTTCCTTTATTAGGATGTAAACTTCTTAATAAATCTTGCTTGTTCTGTTTATTTTTGTTTTTTTAAATCTCTAGGCTTAGCACAATGTCTGGAACACATTGTTTTATTCATTCATTAATTAATTCATCTATTCATGTCAGATGGGCCTTCTGTGAAGGAATTAAAAGAGTATATGAACAAGAATTGCATGGGATGAGAAGTCATGGATGGTCTGATACTGATATAACAGGCATGATATAAAATTAACTGGGGATATGGAGGGAGACAGGATGGGACAGTAAGTAATCATCTGCCAGCTTCTCTCCCCTTCATTTCCTCAAAACAACAAAAAATACTGTATAAATTTAAAAAAACTGTTACAATAAGAGAAAAAAAGAAACATCTCCTAAAGGTAATTAATCTAGGAAAAACAACCCAAGGCCAAATATAACTGCATTGTTCCAGCCTTACTTCCAAAGTGTCCAAACCTCTGCTCACCAAGCTCTGTTTAAACTAGGGCTTTTTTTTGCCCCTCAGCACAGGCCCAGACTCAGACCTAGCCCTAGGCCTAGTTCTAATCCAGGCTAAACCAAACCCCTACTTTGCTTCTCCCCTTCATAGACATGGTATCAAACCTTGTTATACCTGGCTTAAACTAAGATTCTACCTACTCCCCACCCTCTAGTTCAATTCTAGCTAGGTAGAATTCCATACTAAATTCTAACAAAATGAGACACACCTATCCCCAGAGTTCCCATAACCAAAACCAATGAGCTCCATCCACTAGAATTCCCATCTGTGCTCATGTTCTAGCATCTTATCTTAGCTGTACTACCTAGATCCACTGGTTCAATCAGAGAACTGAGCTGTTCCTCCTGAGGTAAGGCTCCCACCTGCACACACCTGGCCTCAGAAATAGAATAAAATCTGAGTTGGAAGGGACATCAGCGGCCATTAAGTCTAATCCATGTATGAAAGGAATCCTCACTCTAACATGCTAAACAAGTGATCCAGTACGTGTTATCAACTTACAGACCTTTGCCTTGACCTCCCAAAATGAAGTCATCTGCTTTCACTATCTCATGCCCAGGAACTGTCCGTGTCAAGTCATCCAAAGTGAGATCACCAACTCATATCACCCTAGTTGTAAACCAAGCTCCTGATAACTGTGAGAAGACGTGAGTCTATATTAGCAAAGGTAAAAATGTTACTTCTGAGTAAGATTTTACATTCTCAGAGCACTTTATCCAGGAAAATCTGCTGAAAGAAGAATAAAAGATCATTTGTGCCAACCTTTTTTTCTTGTCAAACTCAACATAAAATGGAAGGGGGTTGTAATAAGAAATAGAAATATATTAAGAGAATCAAAAGGTAATAAGAATGAAGAAACAATAAAAAAAAGAGAGAGCCAATATATTGAGTGAAGAAAGGAAATAATTTGAAAATCTTGAGAGAGGATTAAACAGTAATTTTTTTCCCCATATTTCCCAGAAATGACAATGACAAGAGTTACCAGAATGGTTCAAAAGAACAAAAAGAGAATAAAAAAAAGAAATAAAAAAAATATATAGCTCTCCAAAAATGAAGTTAATGTTACATGCAAACAGTAAACAATGCAAACTATACTACCCAGAGAATTTCTAAAATGATAGCCAATATAAAAGTGAATGGCATTTGGAATGCAAAAATATACAAGTAGAAGACAAAACACTTGAACAAAATTAAAAGGACAATATAATTGGAAGGAATCATGAGAACCGTATAAACCAAAGAAAATTAGTGAGAAGAACTATTTATCTTCCAGAGACCAGTATTCCTGAAGCTTTATGGTGAAATAATTGCTTATATCTCTTTTATGTTCCTGTCATTCTTCATGTGTAAGTGTCAATCTGGGATTCAGATATATGGAGTTTCAGTAGACCCTCATAATGTGGGACAGTATCACCTGCTTTTACCCAAAAGTTGGAAGCTAGATGTGTTCTTCCTTTATCGCACCTCCTTCCTCTATCCCTATTACTATGATGGTTTTCCTTTAAATAGACCAAGTAAAATCGCTTATTGCTTTCAGCACTTTATAATAATTCTTTTGTGTATCTCCTTTAGTTTCAGCAATGGACCTTCAAAACTGAGAGAAGATATTTCTATGAATTTCATTTTTAAGACAGATATTGTTCTGTTCCTCAAAATAGACACAAAAGAGAGACAGAGGGATTTACTTTCTTACTTACCATTAAAGTTGCTACTTTCGTTTGAATTACTCCTCTAGAAAAGAGGCTGAGTTAAATTGAGTCAGTATTCCATTGTTTTCATTTTTTTTGTTATTGTTACTGATATAATTCTCACTTTCTTTCATGGAGTTCAGATAGAAAAGGTGCTAAAACAAGTCACTATCCTGCTACTGATCTTTTATACATAATATTCTATAAACTATTGCACATTAGACAAAATAACTTTACATTTAATTAAATATTGGGACATAAAATCATCTTCTATAGGTTCATTAAATACTTGATTTTTATTTCTTTTTGACATATCTATACATTTTGAAATTCTTTTGTTCCATATAGCTTGGAGATAATAACTATATCATGGGATGACATCTGCTAAGGTATGCTTATAATGGTAATGGGAATTTGAAGATCTTCTCTGCCTTTTAATAAACCTAAGTAAATTTGAGAAGCTTCCCTGATTTGAAAATATACTCCGCCCCCTAATAAGCTGAATGTGTTCACATGGAGCCTGTGGTGGGAAGAGTTTGTTGAAGGGCAGAGCAGGGCCCACAGAAGAAGCTTGCTTGAGGGAGGCTTGCCTTTCAGGAAGGCAAAGCTTTTGTTACTTTGTGTGATTTGACCAGAAGAGACTCTGGGCAACCATTGAAGCCCCCAGCTTTGAAAACCCAGATGTTGGTGCTTCTTTCTCTGGTAACTAACACTATATGTATGTAATGGTCAGACAGCTGGAAGCCCTGTCTGAATTGTATCTGCTGAATTGTGTTATTTTCTCTGTCTGTATTTTTGTCTGCTTGTAACTTCTATTTGTATTCTCTGAAGTTCAGGGTACTGACTTTCCCCTGAGCTAGACAAATGATATATGTTTGATTAAACTAAGATTAAAGATTGTTAACTCTTTCTGAGTTGCTTTCCTTTAGAAAAGCAGATCACAGAACCTGTGCTAGTAGCCATCCTGAGTATGCTAGGGTGCTTACTGCTACAATCCTTAAATTTCTTTTGAAATAATTGCAGACAATGATCTAGTTCTAGTAGAATTTATCTGTTGAATTCTTTTTTTTTTAAAGAAATTAGGGTTAAGTAATTTGCTCAAGGTTACATGGCCAGTTATTTTGTGTGGGTGTTAAGTATCTGAGGCCAGAACCGATCCCGGGTCTCCCGACTCCAGGGCCAGCACTCTTACTCACTGCGCCACCTGGCTGCCCCTATCTGTTGAATTCTTAAGGATATGTATATTTTTTAAGCTATTGGGCTTAAATAACTTGCTCAAGGTTACACGGCCAGTTATTTCTTGGTGTGGTGCTAAGTATCTGAGCCTGGGATTCAATCCCCAGGTCATCCCGACACTGGGGCCAGTGCTCTTACTCGCTGAGCCACCTGGCCATCCCAAGAATATTTTCATATCTGTATTGGTAGCATCAGGATTTTTCACAAGTAATTTATGAAAAATAAAAAGATTCTGAAATATCAATCAATTCACCAGAAATTTTAGGCATTTGCTGGCCCCAAAATTTTATAACCTTCAGTGATGCACTACAGTATCTACCATTTACTTTTATGATGTACATTAATCAATAGGTTTACATTCCTCAAGGATAACCTGTTTGTAATTTTTTGTGGTAATGGCCTGATCCACAATTGAAAGCACGAGTCTGTCATTTTCTATACATAAATTCATATGATCTATATATTAGTTCAGTGTTATTTAAAAATAAGATTTTATAGATGTCATTTTATATCACCATAATATCACCTGGTGTCCCTTCAAAAATATTTGATATAGTAGTTTTAAAGGAAAAAGATGATAAAATCAGTATTACTGATTCATATATCAGAAAAATCTGATAATATGTATAATATACAGCATTTATTGACTTCTAACCTCTGAAAAAGAAAAGAGTGGGGGGGGGGATGTCTTCTCATATCTCTTCTCTTAAGCCATGATTGTTCTTTATACTTTGGCAACATTCACTTTAGATTGTGTCATTGGTCTTTTCATTTGCATTGATATAGTCATTATACATATTGCCTTCTTGAGACCACTTATTTCATTATGCATCAGTTCATGTAGATCTTTCCACACCTCTTTGGATTCATCAAACACATCATTTCTACAGAGTGATAATATTCCATTATATTATTGTACCACAATTTGTTTAACCATTCCTCAATTGAAGGGCATATACTTTATTGAGAGAGAGGAAAAATATATCAGCACAGCTGATCAAAACACAGAGAAATCTGAAGACATGTACAATGTATAAAATTGGACCTCCTGTATACACAAAGAGGTGGGTTAGAGTATTTTCCCACATCTCTTCACTTGAGTTCTGTTTGAGTTTTATGATTTTGCTGCATTTTAAATTTTGTGCTGTGCATTTGTTAATTCCATTAATATTTTTGGAGTTACTGGTTATATTGTTTTGTTGGTTGTGCTAATTTCACTACTTCTGTTCATCCCGATCTTTTCATGCTTCTCTATTTCACACACACAAATATCATTTGTTACAAAACAGTAATATTCCATTATATTCATATATCACAATTTGTTTAGTCATTTCTCTATTTATGGACATCTGTTTTGTTAGCTATAACAAAAAATTCTGTTACAAATATTTTAGAGTACACAAGGACTTTGTTCTTCTTTGGGGTATAAGCCAAGTAACAGAATTTCTGATTCAAAAATTATGATCATTTAGATCACTTTATTTGCATAATTCCAGATTGTTTACTAAAAGGAAAAGCTCCACATTTCACACCTCCACCAGAAATTTATTAGAGTGCCTATCTAAGACCCCTTCAACATTTGTTATTGTTATATTTTGTCATTTTTTCAATTTCTAAGGTGTGAGGTGAAATGTAAGGGCTGTTTTTATTTGTATGGCTCTTATTAGTGATTTGGATTTAGGGCATTTTTTCATGTGGTTGTGAATAGTTTGCAGTTCTTTATGAGTATTGTTTATTTATATCCTTTGACCATTTATCTTTGGAAGAATGACTATTATACATGCATACTCTGTGTATGCATATATGTATATATATACATACTCACAAATGCATATGTATATATTTTATATAATGTACTATGCACATGTATATTATATATGTGTATATGAATGTATATTCATATATTTAACTCTTCAATATTTCTTTTTACTCATTTGTCTCATTTATCTGAAAACATGCACAATGTCTAAAACCTGTGGACCTCTTGTATACACAAAGAGGTGGCTTGGGAGTATCTGTCCACATGTCTTCATTTGAGTCCTGTATAACTTTTATCGTTTTGTTGAATTTTAAATTTTGATATCTTGGATATAAGATCTTTTTAAGAGAAAATTAGGGAAGAAAAACGTGACAGAGTAGAAGCATGGTCCCAGCTGAACTCTCCCAACATATCCCTTGGAACAACTTTAAAATAACACATCAAATCAATTTCTAGAGTAGCATAGCCAGCAAAAGGTCAGGGAGAGATGTTTTTCTAGTCCAAGACAACTTATGGGTTGAAAGGAGAGACCTCTGGCAGTGGGTAGGGACTGGTCCATAGTGCAAAAGGGGAAATACCTGCTATGGGCCTTTGAGGCAGCTGCAACAGCAGCAACAGCATCTTTGGGAATTCTTAGGCCTAGAGATTGTAAGTGGATTGGACAACAGGTCAGAAAGAGATTGTAGGGAACCAGGGTGGGGACAGGACCAGGAGCTGTTTGTATATTACTCAGTTTCCAATTGCAGTTCTAGAGCTAAGAGTTGTGTATGTGCTTGTGATGGCAACAGAGCAATAACCCTTCCTAGGTGAGGACCCTAGCACAGACCAAGAGAACAGTGACCACATCTCTTCCTGGATCATACCATCTTGGAAACATTAAAAAAATAAAACTAACAGAGGCTAAGAAATAACTGTGTAAACTGGAGGGCAAAGAAACCTGACAATTCTTTCCTCCCAATCTGCAAATGGATTCTCCTCCTCATCCAAAATAACAATAATTTCTCTCAATTATTCTCAGCATATGTATTCATATAGAAACTTTAAGGAATAAGTATGTTTGTCTTATTAACATTATGTCCTAACTGCTACCTTTAAATGTCACCAACTATAAATCTCTCAGAGGTTAATCATGAAACTCATTCCATCATAGGTTTCCATCTAAACAAAAGACACTGAGGTCTAAAACCAAAGAGGGTCTTGAATATAAGGTATATTCAAATTGCTTCCAACATTGTGTGTGTATGCGCATGCGCATACACATGCACACAGAAAAAGACTGTCTATATACTACGCTAGTGTGCCTGAGTAAATGAACACTCAGAAAAAGGTTTTCAAAAAGCTCAGAATGTATTAGGGCTCTTGAAGGTTCAAGAATACTTGAAGAGTGGTGATAAATATAGATTTGTGTATCTATAATCAGAAATAAAATAATCTCAATTTTTTTTCGCTGAAAGAGTTGTCCTTCACATGGATCATGATGATGTTATGAATGTGCATGAGGCTAGTAGAATAAGTAAGTATTAATGTTGTGTTCTATGGGGTCCGGGAGGTTCACCACACAACAGAAAGGAAGAGGCAAAGGTATAGCCTAGAGGGGAACAGCTAGGTGGTGCAGTGATTAGAGCACTGACCCTGAAGTCAGGAGGACCTGAAATGTGAGACACACAAATTTAGAGTTTACACCAAATGTTCACATGGGCTATTCATGCCCAAATTGTGGTAGAACATTCCAAGCTCATATTGCTCTGATCAGTCTGTAGCAGCAAGCACCCCAAGGGTCCTTAGGGTGTGCTGCCAACACTGGTTCTTGGATCTGCTTTGATAAAGGAAAGCAACTCAAAATGGGTTAACAAGCTTACTTTAATCAGTCAGATATTTATCATTTACCTCGTTCAGGGGGAAAAGGTCCGCACCCCGAACTTCAGAATATACAGACAGAATTATCAAGACAGAAACAGATCAAGTACACAGCTTTCCAAACTGTGCAACCATTACATCCATACCAAACAACATCTGGGTTTCAAAGCCAGGGGACTCTGGACAACGGCTAGCCCAGAGTTTCATCAAATCACAGAACACTTCTCAAAGTGAGCCCCAAAACAAAGCCTCAAATCAGGGTTTATATACCCTTCTCCTGGCTCAGAGAATGTAACAACCTTTTGGACCCACTGACCAATCAAAAAGTATCAACTGAAAAACAAGCCTCCCACCCCAGGCTCCAGGTGCACTTTAGCCTAGGGGCAGGGAAGATCTTCAAATTTACATTCCCATTACACAGTCACAGTCAGAAACACTATAACTTGACTCTAGGATAGTGATGTCATTTTGATCCTCTTCGAGAATGAAGGACAATCACTAGACACCACTATGTGTATGTGTGTATGTGTGTGTGTGTATGTATATGTGTGTAGACCGACAGAGACAGATAGATAAATAGATAGCCTGGGAGATACTGGAACAGTAGGTAGGACTTGGCAGTTTTATGTAGGACAGATCCAGGAAAGCTCTGTGGAATAGATTTCCCTGAGGCAAAAAAAGACAGGTATCTAAGACCTAAATGGCATCAGACAAGAGACTCTTTTTTTTTTTTTTTTTTAGCAATTGGGGTTAAGTAACTTGCTCAAGGTTAAATGGCCAGTTATTTTTTGTGTGGGTGCCAAGTATCTGAGGCCAGAACTGATCCCGGGTCTCCTGATGCCGGGGCCGGTCACTATGCCACCTGGCTGCCCCAGACAAGAGACTCTTACAATACTCAAGAGTGATAAGGCAACAGGAAGGCAGACTGGTTCAGGGTTGATGAATGGAAAAGGGAGAGGGCACATGTCTTTGGGTTAAATGAGGGACATCTTTCTTGGGAGCCTCAGGGGAAAGTAGACACCTCAGTGGGCTGGGACTAGATCCCAGTGAATCAACTCTCTCTCTCTGGAAGTCCCAAACTTGAAAGAGAGTTCATAGCTAGTAGGGAAGTAGTAAAGAAAAAAAGAGAGATCTTGAAAAGCTGGAGCTAGAAGACCAAAGAGAAATAGATGGCATATAGTATAAATAGTATGTAGTATATAGTAAACCTGGAAAAGTATGCTAAAGTGTAGGTTGTATTTTATCCTAGAAGCAATAGAAAGTCATTGACTATTCTTTAGCAGCAGGAAAGAAATATTTATATAGTACTTACTATGTAACTAGCACTGTACTAAAGGGCTTTTGTACAAATATTCTCATTTTACACTTATAACAACCCTATGAGGTAGGTGATGTTATTCTTTCCATCTTACAATTAAGTAAATCAAGGCAAACAAAGGTCTAGTGACTTGCCTGGGGTCATATGAGGATAAGCACATAAATGAGTTGTTGGTATAGCTATGAATTGATCCAAACATTCTGGAATAAAATTTGTAACTAATTACTAACCATCCCATTCCAGGGCATATATCTCTAGGGATGGCAAAAAAAAAATTTAATATACAACAAAGTATTCATAATAGGACTCTCCATGGGGACAAAAAATGGAAATATAACTGTGTCCACTACTAAGGAATGAATAAACAAATTTTGGAATATTAATGTAATGGGATATTAATACTTTATAATAAATATTAAATAAAATAAATTCATAAAAATGTGGGGATGGATATATATGTGTGTATTTTACATATATGTATACTTACGTATATGTATATACACACGTATATGCAGATATATACAAATATATTCTGATACAGAGTGAATAGAGTGAAAATAACAGAACATGCACTCTAACTACAATAATGTAAACCAAAGCAACATTAAGATAATGCCCAACTCAGATTAATTATAGTGATCAATTTTGATCACAAAGTGGAAAAAATATATAACATACTTCAGAAATTTTGCAGGGTTAATTCCAAACCACCAAAATAAAACAAATATGATAAAGCAAGTCACATGAAGTTTTTTCATTTCCAAGTGAATATAAAAGTTATGTTAAGACAATATTGCAGTCTATTAAGCGTTCAATATCATTGTGTTTTTAAAAATGTGCATACCTTAATTTAAAAATTCTTTATTACTAAAAAATGCTAACCATCATTTTAGTCTTCAGCAAGTGGTAATCATTTTGCTAGTGGAGGGTCTTGCATCAATGTTAATGGCTGTTGTCTGATCAGAGTAGTGGTTGCTAACGGTTGAGGTGGCTATGGAACTTTCTTAAAATAAAACAATCAAGTTTGCTGCATCCATTGATTCTTTCTTTCTCTTGAACACTTAGAAGCCATTATAGGGTTATTAATTTGGCCTAATTTCAATATTGTTAAGTCTCAGGAAATAGGAAGGCCTAAGAAGAGGGAGATGGGGAACAGCATGTTGGTGGACAGGTCAGAACACATACAACATTTATCATTAGGTTTGTTGTCTTATATGGGCATGGTTAACAGTATCAAAAATAATTACAACAGTAAAATCAAAGCTCATTGAACACAGATCACCATAACAAATATAATAATAATGAAAAAAATGGAAACATTGTGAGAATTACCAAAATGTGATAACAGAGACATGAAGTGAGTACATGCTGTTGGAAAAATGGTGCTGACAGACTTGCTCAACACAGGGTTGCCACAAACCTTTAATTTGTTTTAAAAAATGTTTTTTTAATCTACAGAACATGATAAAGTGAAGTGCAATAAAACAAGGTATGCCTTTATGTTTCTTCTCCATAAAAAGCATGGAATCATGGACACAAATAAACTGCAAAACATAGCAATTTTGTCAATTGGGTTTTATAAGTTTTTTCCTTGATATAATAAAAGGTTCTGTGGTAAGTAGGGACATATTGGGAAATCATTCTAATATTTTTAAAGTCAAAAATAAAAGTAAAATTTTTTCATTTGAAACTACAGATAAAATAAAATGTTTTTTTTTTCCTTGAATAGTATTTACAAAAAAAAAATCGCAGTCATGATTGTATCTTAGAGGAACTACTTTGAAAAAATGTAAAAGTCATAATTTTGGTGAAGAAAATTTAATTAAATGCTTTAGAAAATCAAAGTAGCAATTTACTCTTCACCTTTCAACCGCAAAATGGTCTGATTTTTTTGTTTTATATTTGGAGATGAACATCCTGCAAAATCCAATTGCCCAGGGCACCTGTGATTCTTTTGCCTGAGACTATGCCTGTAAACAAAACAAAACAAAACTAGATTTTAAACTCGCTCACTCTCATTTTTTTAAAATGCCTCATATGCCATGTAGTCCAACATACATCTGAATAGGAATCTTTCTCCAACATCTCTGACAAGCAATCACCCAATCTCTTTCCGAAGATTTCCAATGTTAGGTATGTGCACATCTGCTATTGTCTGTATTAGCCAGCACCCTAGCACACCCAGAATAATCTGATAGAACAAGTTTGATCTGCTTTTCTAAAGGAAAGACAGCTTCAAATGGGGTCAACAATCTTACTTTAATTACAGATAAGTAGAAAGAAGTGAGTATCGAAAAAAGCAGTAGACAGGGCTCCAACTGTCTAACTAGAATGATACAACCACTTCCATATACCACCAGATAGGTTGAGCACCAACATCTGAGTAGTCAGGAGAGTCTTATCAAACAGCTACTCAGAGTCCAGCCCAGGGAATCAAAAAGACCTGACGAACGAGTCCCCAAAGCAAAATGCCAGCCTCCCAGAATATATAACAAAGACTTGGCCCCTGACTGACCCAGGCCAGAAGACATGAAAACCGTGGCTAGCACAGCTGTGAATTATCAGGGTTCAAAGGACATTAATCCTTCAGATATTTACAATTTAGCCTGAGCCTGGGAAACTGAACTCCAAAAAGAAAATAACAAAAATCCCATCTGGCTTGCACTTACTCTGTCCAAAATCATCCCATTACAATTCGGTATAATTCTGTTAAGATGGAGGTGGTTTCCTTAAACACATTTGTTCATAGTTCTGACCTCAAAACTAAATAGGACATCTTTCCTCCTCATGATACCCCTTCAAAACCTGCCCCACCCCAAATTCTCCTTTTCTCATTGCTAAGGTCTTTCTGTTTCTTCATCCAACTATCATATGAAATGGTTCTAAAATTTCAATATCCTGATTGCCTTCCTCTGGGGAGCTCCAGATCCTTCCTAAAATGCCCTATCCAGAAGTGAATACAATATCCAATATTGGTCTGACCAGAAGAGAATAGAACGGTACTATTAGCCCCCTCCATATAAGAGTTATAATTGATGTAGCTGAAGATCACTTAACAGGAAAAATAATAGCTTAAAGGGTAAATACATAATTTAGTAATTATTGTTGTTGTTTGTCTGTCATTTGCTTAAAGTGATTAAGACAAAGGAAATTCTCTATAATTTATCAAGGTTATTCTATATGACTAGTTTGGTTATTGGAAAATCTTGACCTAGACCTCATGAAAGATAACATACACAGAGTCTAACACATTTTGACTTTGTCTTTTTCACAGAAAAAAAAAATCTTAGAAAAGCACTACTCAATACTTGTGGCATTGTTCAAATTCATTTAGGTGTTTATGTGTTAAGCAAGGTAGCAGTCCTGGGATAAGCATTGTTATTCTGAAAGAGTTACACTTAAAATGGGGGATTTATTCTCTAGTTGCAATTTGTTGTCGTTTCTTCCAGAGTTATTTTCCCGGGAGATGTAAAAGGATTTTGTTTCAGCAATTGCAATTGTATTCTTCATAATTAACAACAAGATTGCTGCATTTTCTCATATTTTTGATGGTATAAGATAGTCTGACAATAGAAAGTGTTTATGAAATGTGTTATTTTTTAAATATCTTATTAGGGAAATTGACTTGCCTCCAAGGCAGTTCAGTTTCCTATGCTACAATGAGACTGTAAGTTATGTTGACAAAGAAACAGGAAAAGGAAGTCTGCACTTATTAAAAAAAAAAAAAAGAAACCAGTTGAAAATTCAAAGAGAATTTAAAACCATTCCATAACCTAGTTTGTTTTTGAAAGAGAATACTGATAAGGGTCAACATGAGACTCTGATTTTTTTTTCCCTTTGATATCTTTTTGGATGTTACCAAGACTTTGATAGTCTTTGTTGCTTGGTATTAGAACCGATGCTATTGCCTTTCATAGTATTTGGATATGACTTATTTTAAACTTAATCATTTGCACAGCCTTAAAATGAATTTCCTATCATATTCTCCTTAACTTACATAAGGCAAAGAATCTATCAGAATTTGTGTTAATATGGAGGAATAATGAAATAAGCTTATTTCATGGTTATATGTGATAATCCTACTTTAAAATACTTAGAAAATTGTAATTTATTACTTCCAACTTTAGCAGTCACAGTCAGAAAATATAAGAAACAACAGGAAAGGAAAAGGGTACTACTCAAGACAAAGATTTGTTATTAAATTAAATCCTAGAGAATTAAGTAGGGGATTTCCACAAAATAGGAAATGTAACATTTCACTTTCTTGATGAATTGTTGCCATATTAAATGGCTAGTTGGTGAGTGATTTCAAGCTAAGTTTCTAGAATTTTGCGTTTGTTGTTTTGCCGTAGCCATATGACCCTCATTTGTTCACTCCCTCAAAAAGAAAAAGGAGAAAAGAGTAGGAGAGAAAAGAGAAGATATGAGAAAGATAACATGAGTTGGGAATGTTTCTACAATGTAACTGATCTCTGTAATGTGCTAAAAGCAATAAATTTCTTTTTCCCTCCCATTTGTAACTACTTTATTCAACTTATGTGGCCAGCTGACAGCTGGCAAAGAAAAAAAATAATAACAAGGCAGGTGTTAAAGTGTAATCAGCTGTAAAATTCATTAGTGAACATAGACAGGGGAAGATTTCGAGTCACCCCAGGAGCAAACAAAAGTTCACAGAAATCATAAAGGGGGTTGGCAGTTAATTCACCCTCCCCTCTGTAATGGCCTTGGCATCTCACTCTATGTCAAATAACATGACCCCAGTGGAAGCTGTGATGATGTTGGTCGTAATAAGAGATATGCCCTACTGGGCCAATCTGTTTGGGGAGCTGGCATTCTGCCCAGGGCACTCAACTCCAAGGAGTTTGGGCAGCTTTGCAAGATTTGTGCCTGGCCACCTAGAGTTTCTTATCCTCACCAGTGGCATATAAATACTCTGTACTGTAACACAAGGCATCACTCTTTACTTAAAGAAAAAAGAAATAATACCTTCTAACGGCCATGTTTCACTGATCATTCAAGGTTCCATGGAAATGACTACCAAGTTGCCAAGGAACAGCAGGAATGTTCCTTTGTTAACATACCTGTACATCATGCAGCTTTGTTAAATGGCTACTCGCAAAATTTAAAGCCTCAAGGCTTGGACCAGATTTCGAGAAAATGCATTATCAATAATTACAATACTTTCTTTAATTTGGCTTCAAATTCATTATAATGAGATAATAGTCATAAGTGTTTCTTCTGGCTGAGTTACTTTTAGAGGACAACTATTTCACACACACACACACACACACACACACACACACACTCATGCACACACGTACCTTCTATTACTTTAGGGCATCAGAGTTTACAAAACATGCTCCTTGCAATAACTCTGGGATATAGGTATCACTGGTATTATCCAAACTCACCCCAATTCACAGATGAGAAAAATGAGGACCAGAGCAGTTTAATGCCTCAGGGTTAGTCATTAGCAGAGCTGAGATCCAAACATTGATCTCTTGACACTATGATCATTGTTCTTTTCTCCAAATGTGTTGGGTTCTTTAAATAAAAAAGACAAATGCTGAATTCAATTCTCCATTTTCTTTTGCCTGTTTCCTCTTAATTTAGGCTAAACCTACCCTCAGTAAGTGCTGCTGCTTCTCTCCACAGAACTTTGCAAAATTACAAAATCCCAGTGTTGAAAGAAACCTCATATATCATCTACTCCAACTTTAAATAAGAATCTATTCTCCAATATCCCTGTCATGGGCTGATCCAACCTTTTCTGGAAGATATTTAAGGCAACAAATTCTGCTTTACCATAATTCTAGCTTCTGAAGCTTCTCTTTAAATCAGATTTAAATCAGTATCATGTAACATCTACACAATGCGCCTAGGTCAAACCTCCAAGGACAAGGAACATAAACCTAATCCCTCCTGCTTGTGAAGTTCTGTGTGTATACACATATGTGTATCTATGTCTATATATAAAATTCATTTCATTAAATATTTTATGACATGTAAAAAATTAACAATCTTTTTAAAAATTTGAGTTCCCAGTTTTCTCTTTCCTTCCCACCACTCCCTATTTTCTGAGAAGGCAAGCAATTTGATATGTCTATACATGCAAAGTCATGCAAAACATATTTTCATGTTAGACATGTTGCAAAAGAAAGCACAGGAAAAAAAAGTAAAAAAAAAAAAAGAAAAGAAACTATGCTTTAATCTTCACTCAGAATTCATCACTGAGCTCATCCTATTCACATTCACTGTTATGAATACTAACTGTGCATTTCCCTCAATCCTGTTTTCTTTTCTTCCTTCTCTCTCTTTTATTGTTATTCCTCTAAAGTCTATTTTTCTTTTGACCACTGCCTCCTTTTATCAGCCCTGCCTTTTATTACTCCCCACACCCATTTCCCTTATCACCTTCTCCTTCTATTTCCTTGATGGGTAAGAAAGATTTCTATTACCACTTGAGTGTGTGTTTGTGTACATACACACATACAATATAATATATAAAAACACATATATGTGCATATATGTGTGTGCAAATATATATGTATATGTATGTATGTATATTCCCACTTTCAACTAATTTAGATGTGAATGAAACTGAAGCATTGTCACCCCACCCATCCACCATTTCCCCTCCATTGT
The DNA here is from genome assembly GCF_028583685.1 of Petaurus breviceps papuanus. Lineage (NCBI taxonomy): Eukaryota > Metazoa > Chordata > Mammalia > Diprotodontia > Petauridae > Petaurus > Petaurus breviceps. The sequence goes on from NW_027186372.1 coordinate 18,501,849, forward strand.
AAAAACTCTTCCTTTAATACCTCTTTTATGTGGGATAGTTTTCCCCATTCTTCCTCTACCTTCTCCTTCACCCAGGGCATCCCTCTTTCTCACCTTTCTTTCTTTTTTCTTTCTATCATCTTAATATAACCAACTCATTTCCATGCTCTCTTTCTATGTAAAATCCTTCTAACTGCTCTAATAATGATAAAGTTCTTCTAAGCTAAATATCTTCCTGTATAGAAAAAGTCTTCCTATATAAAAAGGCAAACAGTTTAATTTTATTGAGCCCTTATGGTTTTTCTTTAATGTTGACTTTCTTATGTTTCTATTGCATCTTCTTTTTGAAAGTCAAATTTACTATTCACCTGTGGTCTTTTCATCAGGAATGTTTGAAAGTCTTTATTTCTTTAAATATCCATTTTACCCTTTTAAAAGTATTATGCTCAGTTTTTCTTAGTAGATTATTTTGGTTGTAATACCAGCTCTTTTGCCTTCTGGAATATTATATTTCAAGTCCTCTACTCCTTTATGGTGTCAGATGCTAAATCATGTATTATTCTGATTATGGTTCCATTATAGTTGAATGGTTTCTTTCTGGCTGTTGAATTATTTTCTCTAGAGAATTATTTTCTCTTGGACCTGGGAGCTCTGGAATTTGGTGATATATTCCTAGGAGTATTTATTTTGGGATCTCTTTAAACTGGGACCAGTGATTTTTTTAAATTATATTTTATCCTCTGGTTACAGGATAGTTGAGCAGTTTTCCTTTATAATTTCTGGAAATATGATGGCTATGATCTTTTTTTGATCATGCATTTCAGGTAATGTAAATATTCTTAAATTAGCTTTCCTTGATCTATTTCCCAGGTCATTTGTTTTTCCAATGAGATAGTTCACGTTTTCTTCTAATTTTTATTCATTCCTTGAACTTTGTTTCTTGATGTCTCATGGAGTCATTAGTTTCCAGGTGCAGAAGTCTAATTTTTTAAAAATATATTTAATTTCTTCTAATTACATGTAAAATCAGTTTTTGACATTAATTATTTTTTAAACCTTGAGTTCCAAATAATCTCTCCACCTAACACACCCTCTCCCTTATTGAGAAGGCAAGTAGCCATGAAAACCATTTTCATATTGATTGATTGGTTGTTGCCATTTGTACTTGAAGAAAACCAAAATGACATCACTGTGTGTCACATTGTCAGGGTCAAGATACAGTGTGTGCAACTATGGATAGTCAGACCAAAGTGAGCTCAGGAGGCTCTTAACACAGGTCAGGGACACATAGTCCATATGAACATTTGTAGTATACATGTCTCTAAATTTGCATATCTCACATTTCTTTTGAGATACTGGCAATTCTGCTTTGCTCCTAGAGCACACAGCATCTTCTTTGATGTGAGCACACCATGTTGGCCACTCCTGTGCCAGTGTCTCCCATGTCTCACAAATGATTTCAAAGTTCTTCAGGGAGACCTTGAGAGTTTCTTAAAATCACTTCTTCTGATCTCCATGTAAGGACTTACCTTCTATGAGTTCTCCATAAAATAGTCTTTTAGGCAAATGTACATTTGAACAATGTGGTCAGCCCATCAGAGTTGTACAGAATTGGAATGCTTGGCAGTTCAATTTAAAAAAGGACTTCAGTGTCCAGTACTTCATCTTGCTAGGTGATCTTTAGAATATTCCTAAGACAATTCAAATGGAAGTTGTTCTGTTTTTTGCTATGGCACTGGTACACCATCCTGGTTTCACATGCCTACAACAATGAGATCAGAACAATGGCTCTGCAGATCTTCAGTTTGCTAAGCAGCCTAATGTCTCTTCTCTCACACACTTTCATTAGGAGCCTTCTAAATAATGAACCAGCCATGGCAATGGGTGCTTCAACCACTTCATCTATGTGTACCTCCCTGAAAAATAGCCTACCAAGGTAAATCAACTTAGCCATAGCATTCAAAATTTCTCCCTTTGCTGTAAGTGAAGGTTCCACATATGAATGGTGTAGTGCTAGTTGATGGAGAACCTTTGTTTTCTTGGTGTTTATTATCAAGCTGAAATCAGTACAAATGGCAGAAAATCAATCCATATTCTGTTACATTTCAGTCTCAAAGGCTGCATTAAGTGTACAAACATCTGTAAACAAGAAGGCATGTACAACTTTCCCTCCACCTTAGTCTTGGCTTATACTTTATAGCCTTTTCATGTTAATGATTTACCTTCAGTATAGTAGCTGATGCTGATAACATTTTGTCCTTGTCAAAGGTGTTTGATAACATTGCTAAAAGCGTCATGCTAAAAAGTATGGGAGTAGGCACACATTCTTGCTTCACTCCATTGGTAGTCAGGAAAGCATGAGAACATTGTCTACTATCCAGAACTCATGTAAGCATGTTGTCATGGAACTGGCATACATACAATACAGATTAACTTCTCCAGGCAACCAGATTTTGTCATGATCTTCCACAAGCCCTCATGATTGACAGTATCAAAGGCCTTGATCAGAACAATGAACATTGTGTACGCACCTCTGTTCTTCTCCAGCCTTTCCCCTAGAGTTGTTTGGCAGCAAACACCACATTGACTGTTCCTTTCGCTTAGGTAGATGACCATCATTTAGGTGAAGGATCAGCCCAGTAAGGAGATCTCAGCAAGAATCTAGCTGGCAATGATTAATAGAGAGACCTCACTGTGATTATCACAGGGCAATCCATTTACTTTTCCTTTATAGAGATGTAAGATGGAGGTATCTTTGAGTTTCTGGGCAATAAACTTCCTCTTGGCATATAGCCCAGAAGATTTATTCGACTTTTGTATGAGCAGTGTACCCCCTGCCTTGTAAAATATCAGCTGGAATAGAATCAGCACCAGGTAGCCTAGCAATATAAGGTCTAAAACTGTATTATAAAGTAGCAATCATCAAAGCTATTTAGTACTAGCTAAGAAACAGAGTGATGGATCAGTGGAATAGATTAGGTGAACAAGATAGTGCTCAATAACTATAATAATTTACTGGTTGATAAACCCAAAGACTCCAGCTTCTGGGGTAAGAAGTATGAAATCACTATTTGACAAAAACTGCTAGAAAAAATGGAAAATAGTATGGCAGAAACTAGGCATAGATCAACATCTTATAACATATACCAAGATAAGGTCAAAATGGTAAATGATTTAGACACAAAGAGTGATAACATAAGTAAATTAGGAGACTAAGGAATAGTTTACCTATCAGATCTATGGAGAATGGATGAATTTGTGGCCAAAAAGGAGATAGCAAATATTATGAAATGCAATATGGATAATTTTGATTACATTAAATTTAAAAAGTTCTGTTCAAGTAAAACTTATGTAATCAAGATTAAGAGGAAACTAGAAAGCTGGGAAACACTTTGTACAGCCAGTGTCTCTGAATGGGGCCATGTTTCTAAAATATATAGAGAATTGCTTCAAATTAATAAGAATATAAGTCATTCCCCAGTTGATAAATGATCAAAGGATATGAATAAACAGTTTTCAGATAAAGAAATTAAAGCTATCTATAGTCATAAGAAAAAAATGTTCTGAATCACTATTGATTAGAGAAATGCAAATTAGAATAACTCCAATGTTTTACCTCACACCTATTAAACTGGCTAATATGACAAAAGAAGAAAATTATAAATGTTGGAGATGTAGGAAAATTGGAACACTAGTGCTTTGTTGGTGGAGTAGTGAACTGATCCAACCCTTCTTGAAAGCAATTTGGAACTATCCCCAAAGGAATATAAAACCATGCATACCTTTTGATCCAACAATACCACTACTAGATCTATATCACAAAAAGATCATACAAAAGGGAAAAGGACCCACATGTACAAAAAATACTTATAGCAGCTCTTTTTGTGGTGGCAAAAATTGGAAATCGAGGGGATGTCCATCAATTGGGGAATGGCTGAACAAGTTGTGGTATATGAATATAATGGAATACTACTGTGCTATAAGAAATGATGAGCAGACAGATTTCAGAAAAGCCTAGGAAGACTTACATGAAGTGATGCTGACTGTAGTGAGCAGAACCAGGAGAACACTATACACAGCAACAAAAATACTATGTGAAGACCAAATCTGATAGACTTAGCTCTTCTCAGCAATATAATGATCTCAGATAATTCCAAAAGACTCAAGATAGAATAACCTGTCTACATCCAGAGAAAGAAATATGAAGTCTGAATGCAGATTGAAGCACATTATTTTCTCTTTATTTTTTCTTCCTCATGGTTTTGCCTTTTGTTCTGATTCTTCTTTCACAACATGACTAATGTGGAAATATGTTTAATATGATTGTACATGTATAGCCTATATCAGATTGCATGTCATCTAGGGGAAGGGGGAAGAAAGGGAAGGAGAAAAAAATTGAACTCAAAATCTTATGAAAATGAACATCGAAAACTAAAAGTAAATAAATTAATTAAAAAAAAAAAGAATCAGCACCAGTGTAAAATTGGAATTTCATCTGTTTTCTTTCTGAACCAAGAACCCTATATCTCTCTAAGTTTAGCTTATTTTGGTTTTGATAGAGTTAAACACTGTCTTTTTGATATAGATAAACTATGCTCCTGGTAAAGCCTGTGGAGTTCTCATTTTTTGTTTATCCACTTCTGAATTTCTCCATCATTTTCATCAAAATAATCTTTATGTTTTGTGAATGTTCTGGACTAGATGAGAAACTGTAGTGCTGTACACCAAATCTCTAAAAGTTACTCACTTCTTTTCTGCTCCACTCTTGCCAACCATGTGTTGACTCAGTTTTCCCTCCAGGTTAGCAACAAACTGTTCAGACATAGAAAAATGCTCTAATCTGTTGACACTAAGTCTTTTGGTAATGTCTTGCTTTGGGACCACTGCTGTTGTTGAATAAGTCTTTACTTTGGAGCTCTAGAATTTGACTATAATATTCCTGGGAATTTTCATTTTGTGATCTCTTTCAGGATTTGATTAATGGATTCTTTCAACACATTTTTCCCTCTAATTCTAGACCATCAGAGCAGTTTTCTGTGATATTTCTTGAAATATGATGTCTGTGGTCTCTTTTTGATCATGACTTTCAGGTTATCCAATAATTCTTAAATTATCTCCCCTTGATCTATTTCCCAGGTCATTTTTAAGGAGTTCTTCCCTTCAGTGAATTTTTGTGTCTCTTTTATCATTTGCCCTATTCTGTTTTTAACATGTTTTCTTCAGGTTTTTTTATTTGATGTTGTGTGTGTTTGTGTGTATGTGTGTGTGTGCCTTCTCTACTAAGCTAGTGACTTTCCCCCAACAATTTTCTTTTAATACTCTAATTTTTTCCCAAATTTTGCTCTACCTTTTTTTTTTTTGGAGAGCAATTGGGGCTAAGTGACTTGCCCAAGGTCACATGGCTAGTAAGTGTTGAGTATCTGAGGCCAGATTTGAATTCAGGTCCTCCTAACCCCAGGGCCAGTGCTCTATCAACTGTGCCACCTAGCCACCCCCTTATTTGATTTTAAAAAACCTTTCTGAGCTCTTCCAGGAACTCTTTCTGGAAAAGTTTTGACATTGTTGTCTTTTGAGTTTGTGTTTTATCTTCCTTGTCATCTTTTAGTAGCTTTCTATTTTTTTTTCCTCTTTGCTCATTTTTCCAGCCTATTTCTTGACTTTTTACTTTATTTTAAAGTTGGGTTCTGCTCTTGAGATGGAAGGAGCACTATCCCAAGCTTCAGGTTTTTAGCGTTTTTTGTTTTCAGAGCTAGTTCTGGAGTTCTTTACATTTTCAGCTCTTCCAAGATTATATGATCTAGAGAGAGGGATGTTTACTACTCTCTGGCCTGTGTTCTGGTCTATTAGTGACCACACTCATTTATGCCCTTGAACTGTAAGGAGGTCCCCGATCCCCTTTCCTCAAGTTCTAGTGTGCTAGTATTCCTCCATGCCCTGGGGCTGTAACCCAAAACTGCATATTGCCTATTCTGTTTCTTAAGTTGTTATTTTTCTTCAGTACTTTTTTTGCTTCTCACCAAGCTGTTTATTTTCTTTCCATAATTTTCTTCTTTAGTTCTCATTTATTCACCTAATATTTCCTCTATTAATCTTATTTGATTTTGATAATAATTTCTTTTGCAGAAATTCTTGTTGTGCTTGTGTTTAATCCACATTTTCGAGATTTGCTTATCGCTTTTTTTCCCAAAAATTTTATTTAGACTCAAACTCCAAAACACAAATACAGAATAGAGAAAAGAAACAAAAACATACCATAAACTTAAATATTGGAGTTTAAATAAAAAGTTAGAAAGAAAAAAAATAAGAGAGGATTCAAAATGTGTGACAATACATTTTCATTTCAGAAAAGCCTATATGATAAAAAAAAAAATCTCTGTGTTGAGAATTATTCATCTTTGCTTCCTTGGGAGTTTTCTTTTGTTCTCTGCTGTGCACTTTTTTACTTTGTTCTTTTTGTCTCTCCCTCCAATGCCCACCCCACCCAAGATGGCCGAAATAAAGTTTAGACATTTTTTCTCTATTGCTTTAAAAATATGCATACCATCCCCAACCCTCAGAAGGCTACAATAAAGTTAAGATATATTTCTCCAGAGCTATAGATATATACATATGCATATAGACATATGTATATAGACATATATTTTCCCATACCTGTTCTACTACTGATCTTTGAACCCCACAACTTGTGAAACCTAGAACTCATGAACTCCTGCAACAGGAAGGGGAGGAACTAATGACCATATATAAGGGGAGGCCCAGGCTAGAGACAGCAGAACTGAGAAGAGGTCTCTTGTGGTGGCAGAATCAAGCAAGAGAAAACTTGTGGTATCCCGGCACTGTTTGTCTGCTCTGTCTGTGCTGATGTTTATTTGTGATCCTTTGTACAGACGCCCTGGGACCTTACTGGAAGCCCTAAAAGAGGATTTTCTGGTTGTATGTTTACAGAAGTCCTGGAGGAGGGTTTTGGAGGTCCTGGGACTTTATTGATGACTTGTGCTGACCTCTTGGACCTTGTTTGTGGTATTTCTATGTTGATGATTTGTGTTGAGTTCTCAAACCTTGGTGGGTCTGAGTTGATTTCACAGGCAGATAGTGAATTGATGATGGTGCCAGCAATGTGCATGAGTATTATTGTGGCTCTGTCAAGCTTTGTCTTCCCAGAAACAGGAACTGTGAGGGACTTGAGGTAGACTGGACACTGTAAACTTCAATATGGACTGGGAACTGTAAGAAGAACTGGACAAGGAGATGGACAAGGAACTGGGAGCTGCCTACTTTTGAACCTAGGTGACAGTTGGAGCTGGGGCCATGGAAGAGAAACCATGGAAGCTGAGAGCCAGCCTCAAGTCAAGCTGAAAGAATACTTTACTTGCATACTGTGTACTGACTAAGAAGATTATGATTTACTGTGACCTAGGGATAGAGAACATTGACTTTTGTACTTCGTGATTGAATTAAGGATTTTGTTATTTACTAAATGATTGTACTTTGTTGAAAGCTATGTGATGATTTTAGTGATAAGTTCTTGAGTTGTGACATCGTGAATGTTGTATTTTGATTTTCTGTGATAAGTTGTAACATTGTGAATGCTGTACCTTGATTTTTTTGTAAATTTTTTGATCTGATTTGTTATTGAATAGAGAGTTCACTATACTATGTAATCAGAACCTTGAAAGCTGTTCATAGCAGCAGTCTTCTGGAAAGCTGCTTGTGCTTGGCTTTATAACCTCCAACCTCCTGTAAATACCCACAGCTAGGGGCTTTCTGCCCCACTGCTTCTGCAATCATGGAGTATGTGCTGGTTCCTTCTTGCCCCACCACTCTTTGAAGTACAGCTGGGTCTGGCATTCCTGATCAGCAGAGGTTCCCTCAATCTTCCCAGGATCAAACACCCACCTCCACTCTATGCTGGGGGGTAAAAGTTCTGGTGGCGAGGGCCAGGCAGGCTCTCAAACTAACTAACCCCAGGGCTTGTCACTTGTTATTAAAAGGGAACCTAGCTTAGAGGTGTTTCCTCTTCACAGGAATCAAACTTCTTCCTGGGATTTTTCTTCAGATCTTCTCAAATTGTCCCAGGAGGACTCATTATTTCCCTGTTCTTATTTATCTCCACCCACACTGTTCTCCCTAAGGTGATATTTAAACTCTTTTGTGGGGGAAAATCTTGATACTTTAAATGTTCTGACCTACTCTATCTTCCCAGAATCCTCTCTGCTTATAGCTCTTTTAACTTAATTGTCTTCCTCTGAGTTTGCATCTGGATCTTCCCTGTCACTGTATTAGATTTTTATAGTCAAGTTCTTTTTCTGTTGTTTTCTAATTTTCCTACCTATTTCTTGATTTTGAACTTTATGTTCAAGTTGGGCTCTGTTCTTGGAGCAAGAGGCATAGGTGTAGGGTTGGGGGAAAGGGAGCAGTGCAGGTCAGGCATTAGCCTTTTTCACACTGTTATTTTTACTACTAATTTCGGGGGTTGGAAGTTTTTGGTGCTTCCAAGGTGGTGTGATCTGGGGAAAGGTGTGATTAGTGCTTTTCTTGTCTGTTCTGGTCCTTATCTAGGAAGGGTCTCTGATCCCTTTGGACTACAACTGATAATACTATTCAGGGTTGCTGATCACTTGGAATTATAAATGCTGTTGTTCCTCAGGCTTCCTACACCCTTGTGACCAAAAATGATACGCCCCCCTGCAGGTGTCCCCTCCTTATTGACTAAAAATGCCCCTCTCCTACCTTGAACTATGTTCCAGAAATGGATCTAGGCAATGGAGTTGCCAAACAGCACCTGGTCCTGCCTCCAATGCTAGGAGAGGGGTCCTCTATAAACGCTTTCTGACTACTTGCCAGTTCTGTTATTATTGAGATGTTCTAAAGGAGTTGCTGCTTCTGTCACCACCACCTCATTAAACCACTTCATTAAACATTTCATTCATGTGGGCTCTGAGCCAGCCTTCACCCCCATCTCATAGTTCTCCTTCCAAACTGCAAAGTTATCCTGGGCTAAAATAATATCTCACTCTGACCTTTGGTAGGCACTGCTGCTCCAGAATTCGATTTGACACATTATTTGCAAGTTGTTTGGAGGGGAATGTTAAGAGAGTTTAGGTGAATGCTTCTTTGCTCCATCATCTTTGTTTTGCCCCACAGAAGGCCATGAAGTTGTTTTATAAACAAAGTTTTAAATATCTACCCTGATCCTCTCTTTCAGGTCTTCTTTTCTCCAGGTTGAATTTCTTTAGTTCTTTCAAACAATCCTCACATTGTATGGATTCAAGATCCTTCACTATCCTGCTCACCTCCTCTGGACACTTTCCAATTTATCAATGTCTTTCTCAAATTATTTTCCCAGACGTAAACACAGAACTTCATATGTGATCTGACTAGCAAAACAACAACAAGATTGCTCCCTCCCTGTGCTTGGATGACACGATATTTCTCTGAATATAGTCTAAGACTGGTATGTAAATCATTAATTATTTAATGGGACATAGGCTCCCAATGTCCTTGATGTACCACAGGTTGGAAGAATAGGTACATCAAAGACATGGGAAGTCTGTGTTCCATTAAATAATTAATATAATTAATTATCTACATGCCTAAAGTATTAAGAATGTAAAGTAATTAATATTGAGAATGAATATAAGATGTGTTTTGGGAATGGAAGTAGCACCCAGCTCAAAGGTTAACTACAAAACCAGTCCAAGACAAAATTGATACACAGGTGACATCTGTCTTTTATACTACCTACCCTAGTAAAAATTTCACTTTGTACTTCCATGCTGTCTTAGGTCACTCTTATCTCTATCCTGGCGTTAGAATCTGGGGTTGATGTGGAAGGTAGGGAAGGAAAGAGGCTTTACAGCTATGTGACCAAAGTATACATCTCATGCCTAATAAATGGAGAAGTACAATTATATGATAGAGGGCTGGACTTGGAGTCAGGCACAACTCAGTTTCAAATTTCACCTCTGATACTTAATAGCTATGTAATTTTGGTCACATATTTGGGTGTAGTTAGGGGGTACAGTGGATAGAGTGTTGGTCTTGGAGTCAGGAAGATCCCTCTCTTTGAATTCAAATCCTACCTCAGACACCAACAGTGTGACCCTGGACAAGTCACTCAACGCTGTTGCCTCAGTTTCCTCATCTGTAAATTGAGCTGGAGAAGTGAATGGCAAACTACTTCAGTATCTTTAACCCCAAGTGGGGTCACAAAGAGTCAGACAGGAAACAACAACTTTTGTCAAATTGCTAAAATTCTGAATCTCATTTTTCTTAACTGAAAAATTAAGATAATACCTGTATCTATGTTGTATGGTTATTTGCGAGAATCAAATGAGATAGCATGCAAAGTGCTTTTAAAACCTCAAAAAGCTATATTAATGGCAACCTTTTATTTTTTTCTTAGTAGCTCATTAATTTAGTGAATTTCAGATGAGGAAACTCCTATCAATGCTAATTGGTAACTTCTCTATAAAGAATCATACAGAATTAATTGTCTGGGGCCAGAAGAGATGAAGTAACTTGCCTAGAGTCATGAAATCTGTGTAAATCATACACTGAACTTGAACTCAGGTCTTACTGATTCTGAAGACATAGAGATCTGTATAGTATACCACAATTGTCAATTACAAACAATGTCCATTATTTTATTAGACATACATATCCTCCTCCTCATCATCATTTTCATCTTGGTACTATTTAGGTAGTTTTGGACACATTCTCATTGCTGGTATTAAAAGTGTTGGCAGGCAAATCTTTCCTTTGGTGTGATAATGGATGAGCAATAAGAGCCAGCTTAAGGTTAAAATGATTGTCCTAATTTTGGGAAAGTTAATAGAAGTGAATGGGAGAAAGGGAATGACTGAGAATACATTCAATGCACGAGAGGAAGAATTGGGAGTTTGGTGGGCCCTATCGGTTTGCACGTGGTGTGGATATTAAAAAGGACCAATGAATCTATGAATGGTGGAGGAGCAGGAGGGAGAGGGAAAGACTTGAATCCATGTCTTAGGCAAGCTGGAGAAGATTCAGTCTGATTTAGGGCAAGACTCTTCAGACCATGAGATACGAAAGGATCTGGTGTAAGTGAGCATGTGTATAGCACATTTTTTTTTACTATTTTCTTCACCCTCATGACCCCTTCCTCAGAGATACTAGTATTATTGAGCAGTGATGAGAAATCTCAACTTCCGAGTTCTCTCAACTTTCTGCAAGAAAGGAGAATATTCCTGGGAGCCCAACAATACACACAGGAGTCAGTAGTGAAATTACCAGTGAAAATTCGCTAACTCTTTGTTTCTAGACCTGGCTCCCCCACAACTAGCTGTATGACTGAAAACAATTCACTTAATCGCTTGGATCTTCAGTTTTCTCTTACCTAAATTGGGTATAAGTGGTGTACCTAACTCCGCAGGATTTTTACTAGGGTCAAATGGACAATATGGGCAAAGTGCTTCGTAAATTGCAAAGCAAAAGGTAAGATGCTGTACATGATGCTCTCTATATCACTTATCCACTCTGGGCTTCAGTTTTCCCGAGAACAAAACGAACGGGTTGGCCCATATGCCTTCTAAAATTCCTTCCCAATATTAACAATATTGAAACTTTCTTCACAATCTGGCACAATGATCTGCATATAAGAAGTGCTGTAAAAAATGATTATTGAAGGAAATGTTTTCTTGAGATTACATCAATGATTTCAGGAAAGCAAGCTTATAAAGTTAACTTATACTAGAGCATTAGGGAATTCACGTGGCTGCCCTCTGAAGAGTGTTATCTGTTTGACTCAGGGGCCTCTATGGGTCACGTGACCAAGAATGGGCGTGCCAGAGATGGGGGCCTCCCGGTGTGAGGACCGCACTCAGATGCAGGTCTTGAGACTGCGCTTCCCATGGCGCTGCGCTTCGTTGCTGTGCAGCACAGTGGTTAGGGGCCATGGCCACCGCCACCGGGAGAGCTAAACTATCAGTTTCAAGATAGAAGAAAAGACAGTACCAGATTCACACTCTTTATGGTGGAGATGGGAGAGACAGGTGTAAGTATGGCATGGTGGGGCTGGGGCACACCAAAGTGACCCTCCACGTGGAACGCTTTAAGGAATGGGCAGTGGTGCTGGGTAACACTGCAGTCACCAGGGGCTGGTACTATCGGCAGGTAAGAGTCAAGAACTCAGCCTTTCCAAATAGGTGTGGCGGGTGTAGACATACCTGGGGATTTCTGCATTGCTGTGCGTGATCGTTCCTGGGTGCTCAGCTGTGCTCATCGGAAGTGGCATGCCACACTGGCCAATGAAAGTGCCCCCATAGCAAGCACTGGCCAGCCCGAATAGGTGGGGCTGCTGCCGAAATCCTAGGTACAGGGACTGAGCCTGGTGGGTGTAAGCCAGCCTGCTGTGGGATACACCTCATGAACAGAGTTCCGAAGCCCAATGATGCCCGCCTTTGCCATTTGGAGTGGACAGCTGCAGACCCACTCAGGCCTTGATGTGCCTGAAGGAATCCAGGGTGGCTTAACTACAGCCTCCCACTGAAGCCCCCGGGTGGGCCCTTTCATATGTCCAGCCCAGTATATTCTAGTTTTCATACCTGCTCAGCCAGCAGTATCTGGCACTTGTGCAATATCTTAAGTCCATATGCCATTCTTTCTTCTATTCCCTATGATAGAAGTTGAAGAGAGACCTTTCAATTCAGCCAGACACATGTGTCTGATTTTGATGGGGACCAGTGTGGTTATAGAGGATGATACCAGCACCTCCTATTGGGTCACTAGACAGTCTTGGTTTTACCCATTCTGAAAGTTTCCCCCTGCAGCTCTGCTTTAACTTCTTCTTTACTATAATTCTGCATGAGACATAAACCAAGGTGACTCACTCTGCCCATATTTGGGTTCTACTGATTTTGTGTTTGGGGGATCCACCAAACTTCTCCAGAATGAGCCCTTTCTACCTGTGGCTAGAGGAATGGCAAAAAAATTGTTGATGTGTCATTATCCATTTCTTTGTGTAGTACATAGATTCTGGACTTTTAACTCATTTTTAAGTACATTATTGACTCAGTATACTGTAGCCTGACAATCCCAACAAACTCAGAACTATATCATCTGCCATCCAAACATAGCTACAGTCATTCCCATCCATGAGTCTTTCTGCCTGTCCAGATTCCCACACCCAGACAATCAGTTACAGTTGTGGAGGAAAATGGAGAAAACTTAGGGGTTAGCTAAGTCATTGGTACTGGGAGTTGGTGTTCCTGCCTTTGAGGATTTCGTAAAAGGGTTGCTGGGCAGGAGGTCTCATCTAACTCATATTTGGCAGACTTGAAAATTTTCAGTTTTAATCAGACAATGCAACAAATAGTATTCTCTGGTACACGGACCCATTGTCCACCTCACCCCCCAATTAGAAGAGTGTGATCTTTGCTTTTTCCCTAGAAGAAATGCGAACCTCTATAAAGCAAGGTTTGAAGTATATGTGGAGGCTATTACTGTATAAATGTACATCCTGTACACTCTCTGGCCCCTCCTCCTGTAGTAATGGTGGCTAAACACCCCTCATCAAGTAGACGGGAAGAGGGCTGGGTTTAACAAGAATATTGATTTGTGTAATTAAAATCTTATTTCATCACAAAAAGAGCATATCTATTTGTAAAGAGATCATCTTTTAAAAGGATTGCTTAAAATTGAGAAGTTACCTTCTGCATTTGAAATGGGGGGATAATTAATCTAGAGCTAGAAGGAGTATTGGAGGCCTGCTAGTTAAACCTCCCTGATTTGAAGTTAAAGAAGCCGAGACCCAAACTAAGGTAAAGTGACTTCCAGATAAAGGTCGAATATCAATAAATCACAGGGTCAAGATTCAAACTTAGGTCCTGTGAAGCCTTCAGAACTCTTTTCTTTAAACCATAAGACATCTGGGACAAAGTCTTATCTAAAGGACCTCTTCATATCAAAATGATATAGTATAAGCAGTGGTCTACTCTTAACTATACCTACTACCAGTTGCTTTAAAATATGTGTGCCCTTTACTCTGGGCAGTAGTAATGATTCCAGGAATGAGTTTTGACCCCGGATCCAGTTCATAGTGAGCTATTTATCAAAGGTCTTATCTGTAATTAGAAAATCTGAACAACTGGGATGTTCTGACAGATTCCTCCTTTCACTTCACCTCCTTTCACTGGGTGATCTCCAGTTTCCTATCTTCAATAACTAAAACTACATCCAAACCATTCTTTCTGCAACAATTAGCTTTCTACATCAAAAGCAAAGTGACTCCTGAGTAGTCAAAGGAAAGGAGTGCTATCATCAGGGTGACTCGTGTCATGCCTGGATACTCCTACGCCCTCCCCTAGTTTATGCGCATTCCGCTGCCATCAGTGACCAACTACACCTTCAGAGACAGGTGAGCGAGGCAGCCTCAGAGAATATGGGCTGCCCGCAAAACCAACTGTAGGGAAAGGGGGTGGGGTAAGGGGTATCTTACTTCTCTGTTCTCAGAGAATGAAAACATCAACACAGTGACACATTTCATTCTAACTCAAGGTGAGTCACAGAGTCCATCCTAAATCCAAGACTCCCCTTCAGAAACAACTGCTCATTTAGTATCCCTCAGAACAAAGAGTGGCACATCATCTGATTTCTTTCCACTTCACCTGCTAGTCCCTTTGAAGTGCTGCACTTGACATCCAGTGACAAATAGCCTCCTTTAAGGCTCTTAAGTCACATATCACCGACTGCAGACTTCAGTTTGGAGTCATGCACAAGAATACATCTCTCTACCAAGTAAAAAATGTTCTTTCTGCATTGCCACACACATCCCCTAAACCTGAGGCCTGTGTGCAAATGAGTTCCCCAAAGGAGGACTTTATCTTTAGGATTGGGAGGAAATCACTGTGTGCCCACATTTCATAAATGAATTCAGGACAAGAGATGCCTTCTGTGGACTACAGTCCCTCAAGTTCTCTCATAAGTGACAAAAATTTGTGTTAAAATGTGTATTTACTGCCTGCTGATTGCTTTCTATCCTGCAGGAAATAATATTCAAAATTAATTGAAATGACTTAAAATATTGATGCTATTTTTGTGCCTGCAACATGAAATGCAGAACTGAGGCAAATTTTTAGCCTGGAATACACAGATAATTCAAGAAGTGGCTTGACTTCTAGGGGTGATAGGAGGGTTGCCCCGAATTATCTGGAAAATTGCCTTGAAGCTCCACTTCACTTACACATTCAGACATTTGCAAAATATAAATCAAAACATTTGTTCTCACTTTCCTAATTCTAGTCAGCTTCTTGTACAGTAGTCTAAAAAGAAGGAAGGAAGCAAACATTTATTAAGTGCCTACTATGTACCAGACACTGTGCTGTGTGCTTTACAAATACATCGCATTTGCTTCTGACAACTCTAGGAGGTAGGTGCTATTATTATCTCTGTTTTACAGTGGAAGCAACTGAGGCAGGCAGAGGTTAAATAACTTGCCCAAGTTCACATAGCTAGTCAATGTTGGAAGCCATATTGGTACTCAAATCTTGCTAGGCCCAGTCTAGCTGCCTCTAGTAGAGATTCATATTACCTTTGTGGAAAATAACAGCTTATATTTTGTTACCTTTTATCCTTTTCAAAATGTTTTCCTCAACGATATCTCTTTGAGTTGGACATTATTATTCTCATTTGAAAGTCAGGGGATTTAGGCTCAGAAATATTAGGCAATTTGCTGAGTGACTAAAGGCCGTATGGTAGGCCAAACACCCAAGTCCTGATCTTCTTACTCTGATTTTCTTTTAACTGAACCAGACTTATTAAAAAAATTGGTTTTGCATCCAAGCAATGCCACAACAAAATGTGGAAATGCTGCTCATTAAGAAGTTATTTTGTCTACATGTAACTGGGCTTTTATCCAAGCTGGGTCATTTTTCATGTTGCTGCATATATAGATGTGACTTGGAATGGATGGAGAGGATGCTGAGTATGATCCAATATTGAGTAATTATATGAAGGGCAGTGTTGTTATGAAAACTTCTTGGGAAAAAGACTTCTGTGGTTCAAGACAGACGCTGGGACCTGTGAGAGGGAAATGCTTTTGAAGCTGCAGACTTATAGGGAAAACAGGCTCCCAGATATATACCTGAATTTCAGGTGGTGTCCCTGAAGACTTCAGATAAAGAATTTCTCCTTGGTTGAGATTAGGGTTCCACTTTTGATTTGAGCTGAGATCATACCTCACTCTCACCTGATCATCTCATTTACTCTTATACATTTTCTGATATATTCTAATCAATATAATTTTTTCTGATTTCTGTTTGCTGATTTGATTGCATAAAACTGTTTACTAGATATTCACATTTGGGATGGTCTTTTGTGTAACCAATGTTGATGAGATGGGACAAAGCTAGTGTTAGCTGAGGGATACCTTTTCCCTTAAGAGCAACCAAGGAAGTAGCATTTACTCTGAGCCAGACCTGTACCCCTAGACCATCATTATTTAAGGAAGCTAATAAAATTCTAGTTTGGTACCCTTCTTGAATATTGAAGGAAAGAGCCCATATTTCTGACTCTTCCTGCCCCTATCCCTCCACTCCCATGCTGTACAGGCCCTTCCCCGGGCTCTCTTCCTCTCTGTCAGCTAGTGAAACAGGGTTGATTGCCATAGTCCCAGCTTCCAGGAAGCATGTATGCTAAGCAGTCCCTGCTCCCCGGCCACTTTTACACTCTGGTAGCATTAGATTCAAGATTCTGGCTCCCTGTTCCTCATTCTTTACTAGGCAATTTAGAAGGGTCAGTGGTCCACCATAAACTACTGCCTCACTCTACTGGTGAAAGGGCAGGCTCCCATTAGTGTCATATAAGTTCTTTTTCTGAAAACGATATAAACTGGAGCTAAAAGAGGCACTGATCTTTTGACTGGAGGGCACATCCAACCCACCGTCAATATGCCGTCCATAGAATTGTAGGGGAAAAAGCCCTGCATACCTGTGCTGTTCCTGTGTGCATCTGTTCTCTTCCTCTTATTGCAGCTCTCCTGTCTACTGTATTCTCTTTAGAATTAGGACCCATCATATCTACACATGCTTCCTGTAGGGTGCCATTGGATAACTCATGTAGACATGATGTCGATATCTTACATGGCACACGCATTGTACATACACAAAATTAGATATTCTTTTAAAAAATTGTGCCTGGAGGGGCAGCTAGGTGGTGCAGTGAGTAAGAGCGCCAGCCCCAGAGTCGGGAGAACCTGGGATCGGTTCTGGCCTCAGATACTTAACACCCACACAAAAAAAAAAAAAAATTGGTTTGTAACCCTGGGGAAATTAATTTAACCCAATTGCTTAAAAAAAAAAAATTGTGCCTGAAAGTGCTCTCACACACTAATTTACAAATACTCTCACATCGATACAGTCACAACTTGTATTCACTATACAAGTCAATAGAGTAATTTAAGATTAGTCAGAAAGCCCATTGCATATGCCTCTAAGCACAAGTTAGTTCAAGGAAACCATAGTCTCAAAATTTTAGAGCCAGAAGGCACCTTGGAGATCATATGGAGCCAGTTACCTTATTTGACAGAGGAGGAAACAGATAGAGAGAAAGAAAGTGCCTCACCAATGATTGATCATTCTACTGAGTGTCACTACACTATCAGGACTCAAACCCAGGACTCTTGAAACTATACACTAAAAATATCTACTACACAACACATATATTTGAAATAAAATCTCAAGTCTTTTTTCACATTTTCTGACTGGTCTAGGTATCTATTACACCTTATTTGTATGTGGTAGAGAGGCGATCCCTAAGGAAAAACACAAAAATGAGGTATTTTATGGGTGCAGTCAGCATGTAACAAATTGCTAACAGCAACCATCTGAAACGTGGCTATTTTGCATTTTCTGACTCCATCAACTATATTCTAGCTATGCTCCTGAGACAGAGCCAAGACCCTAATGTTTCATCATGTCCTGAAGAATCTAAGAGATGGACTTTTAAAAAAGTAATAAGTTTCCCTGAGCATATCTGTTGCTTCCAGGTAACCATAACTATTCTGTCCATTAATATAGTAGTTGACTGAACTGCCCTGGATGTCTCTGAAGCAATTAAAATAAATAAAAAGTTGCCAGGAGTTACATATGATTCACCTTAACCCCTTAAGTGCACTGCAGTCTAGGTGGGTTCGATGTATTTTAGTCATTTTTTCAGATCCTCTGCAATATACTTATGTTGTGTGTATGTATATGAAGTAGTTTTTAGCTTTGAATATGAAATATGATTCACCTAAATAGTGTTTATTCTTAGCTACAGCAGACTACATAACTATTGCCACAGTTTTCTTGCCAGACTCATGGCAGCTGTGAATCGGACCATCCTGAGCTAATGATTATGGCAAGCGACAAGGCTGAAGTGGGAGAAATTTCCTGGAAAACATGGCACTCCAGATTGTCTTCTATGAGAGTAAATAAGAGGCCATCATAGGTAAGGATAGGGACTTGGAAAGAGGCAAGAAAATGTTCATAGTTTGGGAAGAAAGCTGAAAAAATCAAAGCAAAGATGCCTCACAGTAACAACAAATTTCCTGTGGGTTATTGTGAAGCATCTTTGCTTTGCATTTTCTGTCTTCCTAGATCACCACTTTATAAGCATTATTAGCTTATTCAAACGCTTTCTATAGCCCCCTACTGCCTATAATTGTAACCCCAAGCTCCTTAGCATAGTATTTAAAGGCCTTCATTCCTTTATTCTTAGAGGGTATTGTCTAAGACTATAAGGTATAGAGCAATTTATCTGTCTCAGAAGAGACAGAAGTTAGTTTCATCAAGTGAATTAAAGTCTAGAACCTCTCCCCTACCTTGCTCCCCCCACGAAAAAAAAGTGACAAGTATTGTACTGTGCCTGTGTGTTAGGAATAGAGAAGGAAAGGAGAAAAAGAAATCTCAGGCTTTCAAGAACTTATGTTTTAATGGGTTTAGGGATAGGGTTAGACAAAACAAGTATATAGTATTTGGTTACTTCCAGGAGGGAGGTCACCAGTGATTGATAATCAGAATAGGTCTTCTGCAAGAGCTAAAATGAGGTTTGAAGGAAGCTACTGGTTCTACCAGAGCTAAGAAGAAAGTATGCTGTGCCAGCACATTGCCTCTGCCTTTTAAAACCCTTCAAAAGCTGACTCCTTCCTACCTTTCTAGTTGTCTTATACTTAGCTCCCCTATGGCATCTAGGTGGATAGACCACCAAGCCTGAGTTCAAAACTAACCTAAGATACTTACTAGAATTCATCACTTAACCTGTCTGCCTCAGTTTTCTCAATAGTAAAATGGAGAGAATGATAGCCTTCCAGGGTTGTGATGAGGATAAAATGAGATAACATTTGTAAACACTTAGCATAGTAACTGGAACATAAGGAGGTATTTAATAAATGCTTATACCTTTCCTTCCTTCTTCTGTGTATTCTACAATCCAGCAATGTTGGCCTCTTGCTGTTCCTTATGTAACCCAAGTGACAAAGATTATTGGTATGGGACTTGCTCCTTATTGTTGGAGTTCATTGCCCTATGATTTCATGAGAGGTTCACAAAAAACAGGAGAGAAGACAAATCCTCTCTTCAATCTTGTCACTCTTCAGTCTCTTCTGGTGCTTCTGGCTTCTAGCTTCAAGAGAGAAAATGGATGTCAACCCCATTTCAGATTACTGGAGGGAAGAAAAGAAGTCAACGTGTGAAACTTCAATCATCCTTTTATTCTCAGCTTGCTACTTTAGGTAATTTTCTTCTTCTGGTAATCTCTCTCTCTCTCTCTCTCTCTCTCTCTCTCTCTCTCTCTTTCTCTCTCTCTCTCTCTCTGTCTCTCTCTCTTTCTCTCT
>NW_027186372.1:18521776-18521858 GCF_028583685.1 Petaurus breviceps papuanus
CTCTCTCTCTCTCTTTCTCTCTCTCTCTCTCTCTGTCTCTCTTTCTCTCTCTTGCCTCTCTCCTTTCTCTCTCTTTCTCTCT
>NW_027186372.1:18521868-18672384 GCF_028583685.1 Petaurus breviceps papuanus
TTCTCTCTCTCTCTATCTCCTCTCTCTCCTCTGTCTCTCCTCTCTCTTGCTCTCTCTCTTTCTCTCCACCCTCATACTCCCCTCCCTTCCTCCCTCTTTATTTCTAGCTTATATTTATATTTCTGTAATTAGTACAGTGCCTGGCACATAGTAGGCACTTAATAAATGCTTATCGTTTATTGGACTTGACAATCTAATTGGGCAAATAACATACAGACAATTACATACCAATAAGATATAGGCAGGATAAATTGGAGATAAGCACTAGCATTAAGGGGAGCAGGGATAGATGATCTCTACTTTCAAAGAGCTTATGTCGTAATCAGAGAAGATAACATATAAAAGGAGCCAAAAAGATGACAGGGTGAAAGTCCCATACCCAGAGGTAGGTAGAAAAGGCCAGAGAGTCAGGAGTGCAGTGTGGACATCAATGAATACATTGTTGAGCTAGGCATCTGCCTTAAAATAGAAATTCTAGAGGAAGGAGACAGAGACAGAAAGACAAAGTTAAAGAGAGACAGAGACATAGAAAGAAAGAGAGAAAGGTCACAGGGAGAGGGTCTCTTACAGTCTAAGAAGTAGTCCTGGGGTGAAATAAATTTCCAAGGTGAAGAGGTTTCTGTGGCATTGTAGAGAAAGTCCTATGAAAATAAATGAATAATATAATCTGTAAGGTCTTTTGAGAACAGGGGATTGTTTTCTGCCTTAATGTATCCATAGTGCCTTGCACAGGGCCTAGAACATAGTAGACACTTAATAAATGATTGTTGACAACTTGATAGATGTTTATGTTTGAACTAACCTTGGAATTTTCCTGCTACTCCAAATATCTGATAATTCCCATTAAATACTATTCTTTTTTTTGGGGGGGGGGCCTTTAATTAGCAGAGTTCAGCTTTTAGCTCTTTTAGCGACCAGTGTCCATAAAACTCAAAAATGTATGCCCCCAATGGACCTTAAGTATTACAAACCCAGGAACAGGTAGTAAAAGAGTCATTTATTCATTTATTTAACAAGAATGTATTAAGAACCTACTATGTTTCTGCCACAGGCTGGGTATAAGACATAAAACCCAGTGAATAGAATGCTGGACAAGGAGGTAGGAAAACCTGAGTTCAAATTCAGCCTCAGACACTTACCAATTATGTAACAACTACACAAAAAACACCTAATTTCCATCTGCCTTAGTTTTTTCAGCAAAAATGAGGATAGTAACAGGGTTGCTGTGAGGATTGTGACATAATATTTGGAAAAAAACTTAGCACAGTCCCTGGCACATAGTAAGCTACATAAATGCTTATTTGCTTTACTTTGCCTTAAGGTACTTGAGAAATATTTGTTGCCTTCCTTCTTTCATGCCCTCAGAGAGGCTAACCACTACTGTGAAGGAAATAATGATTTGTTGTTTTTTCTTGTTTGGTCATTTTAGCCATGTCTGATTCTTTTGAGATCCCGTGTGGGGTTTTCTTGGCAAAGATGCTGGAGTAGTTTGCAATTTCCTTCTCCAGCTCATTTTACAGATGAAGAGAGTGAGGCAAACAGGGTTAAGTGACTTACCCAGGGTCACACAGCTAGTAAGTGTCTGACACCAGATTTGAACTCAGGAAGAGGAGTCTTCCTGACTTCAGGCCCAGTGCTCTATCCACTTTGCCACCTAACTTCCTGAAAGAGGGATAGAGTTTACTAAATACCATCCATTTTCCGAGCATTGATCGTATACTCAGAGGAGCTAAAGACACATGAGCTATGTCATTCAGCCTCAGAAATCACTTCTAAATAGGCAAATTTCCAAACTTCTCATATTAGTACAGGGTTTCTAATAGTTTCTTGGATATAATAGGCACTCAATAGCCATTGGTAGACTAAATGAATGAATAACTGCTTGATTCAAAGAGTGATCAGCCCCAAATTGTGATTATCTACACTTCCAACATAAAACGTGTCTGCACAGTGATCAGCCAAAACCATGCCGTCTGTGATGTGCCTTTGGCACTGATTTCTTGCTGTTTATCCTAGCAGCTATCTCCATCCTGCTGCCTATTTTCACTTTACAGATAAAGGACCAACATGCTCTTTCTCCATTTTTCTCTCATTTCCCCTTTCACTCGTTTGATCTCATTCCTATTTTTGACTTGTGTTATAAAATGATAGTTTCGATACTCCATCTATACCTTGTCTCTTCATCAAGTTACCTTCAATTACACAGAAGTCTGAAAAGTGATCACTGCAGACTGTCAGTAGGGATTTCATAGAGGCCTCTATGTTTCATTTTTACAGAAATATTCAGGTGAATTTTGTAGCATATATTTTTATTTTGAAAAGTAGCTCCCCTCCTATTTTACCAACATTTTTGGGATGGCCCATCTACTATGAAAACTTTTATAATATCCTTTATTATATTCTTAACAAATGCAGAACTCGATTATTTCAAAATTGTTCAATTAATGCTCTATTGCTTCTCATGCTGGTCAGCCAGGTCTTTATAAGCTCTTTGCTGAAATAACAGGAGCTTAAATCACGTAATACTTGGATTTTGAGGGGAGAAGGATGCTTTGAAAGGCTCAATTCTCCAAGCAAAGTAGTTCTGTAAATTGTTTTCATTTTCTTGATGATAATCCAGCAATTTCTATAGTCCTTAAAAATAATATAAAGGAGTTAAGCCATGGGGTTTCAAGTCTTACCACCACTGGAAGTAAGCTTCAGTCCTGTTTGGAGTGATATGAAAACCTTTCCATATAAAGGAAAGTTAATAACTTTGAGCACTTTGATCAGGCAAAACCAAAATTATTAAAAGATGCTCTTTTGTTTCAGTTTATATGGAAACCTTTGACAGAAAGGGAACTAAGCTTATCTCTCAATATACAGACCAGGTAGAGTCTAAAAAAAGCTTGTAAAGCAAAATTCTCTAAATTGAACCCCATTTTTCCTTTTGCTTTATTTTTTATGTGAAGATTGTTGGGATAGGACTACAGGTCTCACTGGGCATACAGGTAATTTCAGTGCAAACTGTGAGACAAAAGAAATAGATAAGCAGTAGCTATATAATCTCTGAGAACTACATCTTTCAATGGAGTCTAATCATAAAGAAAATTTACAAAGGCTGTTAATAAATTATGTAGATTAGTATTTTGCCACATGTGTTAATTGACTTCAAACTCGACTTTTACAAAGAAATTTGACCTTTAGACCTTTGTCACCACTGGGTCTTTTGTAGGAATGTGACAAAGTAGACAGGGAAGAGAAGAATTGCATGTGTTTATGGAAGATATTTAAAGTTGTACAGATCCTTGCAAGAATCAACAAAGTTGATTGGTTTGGTTGCTGTTAGTTATTTTTTAGTCATGTCGGACTCTTCATGACCCCATTTGGGGTTTTCTTGGCAAAGATACTGGAATAGTTTGCTTTTTCCTTTTAGCTCATTTTACAAATGAGGAAACTGAGGCAAAGAGGATTAAGTGGAATGTTGAGACTCACATAGCTAGTAAGTATCCGAGGACAGATGTGAACTTAAGAAAAATGAGTCTTCTTAACTCCACATCTAGCATTCTATCCCCTGTGTTATTTAGCTATACCCTGCTTAGTCTTGGAGCGTGAGCTAAAAATCACCTTCTGACATATAAAGAGTACAGTATTAATATCAAGTGATGAATGAGACTATATTAATTCTTCTATTAACTAGTTCCCAAGTTTTTGATCATCCATATACCACTGTTACACAAAAGAGCAAGAGCTGACAAAGATGGAAAAATAACAGATAATCTATATTCACTGATATACATGTATGCTACTGGTATTGCTATGAATGGAAGCATATAAATTATACATGAAGTAAAACATATACTTGAAGGTTGGAAGGTTTACTTTGTATGATTTATTTGATATGGTGACCATTTTTTTATCTTATTTATGTTCTTTCAGTAAAATGATGGTGAAACCTGGTAAAAGGTTAGCACTGAACCTTGAAATATTTTTTTTGAATTATGTTTTCCTCATGGTTTCGATTAGATTTAATCTGTCCATTCAACAAGCATTTATGAGCAAAGCACTATGCTAGATATTAGGGGAGATACAAAGTTCAACTAAGATATCATTGGTCTTATGGAAGTCACAGTCTGTGCTTGCTGTATTTAAATCATTCTTTCATGATTCAAAAGAAATTTTGGAATTTTGCAGTTCCTGATGGCTATCATTTTCAGCAACAATTACAATAATATGATACAGTATCTATCAAAGTAGAAGAAATTAATCTGGATCTGTATAATATCTTTGACTCTGACCATGCTTAAAACAATAGAAGTGCCTGGAATGTGAATTGATGCAAAAATAAATAAATACACTTGGAACTCAGAAAGCTTTGGGTTTTTCTACTTACTACTTTGTGACTTCTGTATCTTTGCTGGCAGACAAAAGACATTCTAATGATGTTTTAAATAATGAAAGAAATAGAACTTGTAGTTCTTCCATTAAGGAACAGATGATGCATATTCTTAAACACATAATACTTTTGTTGTCAATAACTGATGTTCTTACATTTATTTTTGTTGTTATTTCTTTTCTATGTTAGTTTTTTCTTCTTGGAGTATCAGTAGAATTCATCAAATGTTTATAAAGTCTTATGAACAATGTATTTATAAAGTAAAAATATTTACCTTTAATGTAGTTTCCTATTTTACTTTTTTTTTTATTTGTGTGGGTTATTTTTTATATTTTGGAAGTGTGGGGGCTTTGGATTTTTTTGCGATTTATAGTGTGGCTATCATAATAATCTAACATTGCTTACATCCTTAATGGTAATTTTTAAGAGACTTGCTCTCTGATTAACAGATTTTAGAACTAATAAAGAACTATATCATCCAGTTCATCTGATGGTTAGCTTTTAGATTGTTAATTCAGGAACATAAATCCTATAATTGTAATTCTTGTGGCAGAGAAAGTACATTCCCCATTTTATTCCAGTGAGTGATGATTCCATCAACAAAATTCCTTCTATAGTTGACAATCTAAAAGGTACTGAGCAATATGGTTCTCATTGAACTCAAGTTCATAACAAAAGAGCTGAATATCCACAATGTTTGAAAGGCAAAAATAGTTCTTCTTGGCAATGGACTGCTGTTTCTCCAACAATATGAGTATTCTTGCAGCAGTTAATTATTACTACACTTCATCCTTCTACTGTACTACATATTCTACAATCTGTTTTATTGAGAAAGGTCTTGTTTCTTCTTTTCAAATTTTATTTGGTGAGTCAATGCTTATAAATATCCAGAAATATATCAATGGTAAGAGCTACAAGTGGTAGGCAATGAAAACTGTATTATTATCTCAGTTAAATTGGAAACATTCATTTATCTTATTGTCATTTGTGGCAGTATGGAAGAAACCTAGCCATAAAAATGACTGTAGAAATAGCTCCTGGGAGTAACCTTTACTCACTACAACTATACCATGTAATTGATATGTATAATGAGGTGTCTTCACTTTGACCTGAAAATTGAAAGGAATCAAAACCTATTTTGAAACAAGTTAAGTCTAGCATCTTCAGTGTGAAATGTGTTTATTAAAAATTGACAGAAGGCATTTATTCTTAATGTATATAATGTTCAATGAGCAATTGATGCCGTGGAAGGAATACTGTATATTTGCTCAAAATATATCAAACAACCCAGGGAAATTTGGCCTGACATTTTGGGTGGCAGTGGACACTGAAAAGAACTACTTATTCAATGATTTCATTCCTTGGGAAAAGATGATGCTAGAAGCAATGACATCAGAGTGCCCAGAGATATCGTGTTGAAATAGATAAAACCACTATTCTGCAAAGCTAAAATGTAACCTATGAAAACTATTTTATATGCCTGGATATTTCCTTGAGGCTTGCAAAAAAAGAGGTATAACATACTGGAAGCTATTCCATCAGAACCATGGAGAGCATTAACAAGTAATAGAGACAGGTAGGCAACTGAAATATACCCTGGGTTTGAAATCTGCAGAGTCCTACAATGACACGACTTCATCCCAGTATAAGAGAATCCTCTTTGTTACTCCTAGAAATACACTCCCTCCAGATGTCCAGATTCTAACAGAGAACAACCCAAAGCAAAAGCCAGTCAGTATCTGTAATAAGAGTGTAAATTTTAAAGATCTTCCCTGCCCCTAGGCTAATGTGCACCTGAAGCCTGGGGTGGGAGGCTTGTTTTTCAGTAGATACTTCTTGATTGGCCAGTGAGTCAATAAGGTTGTTACATTTTCTGAGCCAGGAGAAGGCTATATAAGCCCTGATGTGTAGCTTTGTTTTGGGACTCACTTTGAGAAGTATTCTGTGATTTGATCTGAATTCTGGGAAGCCGTTGTTGAGAGTCCCCCGGCTTTGAAAAACCCAGAATGTGGAAACTCAGATGTTGACTGGGTATGGATGTAATGGTTGGACAGTTTGGAAATCTGTCTACTTGATGTTTCTGTCTTGATAATTATGCCTGTATACTTTGAGGTTCAGGGTGCTGACCTTTTCTCCTGAACAAGGTAAATGATATATATCTGACTGATTAAAGTAAGCTTGTTAACCCATTTTGAGTTGCTTTCCTTTAACAAAGCAGATCCAAGAACCTGTATGGGCAGCAAACCCTGAGGACGCGCTTGGGGTGCTTGCTGCTACAGTGTCCTATTTTTCAACAAGAATAAGGTAGTGGATGTCCTTGACCAAGTGGCAAGGTGGTATTCAGTGAAAACAGCAATTAGGACATGTTCTGTCCATGCTTTCTACAATGTTCTATATATGGTATTCATTGAAATCTGGGTTATATATTTAAAATATATAATTCAAATATTAGATGTTGAGAATATATCCAAAATATAAGTGAGATTATTGCAGATTGGTCATATAGCAAAGCAGAAGATTTAGCAACCATGATTGAAGACACAGATTCTCTTTAAGCCAAAATGTACCACACTTGTGACACTACATATTGCTAAACAGGACCAGAGATATATGCTTTATTTGCTTAAAAAATTGCTTTCTGTGAAAATGCAACAGAAAGTGTGCGAAAGATTATTCCTAAATAAGTTATAAGAAATATTTTATTTCTAGCATCTGAACAGTGTCCTTTAATATAAATAATTAGAAGCAGGTATCATAATTTTACTTTGACCAAAAAAAAATCCTTTTTATCTTGTTATTTCTATATTTCCTCCCATGGAATGTGTGTGTGTGTGTGTGTGTGTGTGTGTGTGTGTGTGTGTGTGTATTCAATATCTCAATTAATAGTTTGGTCCTTTGAGGTTTTCTTAAATTTTGGTCTTCAATTGTTAAAAATCACAAATAAATCCACAAGCATTTATAAAGCACTTACTGCATTCCAGGCATTGTGCTAAGTGTTTACGATATAAATAAAAAGTAAAGACAGTCATAACATTCAAGAATCCTGCATTTCAATGGAGAAGACAAATAGTATATGAATAAAAAACTACAAGACTATTACAGGGTAGATGGAAGGGGGTTCCAGCCATGGTTTTGCTTCTCCTCTCAGACTTTCCAAGACCAGAAACCAAGTTCCAAAAATGTGAATTCTTTTGTGCCTGTAACCTCCTGCTTTCTCCACTCACATGTAAACTGTGCTGATTAGTGGTGACTTTAATCACCCATTACATTTATGCCTGGGCTCAGCCAGACTTCACTTCATTCTCAAGACTTCTTTACACCAAATATCTACGCCTTGCCACCCCTTCCCAGCTTAGGAACCATATCAACTTTACCATATCACCCCCAGAAAGATGTTCTCAAATTCCTCTTCTATTGGCTCTACACACATTCCTGGGGCATTGATTATAACTTGATTTATATTTGGGGACCTGACTACTAAGAGTGTCTTTCTGCCAAACAATAAGCAGTCCCTGGCCTTAAACTTGGCTGCAGGTAGAAGAGCATGTACTGAAATTGGAGCTTCTATACTCACATGTGTCACTTACTAGCTGTGTGGCTAAAAGCAAATTATTTCGGTCTTAGTTTCTTTTTTCTGTAAAATGGGAATATTAGCATTGTATTACCAACTTCATATGGGTATTATGTGGAAGAATAATGTAAAGTGCTTTGTAATCATAAAAAAATCTATAGCTATATTTTATTATCATTACATGGTATCACATTCAGATGAAAAAAATGTGGGTGTTGGTACATTAGCAGACATTTAGAAACTTTGACCACAAAGTTATTTCACTCACTGAAAATTCTCCCTACTATTTATTACTGTTTATTGTAGAATCTTTCACTAATATACAACTTCAAACATAATTTTAATTGCCCATAAGTGATGCTAGAAGATAATTCACATGTGACTCCTTATGATGCACAAAAACAATATTCTCTGTGGAAATAAAGTGCCTCCCTCTTAGTTTTCTTTTCACTGCTCTAAAAGTTTTACCTCCATAAATTTCCATCTGTACCCAAATCAAACTGTGTTTCTTCCATAGATAACACAGTGATTCTGGCACTGTGACTACAATGACACAAAACATTAAAAAGAAATAAAAGCTTGTTCCCATTTGGGGAAAAAAATACAGAAAGATATGTTTCTTCAGTCAGCTATGATTAGCTCTAATCTAGCCATCCAGTGGGGAAGGACATGACATTAAGACATTGAGTGTCTCTATTCCAAAAGGCTTATTCCTAATAGCATTGAGAGGAGGGAAATGATCCTTTTGATCTTGTATTTTAATCTTAAATTTTAATTTTCACCATAAAATTTTAATAACTGTCCTCTAGGTTTCAAAGAGAACAGAACTAAGTATTTCACACATGCTGCATATTACACATGTAAAGACAGATTCCTTTGTATCTGCAAGAGCTTTGAGGCCTACTTATTAAATTAGTAATGATCACCAGTCAATGACTGTCATCACCTTTGAGTACTCATGAGTCTTAGCCACCAATCACAAATGGAATGAACCTTGTCTGCTCAGGTGCTGAACTCAGTTTTGTTCATAAGCATTACATAATTAAAGGACAGTTATTAATATATTCTGCTTTTTCACATAAGATTGTACACAATCATCTGGCATTTCCCCAGTGTTCTACTTATTACATGCAATGAGGTGAGAGTGCAAGCCAACTGCTTGTTTCTTTTCAAAAGATGATGCTCAATTTCCCATAGTACCAAAAGAAGAATTCACTTCTCACCAACAGATGAATAAAAGCCCCTTTTCATATGTTCCTAAGAGGCATCAAAGGGAATACATTTCAGAGGTAAAAACATAAGCTCTCCTATCAATTTAGGAAATGACCAAGCTTTTTTGGGGGGGAATAGATATATAAATATCTTCTATCTTTTAGTATTTCTTTTTCAATAGAATAGTTGATCAGGGTTTCATTATTTCATTTGTACATTGCATTTATAAAACTGCTACCTTTACATAATTTTAGTATGCCTCAATATTTTCTATTATATCTTCTCAGAGGCAAATACTTAGGAGAAGCCTTCCTTTATCACAGATAAGGACGTCCATGAAAAAGCAAGGTAATTTACAGGTTTTATATGATATTTCAACTTTTTTTTCCTATGCTCTCCAACTAGATTGTAAACATCTTATCCCCTTTTTGTACCTTACCTAATTCTTTTCCCTGGTCCCTGCAACCTCCTAGTACTTAGGAAGATATAATACTCAATAGGCACTCAATAAATGCTTACTGGTAGACTGACATTAATGTAAATTAAGATAAATCTCCTCTGATATAGTAAGAGGAAACAATTTGGACTTACACAAATAAGTTGCTAAGTTGTTCATACTCTTTGATCCAGTGATCCCAATATTGAATTGATAAAGCAGGTCAATGACAGAAATGAGAGACCTGCATGTTTCAAAATGTTTACATCAGCATTTTTTGGTTGCAAAATAAAGCTGAAAACAAATTAAATATCTAATGATTGGAGAAAGAACAACAAATTCAATTTGATAGATTAAGGTATATGAGTAGTAATGGAATATTATTGTACCTTAAATCATTACCAGTTTGAAGAATTAAGAATAAAATGATATGGGAAAACTTCTTTATGGCATAATGTAGGGCAAAAGAAAGAAAGAAATAGAATAAATAGATAAATAGACAAAATAAATGAAGTCAATACTAAATGATAAAAAAGGTAAAAAAAAAATGACCACTGTTGGTTTTAGATTATTTAGGTTAAATATATATATATGTATATGTATGTATATATGTATATCCTATAAAGAAATTCCAGATTACATGGGTAAAAAGTTACATGTTCTGTCAATCAAAATCACAAAATAAGTTTTGCTTAACATAAGGAGAACTGTTTATTGGAGCTTGATAGATCTTAACATATTAATCATTTAACTAAAATATAAAAACTGCTAAGTTGATGAATACAGCAGTATGACAGTAGATCAGCAAACTGTAACAATTAACTTAAATCACCATTCTTACTGATTAAAAATAAGTTTTGCTGATCTCTGTTGTTTTTACATTATGTTTATTTCTAGACATACCTCCTTTAACCAGCTCCCCTGGTGGATTGAAGAAATAGATATAATGACAACATCTAACAAAGTATGCAACATGTTGCTTAGTAATCCCCTACTTCCCTGATTTAAGAAGGAAAATATGAATGACATTCAATACATTATTGGTTTTTTAATTGCTCTGTTAGACTCTTTTTTATAGATGTTTTCATCTACACTGGTGTAGTTATATGCATTGTTTGTTTGCTTACACTCGTTGCACCAGATCATATCAAACATTTGTTCTTATGTTTCTCTTAATTTCTTATGTTTATCTTTTCTTAATGCCCCCAAATGTGATTGTAGCCATGTACTAAAATTTGTTCAGATATTCTGTAATTGATGGTCTCCCTTTCTAATACTGGCTGTACTTTCATTCATTCTCCCTGACTCAATAGGCAGTACAGGAGAGTTGGAATATTACTCGTTCTCCATTGCCACTCCCAAGCTCTCCCTCTACCTGAATATAACGCTAATGCAATATTCACAATGCCCACAGTGGCTATGAATATGTTGATGTAGTTGTGAATCACAAAATGTAACAGACTCTCCACATGGAAGACAGAACCAAAACATTCATTCCAACACCAAGAAGTCAAACCCCAAACCAGAAAGCCAAATCCATCATAGCAACCAAGCAGTTGGTACACATAACCAATGCAGCAAGCACCAATGTTCCCAAGCCTTCCCACCATCAGGCCTTCAAAACAAAACAGGCCCCCTTAAGCAAAATTGTCACTTTCTCACTCATATTAGCTACTCTGCCTCCATGGTGCTTGCTCCCAACTCGGATAGTGCTTTCTCTCTGATCCTTCCTGCTACAGCCTTCCTGTCCCACCCTTTCAGCAAGTCCCTCCCTCCATGGGCTCCATGTGAATACATTTGGCCTATTAAGAGGCAGGGAAGATCTTCAAATTACCATTGATATTACACTGCATCACTCAGTAACCTATCCTCTCTTAAGGTTCAGGAAATTAACAGATATAACCAACTCAAAAGCCTAGTAGATTTCTATCTGCTTCCTTCCTCTAGGAACACTCCCCTTCCTTCCTTGATG
The DNA here is from genome assembly GCF_028583685.1 of Petaurus breviceps papuanus. Taxonomy (NCBI): domain Eukaryota; kingdom Metazoa; phylum Chordata; class Mammalia; order Diprotodontia; family Petauridae; genus Petaurus; species Petaurus breviceps. Next base: position 18,533,435 of record NW_027186372.1, read on the forward strand.
AGTCTGGTACCTAGAACACAATTTTCCCACTCCTCCACAACTCTTGTCCTCATATTTGGAAAAGTCAGAATAATACATGTTGACTCTCACTAACCACTCATTTCCTTGCCTTACTTATATTTCATAAAGTACTTCTATACCTCACCTCAGTCATACACCAAAATGGTCACATCCTTGATCTTGCCATCATGCATAGATGCACCACATACATGTTCAAGAATTCTCAAATCCCCCTCCCTGAGAATAATATTTGGCTTCCCACCTCTTCCTCTGCCTTCGCTTTATAAATTATGTTCTTTGTCTACACTGATCTTCAGTCCCTTGACCCCTAAGTTTCCTCAGAAGTTATTACTCTTGCACAAACCACTCTTTTTTTTCCTCATCTTGACCACTTAGGGAATCAGATAAACTCTATACCATCTTCTCTTGAATCCCTAGCCTTCTTATTATAGCATCAATTGTACATTGCCAAGATGAACAAAAATGGAGGAAATCATGCAACTATTCTGCTTGGATCACTACAAATTTGCTACAAACCTCAGTGCTTCTAGTCAATTTTATGATATTTCCTTTATCAGCTCACTGTCCTATTCTTCACTGAGACTTTTCTAGACTTTTTTTAATCCCTCCTCAAACTTCCAGTAATTACTCCTCCCCTGAGCCTCTCAGTTGAAACCCTTGCCTTATATTTTACAGAAAAAACATTAAGTGTGTTTGGCATAATATTCTTCTTATCTCCTCTCCCTCATCTTAGATCACGATGGCCTTCTGCCATTATCTCCTCCTTCAGCCCTGTCACACATTCAGAAGTAGCCTTAATGGTTACCAAGAGTAGCCCCTCTACCTACCCAGTCGATCTCATCCATTTTATCTCTACAATCACATTGTTATTTTTTTTTCCTGTCCCTTGTCTATCACTTATTTTAATCTCTCCTTTTCTACTGGCTCCTTCCTTACTGACTATAAACATGCCTATGTCTTGAAAAGAACTCATACTCAGTCTTTCCATCCCTGCTGTCTGTTGTTCATCCTTTATTTCTTGAGAGGACTAATGACATCCCAAGGTGATGGCTTGACTTGTATAAAAATATTTATAGCAACTTTTTTTTGTGGTGGCGAAGATTTGGAAATTGAGAGGATACCCTTCAATTGAGGAATTCCTGAATAAGTAGTGGTATATGATTATGATGGAATATTATTGTTTTATATAAATACCAAGTAGGTTGGTTTCAGAAAAACCTGGGAAGATTTATATGAACTTATGCAAAGTGAAGTGAATTGAATTAGGAGAACAGTGTACACAGTAACATTAATATTATATAGTGATCAACTGTGAATTACTTAGCTCTTCACAGTCATATAATGACCCAAAACAATTCTGAAGGACTTATAGTGAAAAATGGTACCCATCTACAGCAAAAGAAATGATAGAATCTGAATGCAAATTGAAGCATAATTTTTTACTCTATTTTTCTCTTTTGTGGTATGGCTTAGATAGAAATGTGTTTTGCATGATTTCATGTATATAATTGGTAAAAACAATTCTTGCCTTCTCAATGATGGGGGAGGAGCAGGTGGGAGGTAAAGAATTCAAAACTCAATTTTAAAAAATAATGTTAAAAATAATATTTTTGGGGCGGCTAGGTGGTGCAGTGAGTAATGCACTGGCCCCAGGAGGATGTGGGTTCGGTTCCGGCCTCAGACACTTAACACACACACACACACACACACAAAACTAGCTGTGTAACCTTGGGCAGGTTACTTAACCTTTTTTTTGAGATTTAAGTGAGGTTTATTAAATAAAACAGATTAAAAACCATACATACAAAAATGCCCCAACTTTAAATGCATGGCAATTTGCACATAGTGAAATCACCCATAGTGATGATGGCTCTTACACATCCTTCTCTGTCAACAATTTTTTCCTGGGACCATAAACCTAGCAGTTGTGTTCCATCAATGGCCTCAGCTTTAACATGGCCAGTTGTGTAAATAGTTGATGTGTTTCCTGAGGAATCAGTTCTAAACATGATAGTTCATCCTTTATCATCAGCCAAGTCATAGTAATTGCAGATCTCTGACAGTTTAAACCTGTGATAGAATTTTTAAAAGTCAGCTACCACAATGAGATAAGAAACATCCACTCTTGGAATGAAAGGTACCAAAGCGTACTGTCTCAAAGTCCTGTTCAGTGGTTCTGTCGCATCCTGTAACATTTCCAGATTTGGTTTCTGACTCTTTTCTTGCAGCTCAGTGATCTTTTCTGTTAAGAATCTTATTTCACTGGCTATCTTGGCCTCCCACTCCTTCTTTTGCTCTAGGATTTTACGTTGCTGGATAGCCTCTGTCTTCTTGAGCTTCTGATAAAGCTCACTGAATTTCTCCTTTATCTTCTCCAGAAGATTATTAAGAAGACACTTAATTATAATTATATATATATAATCATGTAATATATATACATATATATAAAGAGTATTAAGATACTTAATGCCAATTGCCCTCCAAAAAGGCAAAAAAAAATTAAAAATTATATTTTTTTTCTAAAAAGGGAGTATCTGGATATGACCCCTGGTCTGTCAAATAAACTAAGCATATGTTACCTCAATTTGTCTCAAAATTTATACCCGAGGTATACCACATGAGTTTTCTATCTTCACTTTATGAATGTGGAAAAGCAAAAAGAAATTGTCATATAGGTAAGTGTCATAGAATTGAGACTGAATTCCTGGTCTTTGTTACATGTATAGTTCTAAATTGTTATAATAAAGAGGACATGAAAAGATGGTGATTTTTGATATCTGATCTGGAACCAATTTCTTTCTCAATTTTCCACCTTTGGGAGTCCTAATTAATGATAGAGTTGCATAGGTCTCAGCTGCTGCTTGGTGCCAGGGAATGACAATTGAATTTGAAATCAATACCTGTGTGACAAGTGGCAAGTCACCTTATTCCCACCCACTGTTCATACATTTTAAAGTCCTCTCTTTCTTTCTTGTATAATGTTTGTGTTTGTTGGTGATGGTGAGATTCATAATAAAAGAAAATGAAATAAAAGATATCATTTGTTGCTTTGGAGATAGGAATTTCATTGGAATGATGAATTTGGAAGTCAGATTGTAAGGGGTTAACAAGAGAGTGAGAGATGAGAAAGTGAAGGCACCTATAGATAGCTTTGAATTCTACTGAAAACTATCAATTCATATCTTTTGATCATTGATCAATTGGGGAATGGCTCATCTTCTTACAAATTTAACTCAGTTCCCTTTATATTTGAGAAATGAGACCTTTATCAGAAAAATGCTGCAATCCCTCTCCTGCCCCCACCCCAGTTTCCTACTTTCCTTCTATTTTGGCTGCATTAGTTTTGTTTGTGGTAGTTTGCTTATTATAGAATTCAATAAGTCAATTTTTTAGGTAGAATTACTATTTTTATTATATTGGCTCAGCATATCTCTGAGCAATTAATATTTCTCCAATTGTTTATATCTATTTTTGTTTGTGTGAAAAGTGTTTGGTAATTGTGTTCATGTGGTTCCTGAGTTTGTCTTGGCAGGTAGAATTCCAAGTATTTTATGGTGGCTTCAATTAATTTATATGGAATTTCTTTTTCCATCTCTTCCTCCTGAATGTTGTTGACAAAATACAGAAATACTAATGATTTTGTGCTTTTGCTTTATGTCTTGAAACTTTGATAAAGTTATGAATTGTTTCAACTATTTTTTAGTTGTTTCTCTAGGCTTCTCTAAGTAGGCCTTCATATCATCTGCAAAGAGTGATAGGTTTTGCTTCCTTATTGCCTATTCTAAATCCTTCAATTTAATTTTATTCTCTTATTACTATAATGAGCATTTCTAGTATAATATCGAATAGCACTGATGATAATGGACACCCTTGTTTCACCTATAATCTTTGTGGGAAGGCTTCTCGCTTATCTTCATTATAGATAATGCTAGCTGATGATTTTACATAAATATTACTTATCTATGAAAGTTTCACTTATTTCTGCGTTTTCTAGTGTTTTTAATATGAATGCATGTGTACTTTGTCAAAAACTTTTTTCTGCATCTATTGAGCTAATCATATGATTTTTGTTTCTCACAGTATAGGTATAGAAGGATTTTTTTAATACCACAAAAAAAGTATCTATCTAAAACCAAAAGCAAATACTACATGCAATGAGAATATAAAAGCTTTGTCAATAAATATAGGAATAAATCAAAGATGTGTGTTCTCCCTTCTAATATATATTATATAATTCCAGAAATGATAGTGATATGACAAGAAAAAGAAATGCATAAAGATAAGTAAAGTGGAAGTAAGTCTGTCCCCATATAACATGATGTTATGAAGAAAATCCTTGGGTGAAGGTAAAATTACTGATTACATCAGAAAAATTCTAGGTTACAAAATAAAACTTTAAAAATCAATAGCATTTCTATAAAGTAAGGAAAAATGTGTGGAAGGAAAAGAAATAAGCCATTTAATGTAGCCAAATATATTCAAAGAACAGTATTTGCTCCTTTACAAATATTATCTCATTTGATTCTTACAGTAACCTTGTGAGTTAACTGTTATTATTATTTTGGCTATTTTATAGTAAAGGAAACAAGCAGGCAGAGTTTAAGTGACTTCCTCAGGATCACATAGGTAGCAAATATTTGAAGTCATATTTGAATTTGGGTTTTCTTGACTCTAGGCCCAGTTCTCTATCTTCTGCACCACACAGCTACATATTAAAATAAAAGATAAAATATGGACACATAGGAGGGAAATTCCCTCCAAATTAACTATATAATGCATAAAATATTTGGGGATCATTCTACCAAACAAACAAAAAGTTTGCATAGATTCAACTTTGAAGTGCCTCTGACAATATAAGCACATTGGAGGAATATTCAGTAGTTACGGTTCGACCATTCTAATAAAATGAAAATTACAATATACTACCAAAGTTAATTTATAGATTTAATGCTATATCAGTCAAACTATAAAAGAGATACTTTGTAGAACTTGATAAACCAATAACAAAATTTGTTTGAAGAAACGAGACTACTAATGGAAATTATGTCCCCCCAAAAAAAGTTGGGATAAAGAATGCTAAGCATCTGAAGGCCTCAAACTATATCATACAGCATCAGCCATCAAAACCATTTGCTACTTTTTAAAAATAGAGAACTAGATCAATGGAAAACACTAACTAATAAATAAGCAGAAACAATGGAACAGAATAAACTGAGACATGATAAATCTAAAACTGAAGCTACTTAGAAAAGAACTCCCTATTTGATTTTTTTTAATGCTGTAAAAATTAGAAAATAGTCTGGAAAAAAATTGGACTTAGGTTAACATCTTACTTCATATTCCACAATAAATTCAAAATAGACATATTATCTTAATATTAATAAGGATATCATTAAAATTACAAGAAAAGCAAATCACACACTTTTTATGACAATCAGAAACATATGTATTCTTGCCCACAGAATACAGATTAATATATAAGATTAAATACAGCAATTTGATTAAATTAAATTGAAAAAGCTTTAGCACAAATAACATTACTATACCTAAGTTAAAGAGGGAAGTGGTTAAATGGGGAAAAATAAATATCTATACCAAATTTCACAGATAAGAGTTTGTTATGCAAGATATACAAGCAATGCTAAACAAAAAACAAATAGATAAGTGGACAAACGACATGAACAGAGGGTCCTCAAAAGATCTGAAATTTGTTTAATAACCATATTAAAGGATGATCCAACTCACTTAAAACACTCCAAACAATTTTAAATTTTGACTCAAAATGAATTCTGGAACAGTATAATCTACAAAAAGATAAGTAAAACAATGTTCCAGCCCATGACAACTTATAAGGTAAGCAAGAAAGGTCTATCATACCCTGGTGAGAATACAATGGAGTCCAACCCAGCCATAGGCCTTGCCCCAGCAAACCAGTAGCAACAGCTACTAGGTCTTTAGTAGTAACAGCAGATTTGGAACTCTCAGCCCACAGATTTTAAGGTCAGACAACTGATCAAAAAGAGATTGGAGGGGACTATTTTTTAGCTTTGGATACAAAATCCATACCTGGCTCAAGGTCATAATTCTATATCTCAGACACAGGAAAAGGAGGAGTATTCACATAGTAGAGTCTACAGCCATAGGAGATAGGGACTCTGACTGCAGTTCCAAGGAGGAAAAGAATATTTATGGAGACTCACAGACCAGAGCATAGTCCAGGAGAGCAGAGACCACACCTCTCCTTAGATCATATCACCTTGGAAGAGCTGGAAACTTACAGACTCCCAGAACTGACTCTGAGAGCAACATAAATAAAAGATCTGAGATTTGGGACAGTGCCTCCTCAACTCCAGGAGCAGAGCCCCACTTTAAAATAGAGTTAAAAGTCAAGAAATAGACTGGAAAATTAGTAAACAATAATAAAAAGAACCTGACCATAGAAAGTTACTGTGGTGACATGGAAGCTCAAAACACAAACTCTGATAAAAGCAACAAAGTCAAAACAGCTACTTCTAAAGCCTCACAGAAAAATGTGACTTTGTCTAAAGGCCAAAAATCATTCATAGAAGAGCTCAAAAAATATTTTTAAAAAATTAAAAGAGGTAGAAGAAAAATGGGAAAAGAAATTAGATTGATGCAAGAAAATCATGAAAAAGAGAGGCAATAGTTGGGTTAAGGAGGAACAATAATACTTAAGAAAACACCATAAAAACATGATAGGGCAAATGGTAAAAGAGACACAAAGACCCACTGTAAAGAAAAACTTCTTAAATAGCAGAATTAGACAAATGGAAAAATTTATACAAAAAATAACTACAGAGAGCTTATTAAATAAAATTGTCCAAAAAGAAAGAGGTGCAAAAGTTCTCTCAGTAAAATAACTCCTTAAAAATTAGAATTAGGCAAGTGGAAGCTAATGACTCCATTACTTATCAAGAAACAATAAAACAAAATCAAAAGAAGCAAAGATATTTCACATTATCTCATTGAAAAAACAAATGTCCTGAAAAATTTTTCAAAGAGTGATAATGTAAGAATTATTGGACTACCTGAGCATCATGATAAAAAAAGAGCCTAGACATGATCTTTCAAGAAACTGTCAAGGAAAATTGCCCTCATATCCTAGAACCAGAGGGTAAAATAGAAATGAAAGGAATCCACTTATCACCTCCTGAAAGAGGTCCCAAAATGAAAATTCCTGGGGATATCATAGTCAAATTCCAGCTCCCCCAGATCAAGAAAAAAAACTACTGCAAGCAGCCAAAAAGAAACAATTTAAATGACAGTCTCCACATTAAATTATCAGAGGACTTGGAATATGGTATTCTGCAGAGCAAGGGGTCTAGGATTGCAAAGAAAAAGCACCTGCCCAGCAAATGGACTATAATACTTCTGCATAAAAATGGATATTCAATGAAACAGAGGACTTCCAACCATTCCTGATGAAAAGACCAGTATTGAATAGAAAGTATGACTTTCAAATACAAGAATCAAGAGAAATATAAAAAGTTAGACAACAAAAAATCATACAGGAATTAATAATGTTAAACACTAGACATTCCCACATGGGAAGATAATAATTGTAATTCCTAACTGTAACTAACTCCTCATTATTATGACAATTAGTATACATGTGGGATGATACCTAAAAAGAAATAAAAGTAAAGGATGAGAAAGAGAAATATACTGGGAGAAGGGAAAGAGATATAATGGGGTAAATTATACTACATAAAAGAGGTACAAAAGTTTTTACAGTGGAAGAGAAAGTGGAGGTGCTATGGGAACAGCACTTGAATTTTAATGTCATTGAAATTTACTCAAAGTGGGAATAACATATATATTCAGTTGGGTATAGAAATTTATATTATCCTACAAGAAAGTAGGAAGGAAAAGGGATAAGAGAAGGGATGGGAGGATGATAGAAGGGAGGTCAGATTAGGGGGAAGGAGTAATCAAAGTAAAACACTTTTAAGTATGGAGAGGGTAAAAGGAGAGAGTAGGGTAAATGAGGGGTAGGATAGAGGGAAATACACAGGAATTGTAATTGACAAAAATTATATGGCAAGCTTTCTGTTAAAGTCCTCGTTTCTCAAATATATAGAGAATTAAATCAAATTTATAAAAAAAGAAGAGCCATTCCCCATTTGATAAATGGTCAAAGGATATGAACAGTAAGTGTTCAGGTGAAATAATTAAAATTATCCATAGTCATATTTTAAAAATTTATTTAAAAAATAAATTTAAAAATAGTGATTTGGGAATCACTATTAAGTTAAAGAAATGCAAATTAAAACAACCGCAAGGTACCACCCCACACCTATCAGACTGGTTAGTATGTCAGAAAAGAAAAATAACAAACGTTGGAGGGGAAGTGGAAAAAAATGAAACGTTGTCAGTGGAGTTGTGAATTGACTCAACCATTCTAGAAAGCAATTTGGAACTATGCCCAAAAGACTACCCTTTGACCCAGTAATACTACTACTAGGTCTGCATCCGAAAGTCATGGAAACAAAAAAGAAAAGGATTTATATGCACACAAATATTTATAGCAGCTCTTTTAGTGGTGGCAAATAATTAGAAATGGAGGGGATGCTCATCACATCAGGAAATGGCTGGACAAGTTGTAATACTTGATTGTGATGGAATACTATTGTACTATAAGAAATGATTCACAGGGGGTGGCCAGGTAGCACAGCGAGTAAGAGCACTGGTTCCAGTGTCGGGATGACCTGGGGATCGAATCCCAGACTCAGACACTTAGCACCCACCCAGAAATAACTGGCTGTGTAACCTTGAGCAAGTTACTTAACCCCAATTGCTTTAAAAAAAAAAAAAGAAATGATTCACAGGATACTCTCAGAAAAATCTGGAAAGGCTTAAATGAACAGTTGTGAAGTGAAATGAGGAGAGTCAGTACACTGTACAAAGATCAATTGTGAATGACAGCTATTCTCAGCAATACAATGACCCAAGATAATTCTGAATGACTTGTGGTGAAAAAATGCTATACATCTGCAGAGAAAGAACTGATAGAATCTGAATGCAGATTGAAGCATACTTTTTTAAACTTTTTTCTCGTTTTTTTGTCTTTTCCTTCACAATATGATTAATATGGAAATATATTTTTCATAACTGCCCGTGTATATATAGCTTATATAAAATTGCTTATCTTTTAAATGAGAGGGTGGGAAAATTAATTTAGAACTCAAAAATTTTAAAAAACATAAAAAATTGTTTTCCCATAATTGGGGAAAACAAAATATTAAATTTTTAAATGTTATAATTTGTGGCTCTCTGGGAGGAGGGAGAAGGTTGCTGAAATTTTGTGATTGAAAGAAAAACAATTGATATGATAAATTATTTTTAAATATTATAACATACCTTTTAAGAAATGTTTCCATTCTACTTGTTTTCTTACTACTTTTCTCTATAATCAGTTTCTACTTCATAGATTTGTGCTGGCATGATCTTTCCTTGTTATTTTATAGCCCTCACACCATTTGGGGAACATAAGCTTTGTTCTCACTTCTAATTATCTGAGCTGTTAAGGTGATTAATGCTCCCTCTTTTAATCTTACTTCTCCCTCTCCATCATCAGATATTTTTATTTTTATTACTTTATTTTAGGCTCTTCTTTTATATACATTGAAGTGTTAATACTTGAAGAAGCTAGTGAGGTGCCTAGAGAGTGCTCTATAACCTGAATCCAGGGAATAGCAATTCCTTTTTTGTCTCTTCTCTCATAATGATTTATCCTTTTTGATGCCACATCATTCTTCCTTTGGAGTTTTGTTCCCCTGTTTAACACTTCTCCAACTGTGTATGCCAGAGATCCTGACCATTTCTTGCCCTTTAATAGGAAGTAGTATCAAGTAGCATGCCATTGACTTAGAAACTTGTTCTGCTGGTTCAAACTGCTGGTAATCCATATAGTGTCAGAACCCTTTCCTCCATCTACCTTCAAATAGTGTTCTCTGGAACCTATATTTGAGGAATCATCAATGACAACTATGTTCATTTTCATCTCAACCATTCCTATAGCTCCCTGGATTTCTTCTCCATCTTGCCCTGTAGGCTTCTCATGCTGACAACTTTTCTTTTGACTAGTGAATTTCTCTACATGATGCTCTATTTGTAGAATTATCCCCATTAGCCATCCTCACTTCAAACCCATGACTCCCTGAATTTTACCTCTCTTTACCTCTGCTCTAGTAACCTTCTCATGCTGGCAATTCCACTACTGTTTGAGACTTACCCAATTGTTGAATTCCTCTACAGGAACCTCCTTTTGAAGAAGCAGTCATGCTGTTTGAAGAAGTAATCATTCATTTTATTATCTAATGACATTTATAAAATGTGTTGGCTTTCTGGGTTTATTTTAGTTATGTATCTAATTCATTGATCTGTTCCTTCCCCTTTTGATGATTAAAATTTTTAGAAATATATATATATATATTTCCCCTTAAAGACTGTTTTGGATGCATCCTTCAAATTTTGATTTGTTAATTGTCATTCTATCATTTGTTCTATGATCTACCAATTTTTAATATTAAGAAATTTAGCCTCCAGTTGATTTCAACAGCCCTTTATGAATTTTAATTTTATTGCACTCTGGTCATTATACAGTATGTTTACTTTTTTTTGCATTTGTTTGATAGTTTTCTTTTATGTTCTGCATGGTCAATTTTTGTAACATGCAATTACATGAAATATATGAATCAAATTATAAAAAAATATTTTATACAAATAAAATCACATTTAAATAATTGGAGAAATATTAATTGTTCATGGGTAGGCAGGGCCAATATAATAAAAACAACAATTTTACCTGAACTAATTTATATATTCAATGCAATCTCAATGAAATTAACATTTGTTTGTTTGTTTTTTACTGAGTTAGAAAAAAACACTAAAATTTTTTTGGAAGAATGAAGGGTCAAGAAGATCAAAGGAACTAACAAAAAAATGTAAAGCAAGGAGTTTAGCAGTAACAGATCTTAAACCATGTTATAAGGCAGTAATTATTAAAACAATATGGTGCTGACTAAGAAATAGGTAAATCAGTGGACAGAGTAAACATACAATTTATAACAGAAAATGGCTATATTAACCTTGTTTTTGACAGATGTAAAAATAAATTTTGGGGATAAGAATTCATTATTTGGTAAACATTGTTGTGAAATCTGGAAAGCAGTCTGGCAGAAACTGAGCATAGACCAATATCTTATACCATTTATCAAGTTAAAGTAAAAATGGATAGATGACCTAGCTATACAGAGAGATATTACAAGAAAATTTGAAGAAATAGAACATATAGCCTATAAGACTAGTCTGGAGTGTCCCTTGGGACATTAATGAAAGAAACTGAGAAGGTATGGATAACTACCTACCAAGTTTTCCCCTCCACATGGGTTAAGCTAGTGTTTTTGTTGTGTATTTGTTTTTGTTTTGCTTTGTCTTTGTTTTGTTTTGTTTTATTCCCCTGAAAGTTGGCAAAGCTATTCCTAGCACTTGATTGGCTTATGGCCTAAAGTTCACATGTATCTCTTCAGCAGTTCCCTGATGACCTCTATCCAAATTTACTTGACCTCCTGGTCATCTGAGGGCACAAAAAGGTCCACCTATATAGATTACTGGAGTTGAGGCCCTTCAAAATTGGCAGATGTCCCAAGTCTATATGGGTGGATACTCTCTTCCCTGTTGATCAAATATGTGAAGAATTCCATCTACACATTGTAATTGTTGGAGTGTTCTTGTAGAATTCCTGTCTATGCTATAGATAATTAAATCTCTGTTTGTTTATTGTTTAATAATCAATTAGTATCTCATTTCATTACAATATTAAACGTAAACCACGTGGTTATTGGATAGGGTCAGACCCATCCATAATAACAATCTTGGAAAAGTTGTATCATAGTATTCCTATTGTGTTTTCTTTCCATATTCCTACCTCTAGGATCTCAATGATTCCTGAAGGCAGTTCTAATACCCCAGTATCAGCCCTTGCTGACAATAGAGAGCACTTAGCACAGAGTCTGGTACATAGTAGGCACTTAATAAATGTTTATTGATTGATTGGTAGGATGCACCATTACATTACCAAATGCTTAACTTCAATAGATGCTGCCTAATATTGTAGCCTCTAAAAACCTGGAGTAACTGGGTCTAGGCTGTAGGTAGTTTGTGGCAGGGGGGAGGAATGGTTTGGTGTTAAAATGTAAGTATCAAAATGAAAGGAATAGGGAGCTGATCTTGAGGGGGTTTTCCCTTCTAACAATAATTTTTTGTTATATTGTTTCAATTATCTCCTTGCTGTATTTACTGCCTTTGCTGTATTGGGGGATAGAGAAATACTTTTTCAGTTTATTTGAAAGGTCCTTGTACCTATGGGCAGCAAGGACGCACTGTGGATAGAGTGCCAGACCTGAAGTCAGGAAGATTCAACAACTGAACAAAAACATGTAAACCCTAGACTGCTTTTCATTCTACCATAGTCACAGGATTCTTCCTGATTTACTTGTTTAGTAATTTTTAGTTGTATGCTACTCTGTGACCCCATTTTGGGTTTTCTTGGCAAAGAGACAGAAGTTCTTTTCCATTTCCTTCTCCAACTCTTTTTCAGATGAGAAAACTGAGGCTAACAGAATTAAACAACTTGCTCAGGGTCGCATAGGTAGTTGGTATCTGATGCCATATTTAAACTCAGGAAGATTAGTTTTCCTGACTCTAGGCCGAGCACTCTATCTACTGCATCACTTAACCTCCTCCTGATTTACAATATTTAGACAAATAAGTAAGATGATTTTACTTGCCATTACAGAGTTTAAAATAATGGAAAGAAGTATGTATTGGGAAATTAACAGTGTGGTAATTGGAAATGACATTGGAAAAAGTAGTGGATTTGTAGTCACATGGCATTACTGTGAATTAGTTTGATCCTTCTGGAAAAAAATTGGAATTACGCTAAGAAAGTGACTAAAATGTCCATACCATTTGACCTAGAGATCATATTGCCAGGCATATACTCTAAGGAGATAAAAGACAGGAAGAAAGCTTTCAAACAGACCAAAATATTCAAAACAGCATTTTTGTATTAGCAAACAACTATAATAAAAAGAAGTGTCCATCAGGTAGGGAATGGCTAAAAAAGTTGTGGTAAATGAATGTATTAGAATTTTACTGGACCATCAGAAACTGTGAAAATCAGGAATATAGAGAAGCATCGGAAAAAAAAAAACTAACAGAAACTAATGTAGAGTAGAATAAGAAAAGAAAGGAGAACAAAACACACACACACATACACACTAAAATGAGTGCAAAAATATAAGTGAAAAACAGTAACAAATAAAACTCTATGTTGTATTGCTGTGTGAATATAATGAACAAGCTTAACCCCAAAGAATCAATGAAGAAATTATTTTATCTGATTGTCTTTTATTCTTCTAGCTTTCTTTCTGCTTTATGACTCCATACCTGTCCTTCACCTCAAAATCACCTCCAATCTCACCACCTCTGAGTTCTTTCTAAAGTTGTTAAACCTGAACTGACTACACTCTCTTCTCTTCCTCATCTCCACGCCTTCGTGAAGCAGTAGAACTTTGTTATCCTCAACACTCAAGCCCCTTATCTCCTTGTCCTAAATGATAATACTGCCTTGCCAAGTTGCCGTCTGTTATTACTCCTGTCTGCTGTTTCAATCCTACTCATGTGCTACTGAATGGAACTAGGGAAAATCATGAAACTATGCTGTTACGAACCACTAGAAATGCATGTTACGTAATCTCAAATTGGGTCTTACTGAAGCAAGGCAATCCTTTCCATTTGCCTAATTGATTCATTCTTCCACTCACCACAAAAACTGTTCTCTACCTTTTCATCTCTGTTCAAAAATCAAATGATGACTACTCCTGACACTCCCATATCCCAGCTGGGGTTACTTCCAACTTCACTGAAAAAATCGAGGAATTTCCTGAGAGCATCCTCTTCTCCTCTTTTCCACTGCTTATATCACTTAGACATTTTCCCAATTTATCCTCCTTGCTCAACTCACCCAAAGAGGTAGCCCTTCTCCTTGCCAAGTCCAAACCCTCTAAATGTACCCTTGATCCCATTCTATTTCATATTCTCTAGCAGATGGTCTCCTCTCTTATCCCCGACATTTCAGTAATCTTCAGTAGATCCTTATCTACTGGCTGCTTCCCTGATGCCTGCAAATGCACCTACATCTCTGCTATGCTCAAACAAAAATCCATGACAACCAAAGCTAAACTCTCACTTGACCTGACTTCCCACCAGTTACTTTCCTCTATCTTATGTAGGTGGCTCTTCAATACTTTTTCACCATTTTAAGTAACAAGTAATACATTTTACATTGATAGTAAATCATATACTTGAGACATTTACATAATGTGGTATACCCATCATGTAACTGACATTTTTATCTCAAATATGAATGATTATAATTATTTGATTCAATTTAACAAAAGTTATTAGGTGTCTACTACTGTAATAGTAATGGAATTTGAAAATCCCCTTCAATTCAAAAGCTAACAGGTACATAGCACTAAGTTCCAAGTTCATGATTGTGTTAAGTATTAAGATCCAGAACTTCTGAATCCCACAGTGGGAGGAACTTCTCGTTGTAACAGGAAGGGGAGAGCAGGGAGGAGCCAATACTCTATATAAAGAAAAGCCCAAGCTAAAGAGACAGAACTTCTGGGAGTGAGCATCATGGAGGCAGAGAAGCTACTGCAGGGGGAGGGGGGAGAGACAGAGAGAGAGACAGAGACAGAGAGACAGAGACAGAGACAGAGAGACAGAGACAGAGACAGAGAGACAGAACTGCCAGAATCCTGAGAACTTCTGAGAACTGCTAGGAATCAAGAACAGAATGGAGAAGAAAACTTGCAGTGCCAGAACTTCTCCTGAGAACTTTTTCTGAGAACTAAATTGAGAACTTCTGAGAAATGAGAAGAGAGGAGAAGTGGAATGAAGCATGGTTATGGTGTAGGTACATTGTCTATCTGTTTTGATGTTACTTTGTCAGATTCATCTGCTGTTAGAGGATGATGCTGTTGGTACAGAAGTCCTGAGATCTTGCTGTTGGTTCAGAAGCCCTGAAAGAGGATTTTCTTGTTCTATGTTTACAGAAATCCTGGAGGAGGGTCTTGGTAATGATTTCATGGGCTCTGGGACTGTACCAATGATTTGTGTTGATTCCTCAGACCTTGTTGTTGGGTCCATGTAGATTTCATAGACAGAAAGTGAATTGATGAGGGTGCCAGCAATGCAGATGAATGTTATTGTGGTTCTGTTAAGTTTTGTCTTCCCAGGAATAGAAACTGTGAAGGACTTGAGGTAGACCAGACACTGTGAACTTCAGTGTGGAGTGGGAACTGGACAAGGAACTGCACAAAGTGCTGGACAAATAACTGAGAACTGTCTGTCTTTGAACTTAGGTGACAGTGGGATAGATTCAGGCAGGAGCTGGGACCATGGAAGCTGAGAGCCTGCTTCAAGTCAAGATGAAAAGACTTCTCTTTGGGTATTCAATGCAAACTGAGAAGATCACGATTTGTTAGGGGTGGATGACTTTGACCTTAAGGATGATTGAGTTAAGGATGTACTAATTAAGGATGACTAATCTCCAATTAAGAAGAAAGAAGACTTTTTGACTGAAGAGATTAAGACAATGTGACCTAGGGGTGGAAAACTTTTGACCTCTGTACTTTGTGTTAATTAAGGAGCCTTGCCTCCTTAAGAATGATTGAGTTACTAAATGAGTGTACTTTGTTTAAAACTATGTGACCACTTTGGTGAAAACTATATGGCCATTTTAGTCATACCTTATTAAGCCATAATATTGTAAATGCTGTATTTTAATTTCTGTGAATGTTTTGCCTTAATTTGTTACTGAATAGAGAGTTCTCTGTACTGTGTAATCAGAATCTAGAAAGCTACTCATGCTTGACTTTACAACTACATGTAACTCTGGGGATACATAGATTAAAAAGGGAGAAAGTCCTTGACCTTAAAAACATCACAGTATAATAAGCAGATAAGGCATTTATGTAAATAATTACAATAAATTTTTAAATTATTAAATTCATAGACAAGTTGAAGCAAAAATAAGAGAGCACTTCTACCTTGAAGAATCAGAGAAGACTTCATGGAAGAGGTGGCAGGCACATGAACCGTGCTTTCAAGCATGAGAAGGATGCTAACAGGCAGAGACTGGCAGGAGAATTTTAGCCACAAGAAGCAACATGGACAATGGCAGTGATGCAGGAGAGGGAGAGTGCAATTGAAGCTTTGGTTAAGTTAGTTTGGGCTGAAATACAGTTTGCGAAAGAGAGTACAGCCAAATAAAACTAGAGTAAGATTGGTAGAAGACTTTCAATACTATGCTAAGAAAGGTTTATTATAATTTGTAGATAAAGACACAGTGGTCTGGGGTTCAAATTCTGACTTTGACACAACTTTTGGAACACTGGACAAGTCATTTAATTTCCCTGTGCCTGTTTCCTTATCTCTAAAATGAGGTGGTTTGACCATATGGCCTCTGAGGGCCCTTCCAGGGCTTGATCAAAGATCCTATTAATTGTTGAAGATTATTGATAAAGAGAGTAACATGATGAGACTAATCCATTAGAAAGGTTACCTAGGTGGCAGCCAGGTAGCACATCGAGTAAGAGCACCGGCTCCAGTGTTGAGAAGACCTGGAGATTGAATCCTGGGCTCAGACACTTAGCACCCACCCAGAAACACCTGGCCGTGTAACCTTGAGCAAGTTACTTAACTCCAATTGATTAGGGGCAGCCAGGTAGCTCAGAGAGTAAGAGCACTGGCTCCAGTGTCGGGATGACCTGGATCAAATCCGGGCTCTGATACTCAGCACCACACTCAGAAATAACTGGCCGTGCAACCTTGAGCAAGTTACTTAACCCTGATTCCTTTAAAAAAAAAAAAAAAAAGAAAGAAAGGTTACCTAGGCACCATGGTGAGGATAGATTGTGGCAAGGAGACACTGGAGAAAACCAGACTGCCTAGGAACTTCTGCAACCGTACAAGCCAGCCTTGCATTCAACTATTGATTTTTAGTTTATAAACAGTTTTGTTTCAATTTTGCATGTAGGTGGAAATCCATCCCCACAGGATTTTAATATTTATAAGGTCCTTTTACCAAAACAACCCTGTAAGGTAGACCATTTAAGTTCTGTTATCCCCATTTATAGATGAAGAAACTAAGTTTGGAAAGATAGTGATCTGACCACAGAGGCTTCACTAGTAGGTGCTGGAGTTGGGACCTAAACTTGTCATTCCTAAATTTAAATGTAATCCTCCCCCTCTTACACCACACTCTCTTTCCTATGCTTATATTTTTGGTAATGAATATAAGAATATTCTAAGAAATATCACCATAATGATACTTTCTTCTGGGAAAAGAGAATTCCTAAAATGTTAAATAGCTCATTCAAAGATGCCAAGAATGAAGCAATGACATTAGATAAGAGTAAACTGCTATTTAGTCCCTGGCAACACCTCCTGAACATTTGAGCAAGCATACTAGGTGAGATATAAAACAGAAGAAAAAAAAACCTCAATTCCAACTTTCTATTGAAATGACATTTGAAGCCTGTTATCTATATAATTGGCAAACAACTACAAGAAACCAGTTCTTTGTGGGGGGGAGGAGGAATTGATTAATCAAACCCTTTCCTTGGTATCACATGGGACATAGAAAGAATGGTTCATATAATCATAGCCTGGGAGCTGGAAGAAACCTTAAAGAACATCTGTAAAATATTGACGTAGGACCAGAAAGCCCTTAAAAGTTCCTCCCAGGTTTAAATCGATGGTATTATGATCTCATTTAACATCTCCTCTTTATAGATGAGATCCTGAGGGTCAATGTGACTTGACTAGTAAGGAATAGCCCCAGGATTCAAATCTAAGACCTCTAACTCCCCAAAATACTATGTGCCTGTTTCTATTTGTTTTGTTTGTTTGTTTTTGCTTTACTTTCCAGTTTCTTATCTGGATGCTATGAATTCAGTCTCTGTTGAAATTATGGATGCAGAGCTCATTTACATTTTATTTAATTTATATGGACTGCAGAAAGTGAGGGTTTCACAAGTAAGTGCTTAAGGGCATTATTCATCCCTTTTGCAACACACTTAGTCAGCCTCATTTATTGTCAAAAGATTTCAGGTGTTTTGAAAGAAGGACTTGACAGAGAGAAAAGGAAAAGCCTGTCTCATCTCGTGTATGTCATTTCTGAGCATACAGCCCACCTCTAGTCATCAGAAATACCAGGGTGCATTTTTCTTCCTCAGTTGATATATTGGTTTAAATTGTAGCTGAGAAAGACACACAGGGAAGTGATGGATGGGAAGATTTGACCCATAATAGACAGACAGATCCATTAGCAGATAGCAAGTGCCTTGGCAATGTTGGAGAGATAAAGAAGTTCTTTCCTATCCCTTCACACAGATCATGTATTTTGTTTTGTGGTTTCCCTCTCCCCCATCTCACTGTACATACACCTGAGTCATGCACATTGAAAGAACACTCATTTGAGGAGGATAAGTCATCCAAGTTCAAAGACAGTCACACGCTCCTGTCCTTAGGTGAGAATGTTTGATATTTCAAGCACCAAACCTTTAGCTGACTTCTGGCTGCACGCCATGTTTCTTTGTGTGAGGAAGAACATAATTCATACAAAAGCTTTTTTCTGTTTTCCACGTTCTATAATTCACTTTTAATTAAATTGTATTTAATGTCAAATGAGGAAACATGCCGAACAATCACAGATGAATAACTTCATCAGTCCTGACTGACGGGAAAATAGTTTTTATTGTTAATCAGCTAAAAATAGACCCAGAGAATAGGATTCCACATTTTGAGAGTAAACCACTCTGTGTTCTTTTTTTTTTTTTCAGAGGCATTCACACAGAGAGCATTTTAATTTTCCATGGTATTGCTATGTTGACCTCTGAGACCTTGCAAAGTAAAGTATTTATGATCCTGGGCTTTTTTATGGTATTGTTTCAATATTTTTGTAACATTTGTATTTCTTGCTGATGTTTTTGGCATTAAAAATCACTCAAGCTGTGCTGAAATATAATGATATTCACTGAACCATACCATGGAGGGATAATTCAGTTCAGTGAGGTTATTCTAGCTCATCATGCACACAAAGGATTGAAAGAAAATGTAGAAGATTCTCAGTTCTCTACATGGGCTGCATTCAGTCTTTTTCCCCCTAATAACTTAACATAGAAAAACCTTCCCTAGCATGTAGAAATATCTAGTTTTAAGTCTTCAGAGCAAAGCAAAGGACAATGCAATGATCCAAGGCATTAGAAAGCACAGTGCTGTTGCTACAGTTCCCCCAGCACACCAATTTCCTTCACCTCTGACCCTGACAAATTTAAGCCTCAAAAAAAAAAAAAAAGTGCTCGTTGTAACTCCCAACTTGAACAAATTCCTCAATTGGACCCTCAAATTCTGCTGCCATCTTAATTACATTTGTGGAGTTTTTCTTCATATACGGGAACTCGGGGTAATTTCATCTCCACATATTCAAGATTTCTCTAACTATTGGCCATCATTAGGTCTGAGTTTGAAGGTTATGTTTGTGCCATTTTCCATTGCCTCTGTAGTCTCTATGACTAGAACAGATAAATGCAGATACTCTCCCTGATGTTCTCCCTAAGCTTCAGATGTAAATCATAGATGTGTGAAGTATTATTTTGGCCTTTTCAATATTTTCTCTTTTGATTGGCTAACCACTCAGGTGTGGTATATGGTACGACATAAAATCCTATGGGGATAGAGTACAAGAGCTATAGCTGGCCCAGGGACAGAATATTTAAAAGGTTAGAATGGTACCACACATATATTTTAAGAAAAAAAAAAGTGTGGTCCTAAGATGTTTTGATCTCCAAATGGTGACATTCTTTAAATCTGTTTTCCTATCTGAATGGAAGCTATCAATTCTTAAAATTTCCTGGAGGCATAAAAAAGATAATGTATATGAATTTCCAAAAGTTCAGCTACATTCTAGATGTACGCACACAATCAAATTCATATGAGGCATCAGATGATTTAGATTTAGACATGGACAACCTTTGTTTCAAGGTTTATAAAGAATCAAAGGAGTGTTGTAATCACCAGGACTATTTGGGGTTTGCACATTCTCTCCAATCTCCTACAAAAGACCAGACCCACGATGGAAGATCTATGGAGTGAACATAAAAAGCAACATTGAAACACTGTATCTACTGATGTGGATGGGGACAAAGCTCTGGTGTCTGTTGGAAAAGATTAGATAAAGTTTATGGCATGAAGCCAGAGGATAGGACTAAAGGAAGGCCCTTTCAATTGTATCCTCTGTCACTTCATAATAAATAGAAAATGTCGGTAGGACACTGTCAGAAATCAGAGAGGAAAGGGTTTTTTTTCCTCCTATTGGGGATTTTGTTAAACAAAAATTATATGGTAGTAAACTGTCTCATCCCAGAGGAAAGAAAGAATTAGGGGTCCATTCCCTACAGTCATTTCAATGTGTCTTTCCTATTTTAAGGTAAAGAAATGAAAGACAAGATCAGAATGGGGGATGGACTGTGAATTCTCTTAAGAATGTAATTGACATGGCAGAAAGTAGACACTGTTAAGAATATAATGGACATGGCAAGGAGAAAAAGATTATCTAAAAGCCAGTTTTAAAATGGAAAAATGATTTTTAAAAGGCCTAACTATATTAATTAATTACAAACTGTTGTAATTAGTTACTTACCACACTTTATAACACTAGGTAATTTTAGGAACTTTTTGCTTCCATTCAGATGGAAAAACAGAATTTCAGATTGCCATGATTTGGAGCTCAAAACTTTCTAAGGTTATATTATTTTAAAAATTAAACACATAATTCCAAAAGACAGCAATAATATGAAGGTATTTCTAATGATGGTCCTGTGAAGCATTCTGGTATATTGGATAAAGGATTGGGTTTAGAGCCAGTAGAACTTGATTCTAGTTGTGTGACTTTGGCAAGTGTACATATATGTAAACATATGTGTGTGTGTTGAAGAATTGCAATGGCAATTCTTCACTTCCCATTTTTAGTGGCCAGGAATTTTCTACAAAAAAAATAATAATTGCTGTTTACAGTTAAATCATTAGAAACTATCTGTCAGCATCTTCAGATTTCCATCAGAAAAGCTTTTCTTTGGGTTTTGGCACTAATAGGAACTGTATATTTCTTTCCCATGGGTGTGATAATTTTTCTTCAGAGGTCCCTCAACTCAGATTTTCTCCATTGAAGATAAAATTCTGAAATCACTTTAAAAAACTGATTGGGAGACTTTGGAGGAAGAAAGGAAAGATCAAATAATCAATAAACAAGTGACACTTCTACAAAAGAGTGAGTCAACAGCAGTATGAGAGGCAAAGCCAAATATGGGCTACCTATGAATGGCAGTCCTTCCAGAATATCTCAGTGTGAGAGGCAAAAAAGAAATCAAGGTCAAAAGGGTTATGAAAATAGAAGTATAAGGAATAAAGGCTTCTTTACAAAGATTATAATGACTAAGCCCATGATGAGACAAAAGCCAGTGCCTTTTCTAAGAAGGTAAATGATTGCTTGGGTATATTCAATTAAAAAGAAATAAAGCATACTCTTACATACTGTTGTTTTCAGAGAAATTTTCTTGGGGCAGCTAAGTGGAGCAGTGAATAGAGCACTGGCCCTGGAGTCAGGAGGACCTGAGTTCAAATTCGGCCTCAGACACTTAACACAAAAACTAGCCATGTGACCTTGGGCTTAACCCCAATTGCCCTACCTTCCCCGCTCCAAAAAGCAAAAATAAAAAAAAAAAAAGAAATTTATCTTAATCATAACATTTCAGTGGGGCAGAGACAGAGGGCATGTTCCAGGGAAAAATTTATTTGTGGTGGGGAGGGTTGAAAGGGTAGAATCAAAGAGTTGTTTCTAATTCTGAAGGAAGAAGTATATCCTGTGTCGGTTGCCTGTACCAAATCACTATTCACCCCATACTAGTTACAGCTCTGGGTAAGGAGGGAAAAATGGGGAGTAAAAAAGTATAAAAGTCCCACATTTAAGTCATTTAATTTGATTGCTTTAGCTTCCTAAGTTTTAGTTTGCTTCTCTTTAAAATTAAGGGATTATAATAGATGACCTCCAAGATCTCTTCCAGCACTAAAAGTCTATGATTTTTTTTAAACAATCTATCCAAGGACACAAAAACTGTCATCTTCAAATTCATCTCATCCTTTCTCTCCAACTTACAGCCTAGCCTATGGCGTAATTGGAAGTGTTAGTAGGCATCCACAAAGAGATTTTTGTAAGGTGTCCTTGTCTATGCTTTTAGAACAAAAAGTATAAAACGAAAGCCATTCACAGATTTTACTGAAATGTTATGCCTTTAAACTACATCCACATTTCACTAGTGTTTTTTTTATTTGTTTGTTTAATTATTTTCAACCAGAGTTCAAGGAGTCAGTCCTTTACTATTGGACAATGAAAACTTGTATATAATGTGTGGAAGACTTACACCGTATATCAGAATATTTTTTTTTCCAATTCATTCATAAGGTTTATAATAACCCAATACAATGGAGATATGATGGTGAAAGGAACTTAATGCCAGCTAAAATCTTTCTCATTATGAGCTAGGGGTTGACCCCGGTTTAATTCCTCCTTGGAGTTTGTATTGCACTTTGATTATTTATCACTTTAGGTTTTAGTGTTTTCTTCTTTGGGGAAAAAACAACATAACCCACGTTTTCCACTTAGTTCACACTTTTTTATTCCATCTCTTCTCCAGTCAGGAGGAAACCTAACCCCACATTTATTTTGAGAACTAAATGGGACATCATAGAAATCCTATTATGCGGAATTAATCTTTAGGTATAAATGAGCTCCAGTTACCATTGCACTGAGCATTACTAAGCAAAAAATACACACTTTCCTGATTCAGGATGAACTTGAGAGTAGGCCAACTTGTATCGAGTCCCAAAGACCTTGTCATTTATTCTGAGTTCACATAAGCAGCAATGTCTAGATGTTTGTTCAGCAATAATTGTTACTCAGTTTTGAACGTTTTTGAAGCTAAACCTAAAAGTGAAATCAAACAGGACTGAATAGATAATATAGATAACAATAGCTCATTAAGCACCATTGACCCTAAAATCCAAAGAACTACATCATTCTTGCTTTCAGCTTCATTACTATAGAAGTAGTTGTTGAAAATAGCGTGATTAACTTTTGCACACTTGTTATATTGTGCATTGACTCCTAGGTTGCCTCTGAGAGTGAAATAGGACATAAAGTCACAATGCTATGTGAGGTAAAGCTTGTGAACTGAAGAATATTCTTTCCAGGACCAGGGCAAAAAAAAAAAAAGTATAAGAAGACTGTATTTTTTCTGATGAAATTGGGATACCCAGCTACCTCTCCAAGTAATTTTGGTGATTATTAAAAAGTAGATTTGCTTGAGCTGTCTAGACATCCCTAAATTTCCTCTACTTCATTTTGTATTCTTCCAGGGGGATGGATCTGTGTGAAAAAGAGTTCTTCTATAGAGCCCTTGCTGAACTGTACTAACAGCAATCTCTTGAAGCTGGGAATCTGAACTCCTCCTTTCTCTGGGAAAGGTGATCTTTCTCATATTTGCTTGAGGCTGCTGGCTTAGTCTAAAATTTCCCCAGCATTATACTCACAAAGTACCTCCACCAAACAAATGAATAAGTGATGTTCTCTTTTTATGAAGCAATTTTACATGGTGCTGACTAAAGCAAAACTCCCAGGGTACCTGAATGACTTTGGCCTTTGCCAGTCAAAAATCTATGGCAAGAGCACGTTGGCATACTCTAATAGGACATATGTCCGTTCATTTCCAACAATCTCAGACTCTCACAGGCCTGCCGAAGGAGAACCCATTTTGAAAGTTGTGATTATTTTTTTAGTTGGGATTCATAAAGAGACTTAACAGCTGCACACTTTATTAGATCTAATCTAAATACCTGCTCCTTGTATTTTTGTGCTGGGAGATATTTATGTTATCAATGCAACTTTATACTAACCATCAGACTGAATACTCCCCACAGCTCTGCTGACTCAAAATAATGACTTGTAGGGGAGCTCTAATGACAGAACAAGGGGCAATTATAGACCCAGCATGAGACTTGGAATAACTGTGTGATGTATTCTGTGCAGTTGATTGACCTCATGTTCAAGTTCATTTGTGCTTCACTGTTGTAGATATGGCCTATGCCTCAGGGTATATGGCTTGTTAATTTCAATATAAGGAGACAGAATGGATTAGATCAGATCAGATTGCTCAGACCAAAAACAAAACAAAACAAAACCTACCCCAATGCATAAGATAAAAGAGACCAAGCTGGGGTCTAGGTAAAGAAATCCTTTCTGAGTACCTTTAAAAGGAGAAGAGAACACAGTTCTTACATTGCAAGAAGCACAGAACACTCATTTACAAGCTCTTAGTTTTAGAACTGAAAGGGATTTTAGAGGCCATTTAGCCCAACTCCTTTAATTTACAGCCAAAGAAAATGTTAAGTGACTTGCCTAAGATCACAAAGGCGGTATAGGGGAGAAAAGGAATTTGAACATAGGTCACTATGAAACCCAGATCCCATGCCCTTTCTATATATTATCAAATTAGTGGTCAAGTTCATTTTTCTTTATCTGTTTTGGAAGAGGCTTAGAGAGAGAGAAAGTTTTTATGTGAGGTCCATTGATTGTATTGCCTTAGAGCAAAACCATTTGGCAGAATCTTTCTTCTGTTTGTGTCACTCTGAAATATCTCCCTGCTGTGCTATAATTCACTAGTAGAGAGAAAAAAAAATGTCTTTTTTTCTGATAGGATGTCTGTAATCCTAAATCCAAATGTCTTTGCTTGGGGGTGAGAGTAGTAGGGACAGTTGAAAGGGAGGGGAAAGAAAACAGTAGTGTGAGAAAATGACTATTGGGTTTTCCATCAATATCAATGTTTACTACAAAATGAACATAAATTCTCTTGTATCAGTGTGTGAAAAATTACAGATGGAGGTCAAGTACATAACAATATTGCAGACCATCTTGAAAAATAACGAAAAATACCTAGTACTTATACAATTTCTCCAAAACATAGCTTCGATTCCAAATTGCCTGAATAGAGGTGTTCCAAAATAGTGGTTTCATCAGTGCGGACTGTTCATTCCAATAATACCATCCAGTCAGTCTTAGCTGGCATTTCCAAAGTAGACCCTTAATTTTGTTTTAGAAATGCCACAAGATCCTTATTCAAAATTTGAACTAAATATTCTCTAAGGTGATTGAGAACCCAATTTTATGACTCCTATTGTTGGCTATGAATTCTAGCAAACAGTCTATGATTTAATTAATCTTTAATACTTAATAATTATTTCTCAGCTAAAGAATTTGTGGAGGAAAGGTGTTACTTAAAGATAAAGTACTGACACCTGCCAAGAAAACTGTAGTGAGAATACAAAAATCCATTTCATATGATTCTTGGCTAGAAGATGTAGAGATGAGAAGACCATGAGTCATAAAGGAATCTGGGAAGTGACCGAGTAATGCTTTTCTGTGCTTGCTTTCTGAGAAACTAACCTTTCCTTGGTTCTTCCTTTTTTTCTCATTTCAGTGACACAACCAGCCAAAGACTATGGAAGGAGAGATAGAATACATTTCCATGAATTGCTTCTCAATTGACTTACTTTTTTTTTTTTTGCTTTTTGGAGGGCAATTGGGGTTAAGTGACTTGCCTAAGGTCATACAGCTAGTTTTGTGTTAAGTGTCTGAGTCTGGATTTGAACTCAGGTCCTCCTGACTCCAGGGCCAGTGCTCTATTCGCTGCACCACCTAGGCACCCCAGTACCACTTCTTTAAATACTTCTCTTACTTACTTTAGATTTATTTTAATTAATTTATATGTTTACATGTTGTTTATATTAATAGAATGTAAAATATTTAAGAGCAAAAGCTCTTAAATTTTTACCTATGTATCCCCAGTAGCCAAATGGCAAAATGAATAGAGCTTTGACCTAGAATCAGGAAGAATTGCATTCAAATTCAACCGCAGCCACTTACTAGCTGGGTGACTCTGGACAAGTCATTTAATCTCTGGTTGCTTTAGTTTCTTCAGCTTTAAAATAGAAATCATAATAGCACCTATGTCTAAAGTTGTTCTGAGGATCAAATGAGATAATATCTGTAAAACATTTAGGACAGTACCTGAAATGTAGTATGCACTTAATAAATGGTGATTTTCTTCCTTCCTGACACACAAGCACTTAATAAATGATTGTTAATTGATAAATTCTATTTTAAAATGCCATCCTGGGATTGGAAATCTGTTATCTCTCATGGGATGCTGAGATATAAACTGGTATGATTTCTCTTCACTGATGTAGAATCTTGAAATAACACATTGGGGGCAGCTCGGTGTTTCAGTGAATAGAGCACCTGCCCTGGAGTCAGGAGGATCTAAGTTCAAATCCAGCCTCAGAAACTTAACACTTACTAGCCGTATGACCTTGGGCAAGTCACTTAACCCCAAATGCCTTTCCTTCCCCCCTCTAAAAAGCAAAACAACAACAACAAAGAAATAACACATTGATAGCAGCCCATCAGAGGCAGAGTTCCAGTGAAGCCATAGATAATGAATACCTACTTAGTTTCTGCATTTTTATTTCAAAGATTACTTAAATCTAATTACTGTTCTTCCCAGTACATATAATGATGAGATGGTTGAGTTGAAATGGGATTGGTAATTGGAAGAAGTAAACTTGGTTTTTTTCATATGCTTGATCATTTATAAACATGATCATTCCATAAGAAAACCTTCTTAAAAAGTTTAATAGTATTGGGGAGGAGGGAAACACTTTATAGTTCCAGTGTGGTTGAGGACCATGGGACATAAGCTCTTTGATGTCAGGAACACCATTATTTTTGTCATTTTATCTCCAGTGTTAAGTACGGTGCCTGTAACATCATAGGCATTTAACAAAAGCTGATTGATTGATTCATTGATAATCCCATCTCTCACCAATACTTTTTTTTTAGTTACAGTAGTGCTTCCACAACATACACCTTCATCACTGAAATGTGAATCACAGTCCTGATTTTAAATACCTTGAAGGTAACTCAGGAGAGCTTGGAAAAAAGAATTCATTCTAAGATGTAGACAAATGTGGTGAAATATTTCTTTATATTGACCCCTATCTGATACTTCTGACTCCAAAATTTAAGTGTAAAGTAAAAGTGAAGAAAATGAATAGGAACATGGGAAATACATTTTCTAATTTGGTCAAAGTTCAATTCTATTTTATGGCAATTTACTTTTCTAAAGTCATTTAGGTTTTCTCTTCATTTTTTCCACAGCCTCAGTTCATCAGAAGACTAGTTTTCTTATGATGAAGTCACTAGGCATATATTGAACTTCAGCTACTCACAGAAAGGATCTTACTGAACTTCCCTGAACTAGGATACACAGGAAGAAGAATACATCAATTATTCTCATCCTCAATTAGTTTATAAAGTAGAAGACAAGGGTATAGAACAGAAAGAATCTATTCTGGGAGTTGTAAGAGCCGAGTTTAAAAGTCATTTCTGATACCTACTAGATGCATAACCTTAAGTAAGATATTTTATTTTTCTGAGTCTCAATTTATGGTCTATAAAATGAGGATAATCATACTTTCTCTACTTACTCCTGTTATGATGTAAATGCTCTGAAAATTCCAAAGCATAGTATAAATGTAAGCTCCAATGATTTTATTAGTATGGCAAAGGAGCCAGATCATAGAACAAAACCATTTAACAATGCCTAAACATCAACATACTAAAGTGGATTGTTGAATTCCTATACATCCTTTAAAACTCAACTGAAATGAACATTTGCTCACTTTTTATGAACCCTTTCCTCTTTAAATTTTTTAACATTTTTATTTAAAGTTTTGAGTTAGAAATTCTATCCTTCCCCCTTCTGTTTTCTCCCACTACCACACTCTCCCTGAGACGCTAAGTAATCAGACATAGGTTATACATGTGCAATCATGTAAAAAATTTCCATATTAGTCATATTGTACAATTAGACTCAAATAAAAAGAGAAAAAAGAAAGTGAAAAATAGCATGCTTCAGTCTGTATTCAATCAATATCAGTTCCTTCTCCAGAGGTAGATAAGATGCTTCATCATTAGTCCTTTGGGATTGTCTTGGATCATTGTATTGCTGAAAATAACTGTCATTCACAGTTCCTTGTCATAAAAGATTGCTATTACTGTGTACAATGTTTATTGGTTCTGCTCATATCACTTTGCATCCGTTCATGTAAGTCTTTTCAGGTTTTTCTGAAATTACCTTTCTTGTCATTTCTTATAGCACAAGAATATTTCATTACAATAATATACCACCACAAAAAGAGCTGCTATAATTATTTTTGCATAAATAAGTCCTCTGACCTCCTCCCTTTTTGGGGATATCTTTGGGATACAGACCTAGCAGTGGCATTGTTGGATCAAAGGGTAGACTAGACATGAAATCTTTCCTTATTTCTGCCCACACCCAGATAGTAATGGACTTCATGCTCACATTTTAGAACTTTCTCATTTATTTAACATGTAATATTGGGTAGTATCATTTGCTTTTGTGTCTTATGACAACCAGAAGCTTCTTAAAACCATGGACTAGGTCTTGTCATAGCAATAATTTAAGAAAATGAAAGACAGCTAATGTATTATGTTTCTACAAACAGAAAATTCATTAGGAAGAAGAAACAGGAAATTTTGAAAAAAAATTTAGAATTTATTACGTTTTTTTTTAAAAGCAATAAGTATGAAATGGATGTTTCTCTCTCTCTCTCTCTCTCTCTCTCTCTCTCTCTTTCTCATTCAGTATAAAAATAAATTATTAAAAGAAGTTATTTTTTTATTCCCTTAGTGCCTACCCCAATGCCTTGCATACACTAAATAATAAATATTGGCTATGTTGTGTTGCTAGATACAATCTAGGATGGTTCTGACTTCTGAGAAGTTTCTTTTTTTTATCAAATGCTTTATTAACTTCTAGTTTACATAATTCATTTCCACAAGATTTTGAGTTACAAATTTTCTTCCCTTTTTCACCTGCCCCAAAATAGTGATCCCACTGGATATCCCCTCCTCCAATCTGCTGTCTCCCATATCTTCTCCCATACTCCCTCTGACTTTCTAGGAGGGCATGGTGGATCTCTATGCCCCAGTTCCTATATATCTTATTTTCCAGTTACATGTAAAATAATATTAATAATAGTATATATATACATATATATTAAACATTTGATTTTAAAACTTTGAATTCCAGATTCATTCCCTTCCTCTCCTGTTGCCCACCTTTACTGGGAAGATAAGCAATTCAATATAAGTTGTACATGTGTAGCTATGCAAAACATTTCTGTAGTAGATACATTGTAAAAGACTGACTATATTTCCTTCCATCCTATCCCACCCCCCTCTTGTTCTATTCTCTATTTTGATCCTGTCCCTTTTCAAAAGTGAGTGCCTCCAACTTCCCTCCCTGCCAGCCTGCCCTCCCTTCCATCATTCCCCCTCTCATCCCCTTCCCCCCTACTCTCTTGTAGGGTGAGATATCTTATTTAGTGTGTATGTCATTATCTCCCTAAGTCAAATTCTGTGAGAATAAGGTTGACCCATTCCCTTTTGCCTTCCTGATCTTCCCCTACATTATAACCATTTTCCCTTGCCTCTTCTATATGAGATAGTTTAACCCATTCTGTGTCTCCCCATATCCTCTCATTATATTCCTTTCTCACCTCTTAATTTCACCTTTTAAGTATCATCCCTTCCTATTAAATTGGTCCTGTGCCCTCTATCTATGTATATCTGTACACATATATACACACATTCACATATGTATTCATGTGTCCAGATAACCTCCTATATAGACAAATATATGTATGTATGTATGTGTGTATGTGTGTGTGTGTGTGTGTATATACACACACATTTCTATTTCCTTCAACTATTCTCATACTGAGAAAAGTTTCATCAGTTACAATGATCATTTTTCCATGTAGGGATGTAAATATTTCAATTTTGATAAATTCCTTATGATTTCTTTTCCCTCTTTATCTACTCATGCTTCTCTTGCTTCTTGTATCTGAATATCAAATTTTCTGTTCAACTCCGGTTTTTCCATCAAGAATGCTTGAAAGTCCTCTATTCCACTGAATGACCATATTTTCCCCTGAAAAATGATACTCAGTTTTGCTGGGTAGGTGATTGTTTTAATCTCAGCTTCTTTGACCTCTGGAATATCATATTCCAAGCCCTTTGATCCCTCAGTGTGGAAGCTGCCAGATCCTGTGTTATACTGATTGTGTTTCCACAATATTCAAATTGTTTTTTTCCTGGCTGCTTGTAGTATTTTCTCCTTGATCTGGGAATTCTGGAAACTGGCTATAATATTCCTAGGATTTTTCTTTTTGGGATCTTTTTCAGGAGGTGTTTGGCGGATTCTTTCAACCTCTATTTTGCACTCTGGTTCTAAAACATCAGGGCACTTTTCCTTGAGAATTTCTTGAAGGATAATTTCTAGGCCTTTTTTTGATCATGGCTTTCAGGTAGTCCAATAATTTTTAAATTCTCTCTCCTGTATCTATTTTCCAGGTCAGTGGTTTTCCCAATGATATATCTCACATTGCCTTCTATTTTTTCATTTGTTTGGATCTGTTTAACAGTATCTTGATTTCTCATAAAGTCACTAGCTTCCATTTGCTCAAATCTAATTCTGAAGGAATGATTATCTTCAGTGAGCTTTTGAGATTCTTTTTTCATCTGTAAAATTTGGCTTTTTAAGGCATTCTTCTCCTCATTGCCTTTTTGAGCCTCTTTTGCCATTTGAGTTAGTCTATTTTTTAAGGTGTTATTTTCTTCAGTCATGTTGTTGACTCTCATTTCATTATTTTCTTGCATCATTCCCATTTCTCTTCCCAATTTTTCCTCCACTTCTCTTATTTGGTTTTCAAAATCCTTCTTAAGGTCCTTTATGGCCTGTTACCAACTCATATTTTTCTTGGAAGCTTTTGGTGTAGGAGTTCTGACTTCACTGTCTTCCTCCTGCTTTGATCCTTTTTGTCCCCAAAATAGGAGTGTAAAGTTAGGTCGCTCTGCCTGTTTTGCTTCCCTTGTTTGCTCATGTTGCCACTCAATTATTTGACTTTTGGTCTTTTTGCCACAGTAGGACTCTGCTACCAGACAGGGGAGCTTTGTCCCAAACACTGGGGTTTTCTCAGCTGCTGAAGGTATTAGTTGGGTGCCCTCTCTGAAGCTTCCACATGCTCTGGCAAACTGGTCACACACCCCAGGACTTCCACCCTAGACTGCAATCCAGATCCAAGAAGGTTAAAGAAAGAGTAATTACCCCTCAGACTGGTTGCTTGATCCCCCTACAATCTGCATGCCAGGAGCTAAAGCTGCCATGTGGCAGCGGCTGTACAGTCACAGCAGCTCAACAGCTTCTCCCTCCAGGGGGCAAAGGCTGACCTCACTACCTAACGACTGGATCCCAAAGTCCACACTGCACTGACCTCTCACTTTGTCCTTAGCATCTATGGGTTGATGATTCTGGAAACCACTGCAGCTGCTGGTGATCTGAAGTCCCTCTAGCCAGCTTCTGAAAAATTTCTTGACAAAATTCCTATTTTCTTCCTCTAAAAAATTTCCTGTATTATTTTATTAACCCTCCATTTCCTTTAGAATTTACTCTTGTGTGTGTTTCTCTCAAACAGTAATTCTAGAAGGTTAAAGAAATCATATTTATAGTGTCTACTACAACTGCCAGTAATAACAAGGCAGAAAAAGTGATGTCATTATTACCAAAATTATTAATATCTCTTAAAGTGCAAAGTTTCTTTTGATTAAATTCAGTTGTTTTCTTATTGACAATTAATGGACACATATAATGACATCAACATATAAACTAAAGATAATGATGTCATATAAGTAAGATTAGATTTTATTTTTACTTATCACAGTAAAGACACTAATGACTTTCTACTCATGGTATAGGTCAATTTCTGACTACAAAGTAAAATGTGAATTCAAAAAATGTAATGAGATGTAATCCAAAAATGGTGAGCTTTATTTTGGTTTTTGAAGGTATTTTTATGACTAATCTAACATATGCTACAGCACCCTGCATGACATCTTTTTCTTAGCTAATGAGGCTAAGATATCAGTGCACATTTTTAAAAAACATATGCCTACATCAACATCCACTAAAGATTAATAGGGGCCAGGGGGAAGGGAATGTTTTTGACACTGTAGTTTTAAAGTCTACTGTGTTTTTGCTTCTCAGTAGGAAACTTGCCTTTGGTCAATTTCATTTTACCAAGCTACATACTAATGATGTTTTTCTTTTCATAAGGAAAATTCTTCTAACAAAGTTCAAAACCATTTTACAATGATGAAAGTGTTGCATGTGTGTGAGTATAATAATATAGTCCAGCTTTCCCCTTCAATATTCATAACTGCAATAAAAAATACAGTTTCTTTCAACCAGTTTACAAAATCCAAAAAAACATTTCCTGGCCTGATGCAATATCTAAGTAGCTTCATATTCTGAAAAGGTTGAAATAAAGTAAAATTAAATGAAAATCTGAAGTGCATTCAAGATCCTAAAATGCATTCAAGATACAGAAAATATAAGGTGTTTGTATTGTACTTAGGAAGCACACTTGTCTTAAATTCAAGAGTTCAGGTTTGGGTTTTAACCTTCCCTAGTTGCATGATCATTGGCAAATGATTTAACCTCTCTGAGTTAATTCTTCATTAGCAAATCGAGAATAATAATAATAACATTTCCATTATCTAACATATATGTTGCTGTGAACAAATTCCTTTGTAAACCTATGTAAATAAATAGGGAAATTTAAGTTCTAGTTGTTTTTTTTCCATAAAATATTAAAAAAATTAAACTCTGGATATCCCCTTTTAAGGAACAGATTTTTTTGTAAATATATTTACTGGAAAAATCAATTTCAAATTGTGTAATATACTTTCCTAACCCTTTTGATGTCATTTAAATAATGTATACATAAGAGAAAAACAATTGACTGATGCTTAAAAAGTTCTGTTTTTGAATATTCACAATGAAAGGGGCATTTGGAGGGTATATTTTTTTCCTAGTTACAAAGGAACACACACTCTCTGAAGGAGTGCTCTCTTTTTCCTTTGAGGAAGGTCAGGGTTAAATCAATCTGGGCCAACAACAAATCTATGTAAAGCACTGATTTTCCAATCAAACACTGACAATAGACCCTGACCTCCAAAGATCCATCTCATTGCAAAAAAGTCAGTCCTGTTGATATCTCCCTGGAATGATTCTGGCTATGGCATTTAGAATTATTTGAGGTTAGTTCTGTTCAATTTCTCTATTTGTTGTTATTCTCATCCTTTAATGATCATGGGAACAGAGTGAGGGGACATTCAGGCCAATGATGTCTCATGTCCAGACTTCACGGGAAGTAAACAAGCTCTTTAAATGGGATATACATATAGCTAATTACTATTTTCTCTGCCTAAATATGTTATTACTAAACAGTGAATAAATGCATTTTAACTAGTGTCTTAAATATTTAAAAGAACATATGCTTTATAGGGAGTTGAAGGGATATATGGATAACAGAAACTCACAGGTCTTTTGAAAATTATCTTGACTAGAGCTTCTGGCATATGAAACAAGATAGACCCTACTTTCTTGCTTTACACAGTTCTGGGGGCTAGTCTGTAGATTATTTGAATACAGTACTAAAATTGCCTAAAACTAAGTCTCCAGTTTTTACAAAGGAAATCTATTCCAGCCAAGGTGATGTGTGTGAAGAAGGCTTATTGGAAGTTGTGGCAATTATCTTGTGCTCTAGGGGGTAAATTTCTGGCCTTATTGGTCCAGAAGCTCATTTTTATCAACTCACTCAGGGATAACCAGGGGTCTGGTGAATAGATCCACACTAATGAAACCCACAAATGACTAATTTATGAATGAGGATTATAATTTATTAATTTATAATGCAGAAATAAATGCCAAGGTGGGCTGGCACCCCAGCATATTTGTTTCCCAATACTTAGGAAAATAAATGAAGATCAGAAAATTGCTTGGTGAATACAGAATTAAAATAAAGAGTTGGAGATCCTGGTAGATATTTTTTCATGCTATCATAGTCTAATCAATTAGCTTTTTTTCCCATTATATTTGCTAAGCTGACTAAGTAATCTT
Source organism: Petaurus breviceps papuanus (assembly GCF_028583685.1). NCBI lineage: Eukaryota > Metazoa > Chordata > Mammalia > Diprotodontia > Petauridae > Petaurus > Petaurus breviceps. The sequence goes on from NW_027186372.1 coordinate 18,567,775, forward strand.
ACTATTTCAGTCAAGAAATGTCTCTTCTGTTTAGTATGGGAAAACAATGATAATATTTTTATTCTCCAAAACTCCTTTTTATTCTTTCCATGTTAAGTGGCACTGTCAAAGTGTTCAGCATCAAAAATAGATATGGTTTTATTAATGTAAAAAACAGTAAAGGAAGATACATGATTATCAACATTGCCATTACAGCTTAACTACCCCTTGGCTTTTCCATGTGACTTACAGCTGAACCTGCCATTTGTACTTTCTCCCACTACTAGAAGGTGATCTTAGAAAGATGTCTTTTCCTTCAGTGTTTAACAGTGTTTTGTTAAGAAGCTAGTCCTTTTCAAGAATTTAGGACAAACAACCACTTTTGTGTTTAGTAGCAGGAGCTGTCCATTGGGGACCCAACTGAAACTGTCTAATTGGGCACCTCTCTAAGTTGCTGGCTTTCTTCAAAGAACCACTCAGGTGGCACCTCCTCCATGAATTCTATTACCTTTAGATATTAGTCTTCTCTCTCTCTTTAAATCACTTTATGTAACTTTGAATATATTTTATAATTTTTTTGCCCTTTTTTTTTTGGAGGGCAATTGGGGTTAAGTGACTTGCCCAAGGTCACACGGCTAGTTTTTGTGTTAAGTGTCTGAGGCCAAATCCAAACCCAGGTCTGACTCCAGGGCCAGTGCTGTATTCGCTGCACCACCTAACCACACCCTACTTTATATTTATTTACATGTATATATGAATGTATTACTAGTAGAATACATGTTTCTTGAGGACAAGATCTATCCCATTGTTATCTTTGTACCCCAATACCTCCTGCTAGTAAATAGGAAGTGCTTAATGAATGCCCATGTTGAACTGAATTGAAATTGTAATCAAAGCTTATGTGACTGTACTTTTTTTTTTTTAAATAGAACCTACCACAAATGTCCATGAAAATACATTTAGTTTCTTGTGGCTTCAGTTTTCCTTCTTAACATGTATTTGTAATGACTTTTGAAAGTCTGTTTTTTAAAAGGCACTGTAGTTTTACAAAGTGATCTACTTTATTCTATAATCAGATTTCATCTCTAAAAACATATTAATGCCTTGATCATCATAAATGAAAGAAATTTACTATAATGGTCTTCACTGAAAATATAATAAAGTATGAATCATAATTTTATTTTATATTAAGAAATTAACAATGACATGAGTTACATCCAACCAATTCATCAGTGACCCATCTTGCCACAGAAACCCAACAAAAGTTATCTTTCCTTAGAGAAATACATAATAGATGGCTGATAAAGGGAGCAAAAATTATGATAATATCTAATGGAAATTTGAGATTTTTATTCATTCTGGGCTCTTACTATTTCTTGACACTCATTTATGTCCAAAAATTCTTAAATGATTATAATCATTCTTACAAGTAATCTTTGCTTTCTTTTCATTCAACAAATGTATTGAACAACTACTATATTCAAGACACTATATGAAGCATTGTGAATGCAAGAATGTATAAGAATATCTGCTCCTGAAAAATAAAATGTATAGCATATATCTTTTGCGGCATAATAACCCCCCCAAAAGGTTTCTATGCATAGATTAAAATGATTCAAGATTTCTTGATAGATGCAATCAGATAAATATCTTTCATCAATAATTTCCTGATTGTTAATATAAAGTTGTCTGCCACTTTCCTACAGAGAGGTCATATGGAAGAGGGATTGCCAATAGATTGTGAGCTCCTCAGGAGTTTCTGTTTGAAGATAACATTTTGTTGATGACATCCACCCACAGAAGATAACAGAAACTCCTGAATGGTTTCTGTGACCACTCAAAAGATATTACCCTTGGCTCAGCTAGTAAGAGCACCGGCTCCAGTGTCGGGATGACCTGGATCAAATCCGGGCTCAGATACTCAGCACCACACCCAGAAATAACTGGCCATGTAACCTTGAGCAAGTTACTTAACCCCTATTGCTTTAAAAAAATTACCCTAACAACTGTAAGTTTTAAATTAGTGAATTAGTCCATTAAAATATTGTACCAACCTGCTTTCTCCTTAACAGATACAGAAATACATGACAAGTGCATATTCTTTGGGTTTTCTTCACCCTACATACATCATTATTGGGTTATTTGTAATCCTGTATGAGAAGGTATAGTACAAAGAAGCTTGTTTTCTGTTCAAGTGTTGGTGGGCATTAGAAATATAGTTTTTTGATTAAAGAGGGAAGAAAAGAGTTCCATTCCTTAGCTTCATAATATTTGCCCCCCCTAAACACACACACTTTTTATGAGATCTATTAACATCAGCATAGGGAGCTCCCAGTGAGGAACTTCCACTACAACAAATCTATACTTTCTCTGAAAATTGTAATAGAAATAGCTAGGATTTCTATAATGCTTTAAGGTTTGCAGAGCACTTTACATAATGTTATCATGTGTGGTCCTCACAACAACCCTATGACATAAGTGGTATAATTATCCCCATTTTTCAAGTGAAGAAACTGAGGATGAGAGAGTTCAAGTGAATTGCTTGCACAGGATCACACAACTAGTAACTATCCAAGGTTGGAATTCAATTCTTTCTTCACTCCAAGTCTAGCATTCTATCTAATCTGCCATCTAATTACCTATTCTTGAAAATTGCCTGAAGGAACTGATAGGTTCAGTGACTTGCCCACTGTAACACAACCTGTATGTGTTAGAGACAGGACTTGAACCTAGGCCTCCCTGTCTTGGAGGCCAGTTCTCCAGATAAGATATTATACTGATACTTGGTCCCTTTTAGGGCTTGGTAATGTAGAGAATCCTCCATCAAAAGAATGCTGGGAGAAATGTCTGGTTTCCCCCAAGGTTCTGAACCCTTCAATCATAAGCATGGCAGTACTAATCATGACCTGACCGACTTTTCCTATGGATTATGTTCCCTTTGGATTTTGTAGGGCCCAGAGAATGCTGGGATATTATCACTGACTTGCAAGATGAGCTTCTGTTCTTTCTCTTCCCCTCCATATGAAAGCATAGAAATTGGCAAGAGGCCCTGGCACTCCTTAACATGGGCAGAACACTGTAAGAACACTCCTTCCCCCATCTTGTGCTTATCTCAATCAGCAGGTTCCTGATATACATCATTAAAAGACAACTTTCCTATTTTGAATCATTTTTCAGTCTCATTTTGTGTAGGTCACATTTACATGAATATCACATAAGATCTTTGGTATTTATTGAATTGTTCATCTACTTTGGCTCATTATTCCTCACCTCTGGTCATAATGCTCTGCCTATGATATCACAATTAGTTACTGAGGAAAAAAGATTATGATACCACAAACTGAGAATTATTCAGGTGAGAAATGAATACCAAGAGCCCATAAATTCCCAGGAAACAAATACTGTTTTCTCATGTAAATGCCTTTTTGCATAATAAGTAAGAATTAAAAATAATAATAAACAGGTACATGATTTATAGAGGGAATTGTTTTTAAAAGTATATTATTCTTCAAAGTTCCCCCCACCTGGGGTACCCATTCAGCCATTATAAAAGACATTACAAATAGTTAATGATAATTTATAACTGTTGAATTGCTTGTAATTTCCTTTGGGCTCTTAGTATTTTTAATGTGAAATAATAACTAAATATACAGTTGCTCACTCATTGGTATTGTGTGAATTATTGTGTTGGTGGAGTCAAAAGAAAATTTGCCTGGGCATGCAGTCCAAAAGAAAGAATCATTGTATGAGGGAAGGTGTGAACAGTGATAAATTGCATTGGCAAAGACCAAGGGTATATTCCAGAAATCAATTAGAATTCTACTGGAGGGGGAAAGAAATAATACTGGAAAACAAAAGAGTTATTTTTATTAATTATCTCAGCTATGGTTATAAATGATACCAAATCTCACAGGTTATAAGAAACCAAAGGTGATGAAACCAAATGTGACAAAGAAGGTCCCTGGTAGGGGTCATTAGTATAAATAATTCAAGATTCACTTTCCATACACACAGACACACACACACACGTGCTTGTATATGTGTGTGTGTGTGTGTGTGTGTGTGGGCATGTGTGTGTGTGTGTGTGTGTGTGTGTGTGTGTGTGTGTAAATGCTGGCAGTCTGAATCCCAAAGACCCCAGAGACCTGACAACCTACCACAGAAAGGACAGGTATCTCAATTAAAGTACTCTTTTAGTTCCCAGGCCTTGGGACAGTGAGGGGAGAAGATGAAGATACTTAAAAGGGTGCCAACTATGATTTTTTGAAACCATCCCATCTTTTCCTCCCAAAAAGAAAGGTCAAACATAAGCTATAATAACAACAACATAAACAACTCACATTTGTATCGCGCTTAAAGTTTTACAAAGTACTTTAATCATAATAATCCTATAGGGAGCAGAATCGAAGAACCATTATCTTTATTTTACAGACAAACTGACCGTCAAAGAAGTTATAAGTGTTCATGGTCACACAGTAAGTATTGCAGCCAGGATGGAAATTCAGATTTCATCTTGAAGTCTATTTCTATTACACTCTAGAGAAAACTGAGTATATGTCTATTTGAATATTGAGATTCAAACTGTAGATGGTCACTATCCATGGGATCGCCCATTTCCTACTGCTATTCAACTTTGGTTAAGAAGACATGAGGCAGCATAGCGGAAGATATTGGTTGTGTAGACAGATAACATAGGCTCAGTTCTTGTATTTGCTATTTCCTAACTGTGACCTTGAGCAGGCATCGTAGCTTTTTGCATTCTCATTTTCCTCAGGTATAAAATGAGGGGATTAGAATAGATGATCTATAATGTCCCTTCTATAATAATCTGTGATATCACATTGACCAAAAAGAAATTACAATAGGGAAAGCAGATGATAACCTCTATACTTCTGAAGACTTTGCCTAAATCATTGTCTCAGTACATCAGTAACCAACTGATATGCACAATCATTCCATAAATATTATTGCAATCCATGGTACATTATGTGCCATGTACCCTGCTAAGTGTTGGGGATACAAAAGGGCAAAAGACAGGTCCTGCCCTGAAGAAGCTTACATAGTAGCCAGAATCAGGACAGAGTAACTAGGGCTTTGTCCTAGGATCTCAAAATTTAGACAGTATTGTCAGTATTTGTATTAATTTAGGTGAAAAGAAAAAAAAATTAGCTCATGGTTAGCAAGAATAATTAGTTAGAATGGAAAACTACTAAATGCTACACATTCAAATACTCCCTTGCCAGGCCAAATTTCGTCCTGCTCCTTGCTACCCAGGCAGTCTACCTCCCTGCCACCACCACCCCCTTCACAACTTCACAATGTCCAAAAGTCTTTTTCTCCCTCCCTCTCTCCCTGGCAGTAGTACCCTTTGTAAAGTTAATATGAGGACATAAGTTATGCTGCTTGCTTAGGAAATATATTGTGAAGCTGGCCCCAGGTGACAAAATTGCTACTTATAGCTCTGTCTTAACTGTATAGTTTCACATTTGTATGTGAAATCTTTGTGATATGCTTGTGTGTCCATATGACTTAGTCTACATATATTTATCTTAGACTCCTGAGGAAAAATGATACTGTGAAACCCATCCAGGCCAACAAACAATCTCATACCTATCATTAGCTCAGGAAGTGCTTGATAATACTCTGGGCTGTCTCTACAAAAGGCTAATATAAACTGTAGCACCCAAGAGATCCTATTCAATATATGTAATGCATATCATCAAGTGGAGAGATATGAGGAGGGGGAGGGTAGAGAGGGACACAACTTTTATATATGGTAAAAAAGGTAACTTTTCCATCTAACTACTTCTTTCATTTTTGTAAGGTGTTTTAATTTTGTTGTTATTGCCCAGAATATCTAGAAGATGTGGAAGGCAAAAGATAATAGAATTGGATTTCCCATGATGTTTATAGATGCAAGGCATCTTTATTGATATTCTTTTAAAGAGTTCTCCAAGGTGCAGCCAGCACTCTTTGGGAGAAATGAAAAGCAGAGATTCCTTTGAGAATAAGAGATAGCATTCAAGGTCAGTCTTCCAACAAGCAGGTAGCTGACACCTTTTCCCCCTTCCCCTCCCCCTTCTTAGAAACAGTAAATCATTTATCTGGGTTTGTTCACTGGGAACTGATAGTATCTTCTTATCACTGACAAAGAAGAACACCTCACTAGCATATTTTTAAAATGAAAACGTATCTTCTGTTGTCCCTTAAGCTAATTTGAGCCACACACTGTTACATGAGAAAACTTTATAAATAAGGATAGTGATGCATTTGATAAAAGGAGGGAAAAGATATCTCATATGATGTATCCAAACTTAAGTAATAAGAAAAATTTCTTCTCTAGCCTGGCCAGCAATGCACATCCCACTTTGCCAGGAGGCTGGGAAGGAGGTGTTTCTCCAACACTTTTAAAGGGAGAAGGCAGACATGTTTTACTTCACTCCCCAACATCTTGCCACCTCTCAGCCTCACTCTTCTTTTGGCTTCCCAGAAGAAAACATGGATGACAGAATCAAAATTATCCAAAATTTTCAAGATGCTGTGGAATCTGAACTGGAAACTTGACCTTTATTTTCTCTCTTTCTCCTTCTCACTGTCCCTCCCTCTCTTTTGTTTTTTCCTCCCACCTTTTCCCTCTCTTTCTTTCTCTGTGTCTCTGTCTCTTTCTCTGTCTTTGTGTCTCTGTCTTTATTATGTTCACACATGTACACACATCTGACTCTGTCTATTATGTACACATATGTACATACATCTGATGTGTATATGTATTTTGTTAAGTTTAGCAACTGATTGAATGACAAATCCTCACTGAAGGTTTTGGAGAGTCAACATAAACTGTTTCATTTCAGGATCACATATTTTACAAGAACATCTGAACTATGAATCTCTTTTTGAAGTATTTAAACACCTCAACTCCTGTATCTCCCCCTTCAAATGTGTTCTGCCTCTTGATACTTCTATATGGCAGTAAGAATGCTCAGTTTTAAGGTCTGGAAAGAGATGAGATCAAATCCTGGCTCGGGAGTGTTCACTCCAGGGCAAGATACTTAAATTCTTCATATTCTATGTGCCTCAGTTTCTTTATAAAGTCTAGATAAACATGAATTATTAATATGCTAATGACTTCAGTGTCCCAATTACCTAAGACTAAAACTTTGGCCTCAGCTTGGACTCTCTTGTCCGTGTTAAATAATCTGCCAAATTTTGTCAATTGCTAATCTGACATATCTCTGCTCTCTCTCCCATCCTTTAAATTCCCATTGTCACCACTTTAGTGAGTTCTGATTACCTTTAATATGAACCCAGGTTAATCTTCCTTATGCTCAAATCCAATATCTCTGTGCAAAACCTTTTGATGGTTTGTTAGTACCTAGAGAATAAAATCCAAACTTCTCAGCCAGATAAACAGCCCTCCACAGTCTAAGCTACCTTTCTGTTCTTTTCATATACTCTTTGTTTTGGATAATCTTCATGTTGTTCATCCTTCATTCTCTAAGAGGATTAATGACATCATGATGGTGATGTTTTGGCTTGTGAATGGATTGAATTTAAGTGAGGCAGAACTATACAAAGTTATCAGCCTCACTCTCTCCTCCTGAGTCATAGAAATCCACATAACCTAGATAATTATTAGTGGCCCCAAGAATACATGCCCCAACTTCTTTCCTACCGTGTCTCATTGAAAGTCTAAGGCTATAGGATCATATATTTATAGCTGGTGGGGACCTTAAAGGTCATTCAGTCCAGCTCCCTCATTTTACAGATGAGGAACCTGAGGCTCAGAGAAATTAAGTGATTTTTCCACTGTCCAATATCGCCTTGCAAGGCTGAGACCTAGCCATATTTCTGATGGACCAAAAAAAAAAATAGGTGATCCTTTAGAAGCGTTCCATCCCCGGCTTGCAGGTGTGACCCTTTCTCAGTGCAGTTGAATTCTCTTAGTGGGTTATCTTAGTGGGTCTTAGTGGGAATCTCCATTCCCAGCTCCTATGAAAATGATTAGACATTCAGGGAGTTACAATGCAGACCACCTAACACATAAAACAATACAAACACAGAAGCTGACAGTTAAAAATACCTTATGCCTGCCCTTCACAATCCAAATAGCCCAACTTTAAAAAATGTATGTATAGATTTCATTCATAGCTGGTCACAAATATGCTAGAGTAAATTAAGTAACTCTGAAGATCAATAGCCCCTTTGAAAAGCTTTTCTAACTGCACAAATATGGTGGTACTGCTCCCCCCACCACACAGAGGCATACACCTGCTTTTCTACACACACACACACACACACATCTTTTCTCCCTGACAATCAAAATAAGACCTGATGAATAGCTTGGTCCCTAATTCACGAAAACATTTCAATACCTGAACATGTTTGGTAACTCATACTTTAAAATATTGTTTCTTTTGTGAAACAAAGGAGACATTTCCTTCTGTGAAAATGGTTCGAGGGGGTATAAAAGTTTTTTACTATTATGAAGATGTGTTTCAGTAATATGTCTCAATACCTTACAAGACCTCCTCCCCAAAATTGTATTCATGAGATATTAGCATTCAAATTTATCTGTCAAAAGAATTGTTGATGTGAGAGAGGAGAGCAGCATTATCATCTGTTCTGTAGTTTGCTTTAAAGAAATAGAGAAATGGGGAGATTTGCATAACCAAAGATTAGGACATCCTTCTCAGCCCTTTGAAGTCTGTCAACAAGATGCCAATGAAATCAGATTAATTCTAGGCAGATTGCCTCCTGATAAACAGGAATAGCTGGAAGGCATCAAACATTCTGACAAGTAGAAATATAAATGTATATGTACAGTGTGTGCATGTGTATATACATATCATTATATGCATATATGTACATATGTGTGTACACAAGTATTTATATACATGCTTGAGTTTATACATATATTTTGTTCAGTCTTGTCTCACTCTTTGTGACCCCGTTTGGGGTTTTCTTGGCAAAGATATTGGAACAGTTTGTCATTTCCATCTCCTGCTTATTTTACATATGAGAAAACCGAGGCAAACAGGTTTAAGTGACTTTCCCAGAGTCACACAGCTCATAAGTGTCTGAGGTAAGATTTGAACTCAAGAAATGAGTTTTTCCGACTACAGGTACAACATTCCATCCACTGAAGCACCTAGCTGCAGTGTGCATATCTATACATGCATGTCTATACATACTCATGTGTATATATTTGTGTACATACAGGCACACATATATGTATACATTCTATGCATGGCAGTTCATCTAGGTATATTACCTACTTATGCAAAATATGTATATAATACATGCAAGTGCATGCATGTATATATGTAAAAGTATATGTGAACATACGTGAGTATATTTTGTGCATTTTTGTGTTTATATGTGTATGAGTATGTAGATGCCAACAAGCTATTTGAAAAGCTGAGAGAGAGGAGTCTTTCAGTCAGTATGTTTCCCCATTCTTCCTTAGTGAAATAGTGAAATTGCTGAGCAGCAATTCTTGCTCTCTCTTAGCCACAGATACCTGAAATGTATCTGCAGAAACATTTTTTTAAGTCTTATGTAATTGCAATATTGTCAATTCAAATCATCTAATTATCTCAGTGACACCTGAATCTTCAAACAGTATATCCTGTACTCTTGGGAGAGAAATGGGTTTGTGTTTATATGGTGGGGAAGGGGTGTGTGCATATGTGTGTGTGTGTGTGTGTGTGTGTGTGTGTGCATGGAGGTCCAGGATTGGAATCATAGGATCATAGATCTAAAGCTGAAAGTACCCCAAGGCCATCTGATTTATCCTCTTCCACCCTGCTAGATCTCTCACCCCACACACTTTTGTTTCATATGGGGAAACAGACCCAGGTCCTCTGATTACAGACCACTGTAGTCAGTTTTGTTTTTTTCCACCCTGAGGATCTGTACGTCACAGATCTTTCCAGAATACATCGATTCACTTTTCCATATATGAGCAGAAAATGTTTTTTTTTTTTAGTAGAGCTTCACTTCCTGATGATAGATTAACACCAGGGTTTTTCCTTCCTTACTCTTGATCTCTTGATCTCCTTCCTTACAGTGACCACACTTGACTCTTTTTTTTTTTTTTTGCTTTTTTGGAGGGCAATTGGGATTAAGTGACTTGCCCAAGGTTACACAGCAGTTTTTTTGTGTGGGTGTTTAGTGTCTGAGGCCAGAAGCGAACTCAGGTCCTCCTGACTCCAGGGCCGGCCGGTGCTTTACTCACTGTGCCACCTAGCTGCCCCTGCTCTTGACTCTTTATACATTTAAATCTCTACTCCTTCCCCTATACTTTTTTTTTTTCCTGTTTAAAGCCCTAACAATGCCTAGCAGCCCCAGGAAAACAATCTTTTAGCATGATCTTTCAACACTTAACATACAGTGACATGACTGCACAGATTACCTTTTCCCTCTTTGTGTCTATAATGGAAATAACAAGTACATACACTCCACTTCCTCTATTCCTGCCCTCATCCCCATCCCTGTATGACTTTGCAGCCATTTGCTCTGCAAACTTTTTTCTAATACAAGAGGTATACTGATGAAAGACAGGGGCAGGAGGCTGATAGAAAGTCCTGTCACAAGGTAGGCTTGGGAGGATGCTGCCCAGCCAAATTCACCCAAAATGTCGAACAGGCACTGAAGATATTCCAGTTATTACTACAATTTCACACCCCACCTATCCACTGACAGCTAGTTTTGACAGTCTGCTCTACTCTCCTCATCTCTCATGTCAACCTCAGGCATATAATAGCTAGGTCAAAGCTTTAACAATAGTGATTAGATCTGGAAGAGGAGGAAATACTGTGGCAGTAAAAATTAGGGTGCTTCAGTAACCCTTCAAATTCAGGGCACAGTTACTTGAATACATCCAGAGAAGATGAAGTCTTTTTTTGTAGTTGTTTTGTTTTAAACAGCCAAGTAATTCTTTCAAGGGTGACTTCTGCTGTTTAGCTTTTTACTCTGCTCTCTCACACTAATGAATCTCTGATTTCCTTGGAGAAGAGTAAGAGCTCAAACTATAAATGCTTTATGAATTAATTTTAAATTTCCCCTTGCAAAATAAGCAACGTGACTTGCTTAGACAGCCCCAAGGTGAGAAGGAATCCTGGTGGAGAAAGGGAATATAGCAATACACTGCAAAAATCATTTTAATATCCACATGAAAGGCATTTGGGTTTAAAGGGATGGGAATACTGTAGAGCTTCAGTATTTGTGATATAAGCTTATCAAACATCAACAAAAATAGCAGAGTAGTCTTAAAAACAACTTGCTTTATATGGTAAATTGGCTCCTACGATTCATTCACTTTATTGATTTGGAAAAGGACTAGTCATTCATATTTGCCAAAGAAGACCAAATTAAGCAGGTAGAATACTAGGAAGGCCAGATTCCAATAGAGAAAACGGACTGTTTTGACATCTGTTTGCTTATAGAAAGGACTGACCTACTTTAAGAAATCCTAGTATACTATGATCCAAACTGTAAATGGTAAATTACAGAATTATTCACCTTTGTGTGATAAATTTTCACTCTCTAAAAAGTGACTGGGTTCTGTGAGTGTGTGTGTGCATGTGTGTGTGTGTGCCTTTATTGAAGTCAAAGATGTGCTGGATGTTTAGCCCCTACAGACTGAAAACAGCATAGAGATACACTGTCAAGAGAAAGTGACATGGGGTGTGCTGTAGAACTCCTGCCCAGACACATAAGCAGCATGGGCACAGCCTGGGACTAGGAAACAAAGGGTTCAATGGGAAATGCCCCACCCTGCTCTAGTCTTTGTTTCATCTTTGAAAAACCAAGTCTGTCTAATGTAAAATGACATACAAGGCAATGAGAAGATGTATAGTTGCAAGCTAGCACTGACATAGGCTGTCGATAAAGGACACAAGCCTGACCTGGGTAAAAAGATCTGAGCTGACCAAGTCGCCTGAAATCTTGAGCCAAAAGGGCTGAGCCCTATATTTCCCAGGCCTGGCGGTGAGCTGAGGTAGCCCACTGGTGAGGATACTCACACCTCTGCTGCCTGAAAGGTCACGTCCCCATCCTTCTCTAGGGCCTAGGAGCTACAGGGGTAGTCACTTCTCCCCATATCCTCAGTGTGGCAGTTACAATCAGGTTCTAAGACTCCTTTCTGGAAATGTTATTACTCAAAGAAAGGGGAGCTCTATTTTCTATTGGGAGCAATGGTGAGAGAAGGGAGAGGAGAGGGACAACCCCCCACTAATTCCAGTCTGGGGGGGAAGGAACAAGGGAAAGTTTTTCAACGTCCCCGGATCTATAAGTTCAGGCATCCCCTCCAACTCTGTCCCTAAGGAAAACTCATGAATTATGTTGAGGTCACAACATCTGTGAGAAAGTCATGGTGAGTATCTGCTCAAAGCTGAGCCAGACATTGCTCTACATGCTTGTGTTCTCCTGGAAGGCCTCAGTCAGCACCTGCAGCTGGGCGCACACCTGGATGAGGTGGTCCAGCTGCAGAGCTGATTAAAAAATATACTCCAAACTTTAAATAGTAAATCATAGAATTTTAATTAGTCATCTCCAGAATAATTAAATGGTAAATTACAGAATCATTCACCTTTGTGTGATAAATTTTCACTCTCTAAAAAGTGACCATACTTTTTTTAATCAGCCATCTCCAGCAATTTACCTAATTTATCTCATTGTAAAGGGCTTCCCTCTTACATTTATAATGTAATTTGATTTAAAGATATTCAATTCAAAATTCCAGTTTTCAAAAACATAGCATTGTGTGAAATGAGGTTCATTTGTAGTTATTCAATCATTCATTCATTTGGATAGTTTTCGATGAACCACCTACTATATGTCTGCTACCATTTTAGATAGGGGAGATGGAAGGCAGAGGAACAAAACAAATAGAAGTAATTTTACCAGAACTCTAGGACTTTACAATTTGTTTGAGGAGAGAGACTGTGCACATATGAAACAACTAAAGAACCATAAAATGCGGAAAAGTTGCCTGTCTCTCAGGAGGCTTTCCGGGTAGACTATGTCTGGATAGGCAAGGACATTCTCTTTCTCTGGACTACAGTTCCCAGAGGGAATTGAGGGAAAGGTCAATTTTACTAGAAGCATCTAAAAATGACTTTCCCAGAAGTACTCAAGCTCACTTGGGAGAGAGAGAGAGTTTTAGATTTTAAGAGCTTTGTTGTTTTGTTTTGTTTTCTTCTGAATTAAAATTTATTGATTTCCACCATATTCACTTTAAATATGTTTTGAAGCATACTGAAGGGAAGGGATTTTTGCAATTTTAGTTTAAAAGAAAACTAATGGTGAAAGTACATCCTCTCTGGTTTCAGTCAATATTGCCTTAAATATAATTAATAGAAGTTTCAAGACTGAAAACAAAGAACAAGAGGGTGGAGCCAAGATGGCAGAATGGAATCAGTAACTTTTCTAAGCTCCTCAGTGAATCTGAACAGATTTTAGAGTGACAGAATCCACTGGGAGACAGAGCGTGGCAGATTCCCAGCCAAGGAAAGTGCCCATGTAGGGTTGGGCAGGAGGAGTGCAGAGCACGAGCAGAGCTACACCAGTGAGGACCTGAAAGCAGACTACAGCAGAGTGAGAAAGAGCCCCAGCCAGCAGACTCACCCACACCAAGGGCGATTCACAGCAGTCTCACTGGCGCAGGACAGAGGATCGGTGGGAGCTGAGTAAGAGAAAGCTCAGGGCCCACAGCAGAGACAGAAGCTTCTCCTGGGGCTGTCAGCCCATAGCCTGGAACTTTAAAAATCACCTACCTGATTTTCCAGAAGCCAAGATGGCAAAGTAAACTCTAGATGCTCTGATTCCCCCTCCCTGACCTAGAAAACCCAGAGATAAATATCCCACCAAGAGTAAAATCTTGAAATAGTGGAAATAGTTTCAGACTTAGGAGTCACTGAGAAAGGGTGTAACTGAGGCAGTAAGGAGTCTGAAATGAAGGGCAGGAGGGGTCCCAACAAGCCCCACCTCAGCTGACCAGCAAAAGCTCCCAAAGCCCAGGGTGGTGGAGCCAGCAAGCACTAACAACACCAGCCCAGGTGGACCTTAGCACCATCAGGGGAATCTGCCAGGCTTCAGCTTCTGAGCCTGACCAAGCTGTAGCTCAGGGGAATAGAGATGGAAATCTGAAGCAATCAGACCACCCCTCCCCCACAGGTTACTCTGCTAGCCTCAGGGTAACTCAGGGGAAACACTGAGAATCCTGGCCTTGGTACCCAAAGGCTATAGCACACAAAGTCAACAACCAGGCTCTTAGCCCCCAGCCTGAGAAATTAGGAAATAGGAAATCACAATGCAAAAGAAGGAAGCTGAGAAGGAGAAGGGAAAGGCAAGAAAATAAATCTGAGCTTATTATAGAGAGCAAGACCAACCAAATACAGAGGACAACATGGACTCTATACTCACACCTGAGACCACAGAAGGAAATATGAACTGGTCTCAAGCCCCAAAAGCATTCTTGGAGGAGCTCAAGAAAGATTTAAAAAGCCAAATTAGAGAGGTAGAAGATAAATTTAAACCTACAATGACCAAACTGGAAAAAAATCTCACTGAAGAAAACAAATCCTTGAAAAGTAAAATTTGTGAACTGGGACAGGAGGTTCAAAATCTACCTGGAGAAAATACCTCCCTAAAAAGCACCTTCAAAAACTAACTGAAGAAAATAATTCACTAAAAATTAGAATCAGTCAAATTGAAGCTAAGGACTTTGTGATTCACCAAGAGTCAATCAAGCAAAACATGAAGATTGAAAAATTAGTGTAAAATATCTCACTGGAGAAACAACTGACCTGGAGAACAGATCCAGGAGAGATAACCTAAAAATTACTGGTCTACCAGAAAGTCATGATGAAAAAATAACCCTGAACAACATCTTCTAAGAGATTGTCAAAGAAAACTGTCCTGAAGTCCTAGAATCAGAAGGTAAAATAATTATCGAAAGAATTCATTGGACTCCTCCTCAAAGAGATTCCAAATTGAAAACTCCCAAAAAATATGGTAGCCAAATTCCAGAATTACAAGAGAAATTACAAAGAGAAAATACTGCAAGTAGCCAAAAAGAAACAATTCAAATATTGTGAAACCACAGTCAGGATTACACAGGGCCTAGCAGCTTTGACATTAAAAGACTGGAGGAATTGAAATTTGATATTTCACAAAGCAAAAGAGCTAGGACTGAAACCAAGGATCAATTACCCAGCAAAACTGAGCATAATATTTCAGACAAGGAGATGGTCATTTAATGGAATAAGGGACTTCCAGACTTTCCTAATGAAAAAGCCAGAGCTCAATGGAAAATTTGATCTCCAATTACAAGACTCAGGAAAGACATAAAAAGGTAAATGAGGAAAACACACACACACACACAGCACACTCACATACACATGCACATAACTTGAGATTCAATGAGAACAAACTGTTTACATCCCTATTTGAGAAGCTCCTGTCAATATTGAAATTTATATGATTATCACAAACTTTAAAAGAGATATACATAGATAAAGGGTGTGGGTATAAATGAACTAATATGATGATAAAAAAAACCTTATTAAGAGATTCAAAAGGATTGTAATGGAATAAAAGGAAAGGATGAGGCAGAAAAAGGTAAATTATGCCACACAAAGAGGCATAGAGACATACTATAGTAGAGGGGAAGGAGAGAGGGAAATGAACATCATATGAACATTATTCTCCTTGGTTCAGGTTCAAAGAGGGATCAACATAATCAGTTAAGTTTAAGATTCTAATGTGAAAAGACACAAAAATTCATCATAATAGAGGGAAAGGAGGGAGGGAGAGGAGTACTATATGAAATTTACTCTCATTGGTTTGGGGTCAAAGAGGGAATAACATATTCTGATAAGTATAAAAATCCATTGTGCCCTA
Organism: Petaurus breviceps papuanus; assembly: GCF_028583685.1. NCBI lineage: Eukaryota > Metazoa > Chordata > Mammalia > Diprotodontia > Petauridae > Petaurus > Petaurus breviceps. The sequence goes on from NW_027186372.1 coordinate 18,583,657, forward strand.
TAGGCAGTAAGAGGAGTAAAGGGGAGAAAGGAAGGGGAGAGGTTAGAAGGGAGGGAAATAGTAGTAAGGGGAAACAGTAAGTAAAGAAGGGGGGGGCGGGGGGGCCAGGTAGCACAGTGAGTAAGAGCACTGGCTCCAGGGTTGGGATGACCTGGGGATCGAATCCCAGGCTCAGACACCTAGCACCCACCCAGAAACACCTGGCCATGTAACCTTGAGCAAGTCACTTAACCCCAATTGCTTAGGAGCGGCCAGGTGGCTCAGCGAGTAAGAGCACTGGCTCCAGTGTTGGGATGACCTGGGGATCAAATCTGGGCTCAGATACTCAGCACCACACCCAGAAATAACTGGCCGTGTAATCTTGAGCAAGTTACTTAACCCCGATTGCTTTTAAAAAAAAAGAAGGGGGGGGGGTCACAGGGAGGAAATACTGAGGGAGGCAGTGGTCAAAAGGAAAACCCTTAAGGAAGGGAAGGGAGAAGGAAGAAACAAAAACATAAACAGGGGAGGGAATAGGATGGAGGGAAAGAGACAGATAGTAATTATTACTGTGAATGTGAATGGGATAAACTCTCCCATAAAATGGAGGCACATAGCAGAATGGATTAAAATCCATAATTCTACAATATGCTGTCTACAAGAAACATGTTTGAAAAAAGGTGATACAACCAAGGTAAAGGTAAAAGGTTGGAGTAGAATATATTATGTTTCAGCTAAAGTAAAAAAAAAAAAAGCAGGGGTAGCAATCCTTATCTCAGACAAAGCAAATATAAAAATGCATCTAATTAAGAGAGATAAGAAAGGAAACTATATCCTGCTAAAAGGCATCATCAAGAATGAAGCAATATCATTATTTAACATATAGGCACCAGGTGGTATAGCATCCAAATTCCTAGAGAAGTTAATGGAATTAGAGGAAGAAATAGATAGAAAAACTATATTAATGGGGGACCTTAATCTCCTCCTCTCTGAACTTGATAAATCTAACTTCAAAATAAACAAGAAAGAAGTTAAGGAGGCAAAAAAGAATTTTAGAAAGGCTAGATATGATAGATCTCTGGAGAAAACTGAATGGGGATAAAAAGATATATACCTTCTTCTCAGCAGTACATGGCACATACACAAAAAGCAACCATGTACTAGGGCATAAAAACCTTACAATTCAGTGCAGAAAGGCAGAAATATTAAATGCATCATTCTCAGATCATGATGCAATAAAAATAATATGCAATAAAGGGCCATGGAAAGATAGACTAAAAACTAATTGGAAACTAAACAATTTAATCCTAAAGGACGAGTGGGTCAAACAAGAAATTATAGAAACAATCATTTACTTCATTCAAGAGAATGACAGTAATGAGACAATGTACCAAAACTTGTGGGATGCAGCAAAGGCAGTTCTTAGGGGAAGTTTTATATCCCTGAGTGCATACATGAATAACTTAGAGGTCTATGAATTGGGCATGCAATTGAAAAAGCTAGAAAGAGAAAAAATTGAAAATCCCAATTAAATACTAAATTAGAAGTAATGAAAACCAAAGGAGAGATTAATGAAATTGAAATTAAGAAAACTATCAAATTAATAAATAAAACTAAGAGCTGGCTTTGTGAAAAAAAAATAAAATTGATAGACCCTTAGTCAATGTTTTAAAAATACAAGAAGAAAAACAAATTCAGTATCAAAAATGAAAAGGGTGAATCTACCTCCAATGAAGAGGAAATTAAAACAATAATTAGGAATTATTTTGCCCAATTCTGTGCTCATAAATTTGACAATCTTAGTGAAATGGATAAATATTTACAAAAATATAAGTTGCCCAGATTAACTGAAGAGGAAGTAAATTACTTAAATAACCCCATCAGAAAAAGATCAAACAAGCCATCAGTGAACTCCCAAGGAAAAAATCTCCAGGGCCAGTTGGATTTACTAGCAAATTCTATAAAACATTTAAAGAACAATTGATTGCAACACTCTACAAACTATTTGGGAAAATTAGTGAAGAAGGAGTCCTACCAAATTCTTTTTATGACACAAATATGGTACTGATACCTAAATCAGGAAGAGATAAAATGGAAAAAGAAAATTATAGATCAATTTCCCTCATGAATATAGATGCAAAAAAATTAAATAAAATGTTAGAAAAAAGACTACAGCAATTTATCATAAGAATAACACATTTTGATCAGGTAGGATTTATTTCAGGAATGCAAGGATAGTTTAATATTAGGGAAACCATCATTATAACTGATCATATCAACAATAAAACTAGCAGAAAACAAATGATTATCTCAATAGATGCAGAAAAGCCTATTGACAAAATACAACATCCATTCCTATTACAAACATTAGAAAGTATAGGAATAAATGGAGTCTTCCTTAAAATAATAGGCAGCATCAATTTAAAATGTCAGCAAGTATTATATGTAATGGCGATAAGCTAGAAGCATTTCCAATAAGATCAGGGGTGAAACAAGGGTGTGCACTATCTTCCCTCTTATTCAATATGGTACTAGAAATGTTAGCAGTAGCAATTAGAGAAGAAAAAGAAATCAAAGGAATCAAATTAGGCAAAGAAGAGACCAAGCTATCACTCTTTGCAGATGATACTATGATATACTTAGAGAATCAAGTAAAAAACTACTTGAGACAATAAATAAATTTGGCAAAGGTGCAGGATATAAAATAAACCCACATAAATACTCAGCATTCCTTTATATTTCTAATGAAATCCGACAGCAAAAGAGATAGAAAGAGAAATCCCATTTAAAGTTACTGTAGACATTATAAAATATTTGGAAATCTACCTGACAAAACAACCCCAGGACCTATATGAACACAACTACAAAACACTTTTCACACAAATAAAGTCATATCTAACTAATTGGAAAAACATCAATTGCTCATGGCTGGGTTGAGCTAATATAATAAAAATGACAATTTTAGAGGCAGCTAGGTGGTGCAGTGAATAGAGCACTGGCTCTGAAGTTAGGAGGACCTAAGTTCAAACTCAGCCTCAGACACTTAACACTTACTAACCATGTGACCTTGGGCAAGTCATTTAACCCCAGTTGCCCTGCCCTTCCCCCTCCAAAAAGCAAAACAAAACAAAAAGACAATTTTACATAAATTAAATTACATATTTAGTGCCATACCAATAAATTCACCAAAAAATTACTTTATAGAACTAGAAAAAAATAGTAACAGAATTCATTTGGGAGAGCAAAAGGTCCAGAATATCCAGGGAATTAATGAAAAGAAATGCTAGGGAAGGTGTCCTAGCCAAACCAGATTTTAATCTGTATTATAAAAACTTCTTGGTACTGGCTGAGGAATAGAGTAGTGAATCAATGGAATAGATTGGGTACACGAGACTAAGCAGTCAATGACTATAGTGATCTACTGTTTGATAAACCCAAAGACCCCAGTTTTGGGGATAAGAACTCACTATTTGACCAAAATTTCTGGGAAAACTGGAGTATAGTATGGTAGAAACTGGGCATGGACCATTATCTAACACCATATACCAAAATCAAGTCTGAATGGGTGCATGATCTAGGTATAAAGGCTGATACTGTAAGCAATCTGGGAAAGCAAGGAATAGTTTACCTGTTAGATTTATAGAGAGGGGAAGACTTTATGACCAAACAAGAATTAGAGAGCATTATAAAATGCAATATGGATAATTTTGATTACATTAAATTGAAAAGTTTCTGTACAAACAAAGCCAATGTAACCAAGATTAGGAGGAAAGTAGAAAAATGGGAAAGAATTTTTACAACCAATATCTCTGATAAAGGCCTCATTTCTAAAATATACAGAGAATTGAGTCAAATCTATAAGAATACAAGTCATTCCCCAATTGATAAATGATCAAAGAATATGAACAGGCAGTTTTCAGAGGAAGAAATTGAAGATATCTATACACATATGAAAAATGCTCTAAATCACTATTGATTAGAGAGATGAAAATCAAAACAACATCTCACCAGTCAAATTGGCTAAGATGACAAAACAGGAAAATGACAAATGCTGGACAGTATGTAGAAAAACTGAACACTAATGCATTGCTGGTGCAGTTGTGAACTGATTCAGCCATTCTGGAGAGCAATCTGGAATTATTCCCAAAGGGCTACAAATAATTGCATACCTTTTGACCCAGCAATACCACTTCTAGGGTCATGTCCCAAAGAGATCAGAGAAGTGGGAGGAAGACCCATATGTACAAAAATATTTGTAGCCCTTTTTTTGTGGTGGCAAAGAACTGGATATTAAGGGGATGCTCAACAATTGGGGAAGTTATGGCATATGAATGTAATGGAATTTTATTGTGCTATAAGAAACAAGGAGCAGATGGACTTCATATTTACCTGGAGAGGCTTATATGAACTGATGCTGAGTGAGAAGAGCAGAACCAGGAGAAATTTGTACACAATTATAGACACAACACATGTGTGATGACCAACTTTGATAGACTGGACTCTTCTCAGCAATGCAGTGTTATAAGTCAACCCCAAAAGACTCATGATGGATGGAGATGTCCACATTCAGAGAAAGAGCTAGAAAGAAAAGACCTGCTTTCTTTCTTTTTCTGGTTTTGTTTTGTTTCCTCTTTCCCATTTTTTCATTCCATCCATTACAATCTTTCTTTATAATCTGACTGATGTCTAATGTGAAAGTATTTGTAGATCTATACTTGATTATATGTTGTCATGGGGGGAGGGGGAGTGGAGAGGGAAAGGAGAAATTTTGAAACTCATGGAATTGTGGAACTGAATTTTTTAAACTAAAAGTAAACAAACTAATAAAGACTAAAAAAAATTTTTTTTTAAAGTTCCAGGACTATGAAATCAAGACATGTTGTAAGCCTTTCCCAAGAATGTCCTTCATTTTGGATCATTTTCCTGTGCCAGAGGTGAAAGTGCCTTCAAAAATACTGCCATGTTCCCAGCAGTGTCTTTGATGGTATTACACATATTAAGTTGGAACCCAACACACCCAATAGTAAGATGTTTTAGTGGGACCCAACCGAAATGCTATCATGTGGTAATCTTCATGTCCTTCAGTAGGTTTACTGACCACATTTTTAAGTAAGTACGTGGCTAATTTTTCAGTTCACATCTGCAGTGAATCCACAACTGTTTGTCTTCTAATTTAAAGGTGAGCCTTACTTTTCCTTCTGTCTTACTGTATATGCCTGATAAAGGTACTGTTGGCAGTCATTTCTGGGCAGCCTTAACAGGTTTCCCATCACTAGGTTTCCCTTTATCTAACACTTAGATTCTGCCTTGCTTTTGTCTACTAAGTGGCTCCTTCTTACTCTGTTCAGTTTTTGCTTCTTGCTGTGCTGTGTTTTTGGGTATGTTTACTGCTAAAACATCATTGATTGTAGTTCCAACCACCATAATCTTGGCACCACTGGTTACTTTGATTTCCTGTAATGTTTTCTTCTCATATAGGAGCCTCTTAAACATAACTTTCTGCATGGCAGGAGGTAGACCTGTATTGGAGTGGGTCTTGCACTTCAGCTTGGCACCTGTGCTGTCCATAGATATGGGTACCACTGAAGCCTCATGAGGTGGGGAGGGAGGACAGAGATCCCTTATAAACGCAATAATAATCAAGTACAATAAGACTGCATGATACAAATTAGAATGCTATAAGAATCCAAGAAAGGGGAAAAGTATCATAGATCTGACTCTTCACAGAGGCTTCATGGACAATGTGGAATGGGAAGGAATTATGGATTTGGGTTAGCAAAGAAGAGATACAATTCAAAATGACAAGAAAAAAGGCACAGGGAATAAAGGGCCAAAAGAAAGGGGGGGAATAAGTATGACATATACAAAGGAAAGGGGCTAGCCTGTTGATCTGCATTGACTAAATAATCTGGTGAGGTCAGCTGAAGATAAATTATATTTTTCTAACAGTATTGACAGCTCACACATATTTAAGACTTTAAAGCTGAAAAAGTGATTTCCCTACAACAAGTCTATGAGGTAGTTATTATTATTATTATTATTATTATTATTATTATTGATTTTTTTTGGATGGGGAATGTAGGGCAATTGGGGTTAAGTGACTTTCCCAAGGTCACATGGCTAGGTTTTTTCGTGTTGTGCTAAGTTTTGAACTTGAGTTTTAAGTGTTAAATGTTAAGTTTTGAACTCAGGTCCTCCTGATTCCAGGGCTGGTGCTCTATTCACTGTGCCACCTAGCTGCCCCATTATTATTTTAATTTTAAAGATGAAGAAAAAAAGAATAAGAGAAGAGGACACTGGGAAGATGGAGACATAGGTCAGAAAATTCCAAGCTCAGGGCAGTTAGGTGGCGCAGAAAATAAAGCACTGGCCTGGGAGTTAGGAGGATTTGAGTTCAAATCCTGCCTCAGACACTTTACACTTACTAGCTGTGTGACCTTGGGCAAGTCACTTCACCCCAATTGCCTTGCCTTCCCCCCTCAAAAAAAAAATTCCAAGCTCTACAAATTTCTCCCACAAGCAAGACAAAACAGCACCTCAGGTATAATGTAGAGCAGTAAAAACAAACAAGAGTTGGGGCAGAAGGTGGTCTTCCTGAGACAATTTGAAGAAAAATCCCAGGACCGAGGTTTGGTCCCTGTGAAGAAAAAACACCTCCTGGCTAGTTTTACAGAAAAAGCAATTGGGGAGCCCTGAAGCTAGCTGAGTTGGGTGGTTGCATCCACCCTAGCCTCAAGAATTTTTACCTCTCAGACAGTGTGGGGAGTTGAGCATCTGAGCAGAGGAAAATTGAGGGAATCTCTGCTGATAAGGGACACCAGACATAGGTGTGCTGCTGAGACACAGTCCTGGGCAAGAAGGAATGAGCACATTACCAATGAGTGCAAAAGCAGGCATTCTTCCAACAGTGGGTACCTACAAGAAGGTGGACTTCTTGATTTCTGTACCAGGCCAGAGGGGAAAACTGAAGAAGGAGCTGAGGTCAGAGACACAATCCCCCATACTCTAGGACTAGAGATGATTACAATAACAAATTCACATATATATATATATATATGTTTTTTTTTTTAATGAGCAGGCAATGGAAAAGGATCCCAACCATAGAAAGTTATTTATGGTAATAGAGAAGAAGTTCATCTTCAGAGAAGGATATTTTGTTAGTTTTGTGTTAAGTTTTGCAAAAAAAAAGACTCCTCTAGCCTAAAGAATAATGTCAAATGGTGACTTGCCTAAAAAGAATTCATGTAACTTTAAAAATCAAATGAGAGATATTGAGGATTTTTTTTTTAAATAAGAAAAGTCCAAGATAAACAAGAAGACTATGAAAAGAAAGTCAACCAACTAGAAAGGGACATCCAGAATCTTAAGGAAGAAAATGACTCCTTGAAAATTAGAATTGGGCAAGGCGAAGCAAGTGAAGTTATAAGAAAGCAAGAAATAATAACAAAATAGAAAGAATGAAAAAATAGAAAAGAAAGTGAAATATCTCATAATAAAAACAATTGAACTGGAGAACAGATAAGGAAGAGAAAATAAGAATAATTGGACTACCTAAAAGCTACAAAAAAATAATCCTGATATAATAATATAAGAAATTATTATAGAAATTCGTCCTGAAGAGTTAGAACAAGAGGGCAATGTAGAAATAGAAAAATCCATTGATTCCCACCTGAAAGAGATCCTATGAGGAAAACCCACAGGAATATCATAGTACAATTCTGAAACCCCCAGTTCAAGGAGAAAATAATATAAGAAGCAAGAAAAAAATAATTCAAATACGGCAGAAGCACAATTAGAATCACACAAGACCTAGCAGTAGCTATGCTAAAAGACTGTAGGTCTTAGAACTTTATATATCAAAGAGCAAAAGAACTGGGGTTGTGGCTGAAAATATTTTACCCTGCAGAGGTAAGCATAATCCTGAACAAAAAAAGAAATGGACATTCAAGACATTTTCAGACTTCCAGGACTTTGTTGCAAAAAGAACTGAAATCAATAGGAAATTTGACATACAAGATCCAAGACAAATATAAGGTAAACATCAAAGACTAAAGGAACTCAATAAGGACAGACTATTCACTTTCTACATGAGGAAATGTAAATTGTATGCCTAAGATGGTTATTAGTAATTGGGTAGTTCAAAAGAAAGATTGGGGTAGAGTTGAATATGTGATACTAAAAGGCAATCCATCTAGGAAAAGATAAAAAGGACGATTATCTTATAGAAATGAGAAGTGTGTGAGAGGAAGAACTGATGCTGGAATTAGATGGGGGGGGGGAGGACTAGCAGCTTTAGAACCCTAGGGAAAAATACATATGTGGATGCATGTGTGTGTGTATGTGTATACACAGTATATGCCTGTGTGTATATATATGCATGTGTATGTGTATACACAGTATATGTCTGTGTGTATACATTTGTGTATGTGTATACACAGTATATGTCTGTGTGTATATATGTATGTGTATGTGTATACACAGTATATGTCTGTGTGTATATATGTATGTAAAAGTTTTCTAAATTGAGACAAAAATAAAAGGCTTAGGGGATAGGGAGGGGGACAAGGGAAAGATTTTAGTGGAAGGAAGAGAGCATAAGGGAGGGATCTTTGGTAGGGAAGGTAGGTTAAGAAATAGGAGGGCAAGGTAGCAGGTAGAAGTAAAGTAGAGGAATCAGGAGGGATAGGAAATTCATTCCAGGAGCAGAATTTATTAGGAAAAAATCAGGGGGTAATAATCATCATGATTTCAGACAAAGTTGAAGTTAAAATAGTTTTAATCAGAAGATAAAAATAGGGGCAGCTAGGTGTGCAGTGAATAGAGCACTGGCCCTGAGTCAGGAGGACGTGAGTTCAAATGGTGCCTCAGACACTTAACACTTACTAGCCATGTGACCTTGGTCAAGTCACTTAACCCAATTGCCCTGCCTTTCCCCCACTAAAATGCAAAAAAAAAGGAAAGAAAAAAAGATAAAAATAGAAAAACTCTTTTATGTCACCTATATTAATCAATATTGTTGTAGACTATTTAAAATAAATAGATAGTACAAAGTTAAAATATTGCTGTTGTATAGGAAATAGCGAGTTGGTGGACTTAGAAAAAAAGAAAAAGACTTGAATCTATGAAGAAAGATGTTATCCACCTTCAGAGAAACAGAGGACAAACAAGTATAGTATAGTCTAACAAAGATGCATATGAATGTATATATCTATATATGAGTATGATTATAGATATCTAAGTATATGTATGTGTATGCAAGTGTATGTATGTATATGTGTATGTATGTATTTGTGAATATTTGCAAGTGTATATATACATATACACATACATATATATACACAAACATACACATACACACACAACATAGACATATTTAACTGTAGCCTTCTTTGAAGAAGGGGAGGAAAAGAAAACAAAGTAAAAACTGCATAGCAGAGAACAAAAGAAAACTTACAAAGAATCAAAGAAAAGATGGCAGCTTAGAACACAATGTGTAGCACTTATTATATGGGTTTTCTTAAAATGGAAATTTATTGTTGTGTAATTTGAATCCTCTCTCATGTTCTGCTGTGCACATAGCAATGCTTTTATTTTCTTATTTTCCATTTAAATTTCAGTATTCATTTGTTTCTTTTTTTCTTTTCTTATTGTATATTTAAGTTTAAAATAAATTAATTAATAAAGAATAATATTAATCAATATTGTTTATGCTATTTAAAATAACTAGACAGTATAAGGATGGAATACCGGAGTGGTATAGGAAATGATGAATTGGTGGACTTAATTAAAATATGGAAAGCTCGGACTTATGAAGGAGGAAGTTATCCTCAGAGAAACAGAGGACAAATAAGCATAGTACAGTCTTACATAGATGCATATGAATATATATCTGTATATGACTATGATTATAGATATCTAACTATGTGTATGTGTATGTAAGTGTAGGTATATATGTGTGTATGCATGTATATATCTTTGTGTGTATAAATATAACTACACTTAATTGTGCCTTCTATTGGGGAAGGAAAGGGGAAAGAGAGCAGAGTAAAAAGTGAACACAGAGAACAAAAGAAAACTTACAGAGAAGCAAAGAAAAGATGGATAGCTCAGAACACATACAGGCTTTCATGAAATGGAAATTTATTGCTGTTTATTTTGAGCACTCTCTCATGCTCTGCTGTGTATAAGGCAATGTTTCATTTTTTCTTTTTTTATTTCATGTTTAAGTTTTAATATTTAAGTTTGTAATGTGCTTCTTTTTCTTTTCTTATTGTGTATTTACATTTTCGTATTTAAGTTATAAATAAATTAATAATAAAAAAGAATCAGAGGAATTGGGTGACATCTCCACTCACATTGCTCTTATCATTACTGGAACTCAAACCCAGGTCTTCTGATTCCAGGTCCAGACACTCCCAATCCCACCCTCCACTGTCCTAGTCTGTATCATAATATCATACTATTTTGTGATTTTAAAAATCAATAAGATGTCTTGATGTTACTGGTAGTAAAAATAACAGGATAATTTCCTGAAATTCCATCCTAATTTAAGATTCACATTCTATCAGTGATAAGTATACATTATTCTTTTTGTTTTGTTTTGTTTTCTTCTTTTAATTGTGGTTTGGGGTTTTGTTTTGCTTTCCAACCCAATTGAAAACATGCCAGGGGCCTATTTGGCAGTGACACATTTTAAAATTAAAATAAAGAAAAAGAATAGTCAGCTGAAATAATAGTCTCTGTGGTTAGAAAATGAGAGCTAATGTGGTACCATATCCCATCCCAGCTGTGCTTATACAGCCAAAGTCAGCTGGAGTTTAGACAATACCCAGACAGTTCAAGCCAAAGTAAGGTTTGGGGATTTTTTCCACCTCTGCTTCACTTCTGACCATGAAAATCTGATGCCAGGTTATCATTTGCAGAAAATATCTATGCCAGCAAAAACCTGCAGATACACTTTTTTTTTTCTTCTACTTCTTCTGGAATTGTTAGTTGGGCTCTCAGCACATTTCATATGTAACCTTTTTAATCCCTACACTTGCAATTAGAGATTACAGTTCCATTCCCAGAGACTTTCAACAGATGGCATTACATGAAAAACTGGAGATATTTTAAAATCATATTTATACAGTGTTTGCCAGAATGTTTCTTCCTGGGCTTATACATTCAGATGTGAAAACTGATTGTTTAAGATGTAGATTTCCTATGCCAAGATTTAGCATTTTTAAAAGATTTTAAAGTCTCAATTAATCTATCTCCTTTGTTAAGAACAGTAACATTTATCACTGGAATATATAATTCATGAAGTATTAAAGTTAAATCTGAAACTAAGGGAGCTACATCTTTGAAAGGTGAAACTACTAGACTAAGGGTCACTAAGGTAGCCTCAGAAAGGTCAAATCAGAAGGTGACTAAAATGTAAAGCCTTTGTGGACAGACCACTAGACCAATGAACTGATTAAATGACAGTTTCATCACATACAAGCCAAGGTCATGGGGACTTATTTTTAATTACGATTTTTCTATTAGTTTTTGTCAAGTCTTGTAAATCAACTACTCTAATTTACAAGGATGAAAGACTGGCCAACCAAAAGAGTGAGGTGGTGACAACACATTTGCAGGGAGAATTTTTTTACAGGAAAATAAAAAAGACCTTTATAAAATAAATAAACCAATGAATGAATGAAACAATGTAGTAAACACTGACAATGTGTTAGACACTATGCTCAGCTTTGGGGATACAAAAACAAAAAGGGAGACAGTCCTTACACTGATGGAGTTAACATTGTTTTAAAATTTTGTTTAGTTTTACTTTACAACATTCATTTCCACAAAGATTTTGAGTTACAAATTTTCTCCCCATCTTTTCCCTATCACCCCAAAACAGCAGTTCCAGTGAATACCCCTTCCCCCAATCTGCTCTCTCCTATATCCTCCCTCATTCCCCCTTCAACTTTCCAGTAGGGCAAAATGGATTTCCATACCCCAGTGCCTATATATATTTGGAGTTAATATTTTAAAGGGGGAGAAACATATGGAGAAGATGTAGTGAAGGTAAAGACTTTTGGCTTGGAAATTCAAAGGGATGATGAGTTGATCCATAGGTCAGTCAATTGACATGCTTACTCCAGAAATAATGATACTGTTGATTTGCTGAGTATGCCTAGACATGAAGTGAAGGGAGTAAGGTATGAGCACATTAGCAGGAAGATGGCAACATGATGACCCGGTAAATCTAGGTTTGAACTGTTACCAATGAAGATGGCTCCGCTCCAAGGCAGGAGTTCAGATATGAGGAATTAACTTCACACATACAAAAAGTATGGATTCTGGAGATTAAGTACAAAGACAGCATGTAAAAATATAATTCATTTTTAAGATAACTGTCAGTAAAGGTTGAAACTTTGTTGGGTTGGAGGTGAAAGGGAAAGGGTACTTGATCCTTCCTTTGGCCCTCATCTTTGGATTATAGGCATGCTAAGGTTTTTTTTCCAGGCACTCCCTTTTCTCCTTCCACTCCCATCTACTCTATAGCAAAGACCTTCAGATGCACCTATCTCTCTACAGAGATAATTCTCTTTGCCTTTATAAGTAAAAAGTAGAGGAAGGCAGGATGACCCAATATCATCCATCTATTTTCATTAGACCATCAATGGTAATCAGTTTGCTTTCCACCTAAGGAAACAAAAATCCCAGATATAATTTATTTTTTCTGTTCTTTTTTCAGAAAGTTTATAAAATATAATAATTCATAGCAATAGGATTATCTTTTAACTCATAGCTCCCAGGCAAGATTAACAGTTTGTACTGAGATTTCAAAGTTCTATGCTTTTTGTCTATCTATGTCTATAGCTTGCCTATCATTACCTGCCTTCTCTGTGCCTTTCTCCTCACAGAACATGAAGCACACAACCAGGAAGTTAGAATCAATCCTTTACCTCAAATCAGTTAGTTTTGGTACTAAATAAAACAGCAAGTAACAACTTAAAAGAACAGAAACATGTGGATTAGTCATCCATCTTCTTGAAGAGGAACAGAGGAAAGAAAGGAAAAATGACACTTCACTATCTATATGAATGGTGAAGGATGAAGTTCACCACTGATTAGATGCATCCTACCCTCTAGCATTGAGGAATTTAGGCACTAACTGTCATGGCACATTTGGCCTGGTCATGCTTGACATCAGCCACAGCTGGCTGTCTATCTCTACTTCATCACTCTAGAATTCAATGAAATTAAATGCAATGCTGCCCAGCACTCAGTCCAAATTCACACACCTATTCTTCCACACTGAAGACAAAATCTATCCTCTGCAAATGCAGGAGGAGCTGTTATAGTAGCACAAATGCTAATGGTAAACAGGTGACTAATCTCCTCCTTAATCCTTCCACCTGCTTGACATCCTCCATACCTCCAAAAATCTCTAACTCTAGTTGTGTAGCTTCCAACCCTTGATGTTGATCCCTATCTAGTCTCCTTTTCGAATCTTTTAGTCTCTTACAAAATGAAGAGAGACTCTCTGAGATTGCATTTCCCACAGATTTATGCAGCTAGATTCTGAGAACTTTATCTCTTTGAACAAAGAGGAATAAGTCTACCCCAAACCCTGCTACATTAGGACTGTATGTTTAATTTTTTTTTGTAGTTACAATTTACTTAACATTCATTTTTAAACATTTTAATACAAAATTTTCTCCTTCCCCCAGTCCCTGAATAACCCATTGAGAATGCAAGCAATATGATATATTTAAAATGTGTATATAAATATGTATGGGTGTGTGTTTATGTGTGTATACATGCATATAATCAGTTTTCTAGTACAAATGCCTCATTTAGAACAAATGACTTACCCAAGGCCATGGGTAAAAATATCAGACCAAAGATTTGAAACCTGATCCACTGATTTTAAGAACTCTTTCTATAATATTGTGCACACCAAATGAAAAAAAAAATTCTCCAAAAAAACCAGCAAAGAAAACAAAATATAGGAAAGGTTAATATTAAAATGATTGTAGAAAGAAAAGCATACTAATAAATTGTTGGTAGAACTGTGAATTAACTACAGTACTGTGAAGAAATTTGAATTTTTGAAAACAAAGTAGTTAAAAATACCAGTCCCTTTGACCCAGAGATACTATTGACTCAAAGAGGTCATTCATTAATAAAGATTCCACTTACAACAAAATAGTTAGAGCAGCACATTTATGTTATCAAAGAACTGGAAATAAAATATATGTCCATCAATTGGGAAATGGCTAAGCACACAGAGTCACATGAATGTTGTTCTATCAGAAAGAACAAATATAATAAATACAGAAAAAATGCTTACATGACCTGATAGAAATGAAGTAGAACAAGAAAACATTATATACAACAATGATAAAAATGGAAAGAACAATAACAAAATTGAAAATGAAAGTTGAAAAATTGCAAAGAACAGGCATAATTCTAAAGAAAATATATAAAAAGGTATCTCATCGTGCTTCTTTGCAGAGGTATCTTTTGATATCTCTTCAGTGGGGCCATATATTTCTAGATTATTTTAGTGCATTGATCAATTTTACTTTTATTATTTTATTTTATTTTTAATTTAATTTTGTAAAACTAAAGGACAGCTCTCTGGGAATGGGAAGGTAGAGGGATATATGGGGAAATTTAAAGAATATATCAATAAAATTATCTTCAACAAGAAATCAATTGCCTCATGAGATAGTAATATGAGAGCAAAACAAAAGTTTTAAATACATAATAAAAATAGTAGCATATAAAAAGCTGACATAGAAAACAGGTGAAAGAGAAATGATTAAGAATAATTGAATTCTATGAAAACCATGATTTAAAAAAGATTCTAACCATTATATTCTTAAATTTTTCATAAATGGGGGCAGCTAGGTGGCACAGTGAATAGAGCACCAGCCCTGGAGTCAGGAGGACCTGAGTTCAAATCCGACCTCAGACACACTTAACACAAAACTAACTGTGTGACCTTGGGCAAGTCACTTAATCCCAGTTGCCCTACCATCCCCCTCCAAAAAAAAGTCATAAATGAAAACTTCCCATATCTATTAAAATCAGAAAAAAATAAAAGTAGAGTCTGTCATATGCCTCCTGAAAGAAACCTCAGAAAGAAAAGCCCCAGGAATGTCATAGCCAAAATCCTGATCACCCATGTCAAAGGAGAAAAAAGAAAGAAAACAAGAACAAAAGAAAACTGCAAGTATCCATAATGAACAAAATAAAATATTAAGCATTCACAGTTAGGATAACAGAAGATGCTAAAAGCTTTACTAAAAACCAGAAGGCATCTTGGAATACAATATTCCAAAAAGTAAAATAGACAGGTTTACAATCAAGAATAACTGTTCTAGGGGCAGCCAGGTAGCACAGCGAGTAAGAGCACCGGCTCCAGTGTTGAGAAGACCTGGAGATCAAATCCCGGGCTCAGACACTTAGCGCCCACCCAGAAACACCTGGCCGTGTAACCTTGAGCAAGTTACTTAACCCCGATTGCTTAGGGGTGGCCAGGTGGCTCAGTGAGTAAGAGCACTGGCTCCAGTGTCAGGATGACCTGGATCAAATCTGGGCTCAGATACTCAGCACCACACCCAGAAATAATAACTGGCCGTGTAACCTTGAGCAAGTTACTTAACCCCAATTGCTTTAAAAAAAAAAAAAGAATAACTGTTCTGCAAAACTGAGTACAAAATTACAGGGGTTGGGGGATAATGGATCTTTAATAGAATAGAGGATTTCTGATGAATAGGTCAGAACTAAGTATAAATTTTCAAATAAAAATTTAAAAGTCTAGATGGACAGAGCAAGGTAGATTCATTTGAGTAATAGAAAGCAGCCACATAATGATGGAAGACTAATGTTCTAATAAGAGGAGAAACAACTTCAGAATCTTGATATCTTCAAAGTATATGGAGAGAGTAGATTAATATTTTAAGTAAGAATATATTCAGAAAGATTCACAGAGGGTAGGGCCAAGATGGCAAAATAAAGGCAGGGTCTCACCTGAATTTTCCCCCAAACCCCTCCAAATAACTTTTTAAAATGTCTCTAAAAATTCTAGAGCAGTGAACTCACAAAAAAACAGAATGAAATAAATTTTCAGTCCAAGACAACTTGTAAGGCTGTCAAGAAAGGTCTGTTGCACTAGGATGAGAGAAGAGTGCATTCCAGCACGAGCCATGCAGCTCAGGCCTGGCCCCCAAAAAACCAGAGCAGGCCTTGGGAATAACTGAAATCATTAGCAACAGCAGGAGTTTCCAGAGCTCTCAGCCCACAGACAATTGAGAAGGTCAACAGAAAAAGACTGTTGCACCAGGGTGAGAGAGGAATGTAGTCCAGTAGCACAAGCCATTCCAGAACAGCCCCAGCTCCAGTCCCAGCAAACCAGGAGCAGGCCTTGGGGGGGACTAAATTAGCATGAATAGCCGGAGCTCTTAGCCTACAGACAGTAAGAAGGTCAAAGAACTGGTCAGGAGTTTATAGGGGTCTTTTTGCTGGCATTGAGGTGGGACTCTGTTGCTTTGCCCATACTCAGATCCAGGTCACAGTCCTGGATAGCAGTGCCAGGGTGAGGTGGAACACTGGCAGTGTAGAGCTTGTGGAGCAATGGAGGGGGGCCCTCCACACGATTCCAGGGCAAAAAAAAAAGTGCTTGTGGAAATTAAAGACCAGAGCACAGTTTAGAATAGAAACAAACAACCCTCCTTAGATCGTACAACCTTGGAAGAGCTGAAGACTTACAGGTCTCAAGAAGCATCTCTGAAAATAGCTGCATAAAACACCCAAAGCTTGGGTTGGTGTGCTGTCCACCCTAGAAGCAGAGCTCTATTTTAACAAAGAGTTAAAAGTCAACCATTAGGCAGGGAAAATGATCAAACAATGTAAAAAAAAAAAAACAACCCCTTGACTGTTGAAAGTTACTATGGTGACAAAGAAGATCAAAACACACAATCAGAAGAAGACAACAAAGTCAAAGGTCCTACATCTAAAGCCTCCAAGAAAAATATGAATTGGTCCTAGCCCATGGAAAAGCTAAGAAAGGATTATGAGAATCAAGTAAGAAATACAGAGAAAAAATGGGAAGAGAAATGAGTGATGCAAGAAAATCATGAAAAACAAGTCAACAGCTTGCCTAAAGGAGACACAAAAAAATACTGAGAAAATGATGCCTTAAGAAACAGACTAGGCCAAATTGATAGGATCCTAATAAAGTTGCCCTGGCCTCAATATTCTAACTTCATTATAGGCCTGGCCCTAATGAAGAGCAGGCCCACTTGCACCTACCTAGCTCCCCCCACCCCCACCAATGTCCTAACTTCTTTGTATATGCCTCACTTTTCACTAGAACAACAGGAATGTCCCTGAACTCTTAGTTCCCAAAGAAACAGCAGGTTTGTCCATGTGCTAGGAACCCAGCTACTACCTCTAACTGGTCACTGCCCCCAGACTCATTCCCACAGAAACAGGTGTGTTCTTGTATTCAATCACAATCACACCATCCATCTAGCCCAGGACAGGACCATAATAGCTAGCCAGTTGGAGGGCAGAATGATTAGAATGTTTAACCACCAAACCATAGATGGGACCTCTCCTCCATTACCTAATCCCTTAACAAACTCCTCCTTCCTTTTTAATATTAATGATATTCCTCTATTCTATATAGATTTCTGTTAGTAATTGCATCAATACCTTATAAAAAGCCATCTTGCTTTTGCTAAAGTTGCTGGTTCCTCTTGGAATTTAGCCCACTTCATGAGAGGTGTCAATCTCAATAAATGCCTATACTTGGATTAGAGGTGGTCTGACTCTGAATTCTTTGAAACAGTTCTACCACAACACATTATGAAACTGCAACAGTTTTTGGGTGGATAGAACCCCCAACTCAACAGTTTTTGGTGTCCCTGGTTTTAAACCGCAACAGCTTTTTGGTGTCCCTGGGTTTAAACCACAACAGCTCTTTGGTGTCCCTGGGTGGACTCAGGTCTCTGACTCTGACCTCCCCCTCCATGTGGAGCAAAAGTCTCTGATTCTGACCCCCTCTAATCCAAAGATAAGCCTATCTTTTTCCCTTCTCTTAGCTGGGAGGTCCTTCAAGCACCTAGGAAGGCTTTACTGGATTACTAGGGCCCTTATGATTAGCAAATTCCCTCTTGATAGAGGAGGCTCTGCTTGGGAATTTAGTGGGGAGTTCTTTATGACCTCAATTCTTCCTCCTTTACTGGGATGCCACTGAAGAGATGAACATGGCTATAGGGGGTATTTTCTTAGGCTTACTGGCATTTAGTCCCAACTCTCATTCCATGGGACTACTAAACTGTAATAGCACCTGGTCTTTATATAATCTGGAAGACCAAGAAAAGTTATCATTATCTGTGCTTTCTGTTTGTATCTGTCTGTGTCTATGTCTACAAAAATCTGAGTCTGACTCCATGTAAGATTCAAAATGCAGCCAGCCAGAAAACAAAAATCTATACCTGGACCAGAAAGATTGATGGTCTCTTAAAGAAAGGTTGTTGGCAAAAACAAAAAACAAAAAATCTCTCTCTCTCTCACTCACTCTCTTCTCTGTGTCTCTGTCTCTCCTTCCTTGGACTCCACCCAAGTTCTGGAGGTGGAAAAACAGATGGAAAAAGAGGAAGGGGAAACTTCTCCCCTAAGATTTATCTAAGAGAAAAGGCTTCACTTCACTGATCAAAGAGAGGCAGGTTTCAAAGCTGCACTTTGGAATAGGACTAAGACTTAACCCTTTCCTGGGTTACAGAATGAAGGGGGCAATATCATTAGGGGGGCAGCCAGGTGGCTCCGCAAGTAAGAGCACCAGCTCCAGTGTCAGGATGACCTGGGGATCAAATCTGGGCTCAGATACTCAGCACCACACCCAGAAATAACTGGCTGTGTAACCTTGAGCAAGTTACTTAACCCCGATTGCTTTAAAAAAAATATATCATTAGGAATATAGATCGAGGTAATTTAATGTATTCAGGTTACTATTTGTCACTAAGATTCTTCTCTTTGTTGTCCTACCTCTGATGAGGCTAGGGCTACCATGCCTTCTCTTAGCTGGGAGGTCCAGCTCTGACCAGACCAAGCCCACAGTGAAAAGTTAGAACCACCAAGATTCTCTTCCTTGTGGTCCCAGCTTTTCCCAGGCTAGGGCCACAGTGCAATCTCCCTGTCATCCTTGCTCTGACTGAGCAAAGGATACAGTGAAATGTTAGAACCATTAAGATCCTTCATTCTGTCATCCTGGCTCTGACCAAGCTAAGGCTGAAGTGAAAAGTTAGAAGAATAGTAGGGAATGTGAGTTAATCTCCACCACCTGGTGAAAGGAACAAGTGGGGAGGCACAGCAGCTACATCAGCACCCCCCTGGCAACAGACCTAGGTCCCTGGGCACCCTGAAGCCTACTCCTCTAGGTAAGCAGTGGAACCTCTCCTTTCAAAACCCCAAGTCCTTGCTCCCACACCACCGGAACCTAGAGTTTCTTCTTCAAGTTCCCCAAAGCTGAGCACCCCCTCTCAGGAAGCTTGTAGGTTCCTTCAGGACCCTCCTCCTTATTCACCAAAACCCCCTCCTCAATTCTTCAGGACCTTTAATTCAACCACTGGACTCTCTACCCTCCCAGCACTATCTGGTCCTTAGTCTTTCCCACACAAGGAGTGGTTCCCTTTTTCTCCTTCCTTCCTAAATCAACCACCCCCACAACCAGGCTCAGCAACTGTGGGGAGATGAGAAAAGGAGATGGGGAAAGCAAGGTCAGAAGTCAACCAGGCTCTTCACTCGGTAAGACCAATCATTTACCAATAATTTTTATATGTGATTCGGAAATGCAATTAATGTCATCTTATTGTTTGAGTTGTTATTGTATTTCTACATTGTAGTAAAATGCTCTTATATTGTAAAACTTGAGTGACCATTGTAAACCAGAAATGGTGTTAGAAAAAGGAAATTTTAATCTGAATTTAGTTGAAACTAAAAGACAGTGGAAAAATTTTGTTTAAAACCAGGTATGTTATTTTATTAAGTCCTGCTAACCCTGTCTTAAAGCTAAAACAAGTTGGCTTTCACTTATAAAAATTGTAAAATTCCTCACTAAGTTATTTTGGATTATTATTATGTTAAAACCTGAAACTGGGGGCAGCCAGGTAGCACAGCGAATAAGAGCACCGGCCCCAGAGTCGGGATGTCCTGGGATCGAATCCAGGCTCAGACACTTAGCACCCACCCAGAAACACCTGGCCGTGTAAAGTTGAGCAAGTTACTTAACCCCAGTTGCTTAGGGGTGGCCAGGTGACTCAGTGAGTAAGAGCACCGGCTCCAGTGTCAGGATGCCCTGGGATCAAATCCATGCTCTGATACTTAGCACCACACCCAGAAATAACTGGCCATGTAAACTTGAGCAAGTTACTTAACCCCAATTGCTTTCAAAAAAAAAAAAAACCAAACAAACACAAAAACCCTAAAACTTAATAGGTACCAAATTAAAAGAGAAATTTTTTTTTCTTGATCTCTAGAGCAAGAGTGTGAGATATTATGTGTAAAATAAACTACCCACAGCAGCTCTAAGGGTAGACAGGGTAGATATTCCCTACTCTCCTCCCTTAGGAAGATGGTCAAGGTTGCCTCCAATGTAGTACTATAAGGGGTGACTGGAAGCTACATGTGCCAGCTACCATATACTGGGATCCAAAAATTAAAATATGGGAACCCTGAAAGACATCATGGCAAGGAAAAAAAAATCAGCATTGAAGATAAAGGACTTGCCACACAGGAAGTATGTGGCTTTCATCAGTCCAAAAGAAGAATATCATAGGGTGGACAGGCAGATTAGTCCCTTCTTTAGGGTCCCTATTGATTTTTCCTTATTTATAAACATGCCAGATCCCCAGAAACCATCTGGTGGGCAAGGTCATCCACTCCAGGAAAAAAAATTAAAGCTTGTTTGGGTAACAGAGTTCCTAAACAGTGAACTTGGCTTACCGAGAAGTGAAACTTCTTATACGTGTAAGTCATGATAAACTTTTATTTCTTATTTTAACTCCATGAGAGTAACAAAAACAACTGTATCAAGCCCTAAGCTGTGATTGGTGAGACTTGCCATTTGAGGTAAAAGATGCTGGGACGGCAACTAGTTTTATTTTGAGTTTGAATTTAGATATAGTTGTATGCATTAAATCAGTATCTGAGAGAAATGCCACAAGCAACTCAGAGGGAATGTGATCCTGCTACAGGTGAAAGTTTGCTTTTGGGAAAAGCTGAGAGAACAATTTTAGCCCCAATCTAAAATGGGAGCCTCCTGTCTCAGTTTCCCCGTTGTCTTCCTTTGAAAAGGAACGATAACGCCAAAAACCCTTGAAAAATGCACAGAAAAATAGTCCAGTAAAGTACCTAGAAATGAAAATAGGTCTTAAGTAAAATTTAAACACAAGTGGAATGGGCTATTTGGGGAGGCAGTAGATTCCCTTTCCCTGGACACCGTCAAGTAGAGGTTGAGCAGCCTTTTGCTGAGGCTGTTAGAGATGGAATTTCTCAGGTATAAGTTGAATGAGAGCAGTGGCTTTCAAAGTCCAGGACAAACTTTGCAGGAGGTTTCCAGGTCACAACTGTTTTCATAATAACATTAAGATGCTACTTGACATTTTGGCTCTCATTCACTTACTTGCATATAGTGGAGCTTTTGAGAGTCCACATGACTTGTGAATTAAAGATTTCACTGCACACATAAAGAGTGAATTGATATTCCATTTGTAGAGCTTTGCCTAACAAATCTATAAATCTACATATGTGTTTGGGCTTACCATTTTTCTTGTATTTGTCTAGCATCAGCACTATCTATTCATCCAAGGAAGACCTCTTTTTACATGAAAGCTTGGTAACAAACACAAGCAGTGATGGAATATTCAGGGTTGAATAACATTTTGAATATCATGATTCATCCTGGGGGGGGGGGCAGGGGGAGAATTATGCTAACATTTATACTGACAATGGAGAGTAAAAATAGGGGTGCTTTAGCACAAATGAAGGTAGTGGTCCCTAATTATACTAGTAGTAATTTTATATTTTACCATCACACATTCACAATAAATAAACAAATACACAAATGAACAAAAACATAAATGCCAGTTTTACTTTTAAAATGCCCTTGGTGAAGCAATTGTTTTTTTAAATAAACTTTGACTTTGGTAAACACATTTTTAATATTCTATATGATGAAGCGTGTGAGAAGTATAAAGCATTCTGCTGCTTATTGAAATATGATGTTTGTCTCCAGTATAAGAAATTGTTCAGTTGCTTGAGTTGGAAGCTGTACTAGTGCTTTTTTCATAGAACACCTTTTTTTTTTTAAAGCAATTGGGGTTAAGTAACTTGCTCAAGGTTACCGGGCCAGTTATTTCTGGGTATGGTGCTAAGTATCTAAGCCCGGATTCGATCCCCAGGTCATCCCAACACTGGGGGCCGGTGTTCTTACTCGCTGAGCCACCTGGCCACCCCTGAAATGCATATTTATTTCTTCTTTTTTTTTTTGGAGGGCAATTGGGGTTAAGTGACTTGCCCGAAGTCACATAGCTAGTAATTATGTCAAGTGTCTGAGGTCGGATTTGAACTCAGGTCCTCCTGACTCCAGGGCCAGTGCTCTATTCACTGTGCCACCTAGCTGCCCCATGGAACACCATTTTTATGTGAAAGAACAACTGACAAATTATGGTTGTTTTGGCTTCAGTATTTTGCAGATGTTTTAAAAAATGAATGAAGTAAAACTGTCACTTCAAGGGAAACAACTGCCAGTATTAATCATCAGTGATAAAAATCTGAACTTTCATGCCAAAATCAGAATTTTGGAAAATGTGTTATCTACCACTCTGAGTTTAATGACTTTCTCATGTTTAAAGATTTTTCTGATGAGGTCAAAGATGATAATGACAAATGTGATTTTTTTGATATTGTAAAATGAAATATGTCCACATTTGGAACAATTACACAATTCAGTGAGCAGCATTTTATAAACAATCAGTGTAAGATGTTGCAAAATGTATATGGGTGAAAGAGTCATTTAGAGTGAGACAAATCAATTATTTTTCATGAAAGTATGAAAAGTTCATTAACATAGTTTCAGACTCTACATTATAGCTAATCTTTCAGAAATTAGCTCTTATCAAGTTTCGAGATTATTTCAAGAAGGTTAATATAGGTTTTGGCATAGTTTAAAAGAAAAATATCGATAATTATCTGAAAGACTAATAAAATATTCCATTTGCCAATGACATATTCTTGTGAGGACAGATTTTCCTCATATGCTTAAAACAAAATAACATATATCACAAAACACAAATTGAACAGAGATGCAGATATGAGATTGCAGTTATCTTCTATTAAGCCAAACTTTGAAGTGATTAGCAGAAATGTAAAAACAAAACTTCTCTTTTCATTATTTTTTGTTTGGAAAAAAAATTAACATATAATGAGTTTATTATTATTTTAAAGAATTCATAAGTAGATGTTTTAAATTTTATTGATTTAAAAATTTAATACAGTAAATATTGATCGCTATAACACACATAAACAAAAGTTCTATGATCTCCTCAATAATTTTTAAGAGTGTAAATGGGTCCTAAGACCAAAAAGTAAGAGAACCACTGTACTAGAGTACCACTGAGCCCCCTCCCAAATTTGAGAATCTAACTTCCACAGAGCTTACAATACTTTGTTTCAGGAAGGATTCAAATTGTCATAGAAAATGCAGTAGTATCTGGAGGATATAGAATTCTTTATAAGAAAACTAATTTTTATAATATGTTCTTTTCCTAACATAGTAACCATAAACTAACCTATCAAATACAGTATACAATGTAAAATTGGTATCATGCAAAACCTTTTTCTTGCTGGTAATTCCCTAAAATTTCTGTGGCTTTTTGTGATAATATTTAAAAAAAAATTAATCCAGTCAATATTCACTTTCTATAACACATGAAATCTATAGTACCATAAATACTATACAACTAATAAAATTCTTACAACTAAAACTTTTTTTTAAACTGAATCTTACTTTTCACTCTCTCAGAAAGCAGTGTGAGGGCACTGTACTGCATAGCATAGTACTATAAACATCTCTACTTTGGCCATCTTCTGAAAACTAAGGGAAAGATTGCTGGGATTTTACTCAATTATTGTTCAAAGAGACCAAGACTGGCAAGGTCTCAACATTATCTCCAATACTGTTCTTCATGGCTATACTAGCCTTTCCAAAAACTTACACACATTCATCTCTCTCTCTCTCTCTCTCTCTCTCTCTCTCTCTCTCTCTTTCTCTCTGTCTGTCTCTTACATGTAGCCACCAATGTGCACAGTTGCAAGTGCAAAAAATGAAAATAAGGTTACTAACAAAATCAGTTAAATGCTTGAAGTCACAAAAGTTAAATATGCAGATGCTAAGGATTGAATGTATAATTATAGATAGAACTAGATGTAGGCACATATCTTACAAGTAAATAATTAATAATGATAATAGCCAGAATTTTTATAATACTTAAAAATTTTCAAATTATTTTAAATATACTTTCTCATTTGAGGCTCACACAAAACCTGAAAGGTGAGTGCTATGATTATCACCATCTTGTAAATGAGGAAATTTATGCTAAGAGGTTTAGTGACTTGACCAGGGTCACACAGCTAGTGTCTGAAACAGGATTTAAACTCAGATCACAGTGTGTTTTGGATTTTGGGGTTTTTTATTTTTGCATTTTAGAAGGGGGAACATAGGGCAATTGGGGTTAAGTGATTTGCCCAAGGTCACGCGGCTAGTAAATGTTAAGAGTCCAAGTCTGAATTTGAACTCAGGTCCTCCTAACTCCAGGGCCAGTGCTCTATTCACTGTGCCAACTATCACCCTGGATCATAATTATTTCTATGTGTCACCTCAATAGAATGTAAGTTCTTTGAGGATAGAGATTATGATTTTTTATTTTGCTAGTATAATTGGTGCTTATTAAATTGTTTGTAATTATTAAATGCCTTTTGACTGACTGAATGGATAGAGAGATAAACAGTATCAAAAGTTGTAGAATGATAAAGGAGAATGTGACCTGAGAAAAAACCAAGACATTTTTCAGAGAATAGTTAATTGGCAATTGTTTGATAGAGCAGTTTAAGTAGAGTCATAGGGTATGAAGTCAGATGTGAAGGGATTGATAAATATATGGATATCAAAGAACTGGAAGAAGTGATTGTACTAGACAGTAAAACTTTGGTAATAAAAAACAGGTAGGCCATAGAATGATAGGTTGAGACGGTGATAGGATCAAATGAATGTATTTTTTTCCTAAGAATGAGAGATACCTGAGTATATCAGTAGGCAATGTGCAAGGGATAAGTATACAGTAAAAAAAAAATGAAGATGAAAGAAAAAAATGATCAATGGGAGCAGGGCCTTGGAGAAGACAGAAGCTTCATAAGGTCAAGGTTTCAAGAATTGTAGAGGGTTTAACCTTGCCTAAAAGACCTTTCAGACTGATTCTTTTTTCCACCTTAACCTCTAGGAGTGGAGCAAAAAAGGGGAAGGAGGGTGAAAATGTAAAATGGTTTTAAGTTAAAGTTTATGCGATATGTGAATGTGAAAAAAATGGATTGGTTTTGTTTTTCATTAGTATAAAACAGAAGGTAAACTTCTGGAAAATTAGATATGAATAGTTTCAGGGCTTGAGGAAAGAGAAGGCTTATCTTGGTAGCTATGGTGAATGCAATAATATCAATCAAAGATGAACGGCATGATTGCTGTCCAGAAGTGAGAACCCAGCTAAAAATACGTAATTTGCCTTTTGAACAGATCTAATTAGTGTGGATGCATTTCTCCTTCAATATTCAAAAGTTAAATAGTATAAAAGGAGAAAGTAGATGATAGAAGTGACCTAGCACTGAGGATTGATAGGATAAGATTGGCAGAAGGACAAGGAGGCAAGGTAGTAGAAGGTGGAGCATTTTATGATATTGAAATGATTTCCTATATGGTTGAAGCATCAAATAGAGGAAAGCAAGATGAGAACAAGAATGATGCAAAAGCAAGAGAAGAACAGGTGGGAGAGACTGAAAACCGAAAGGAAAGATCTGAGGAAAGATAACTAAAGCACTGGTAGATGGTAAAGGACAAGGGGTAGGATCGAGAAAAGAAAATTTCAAAGTCTAAGATAATAGAGGTGGAATAGTTGAAGTTGATGCCAAGGTCTAAAATATGATCACACCTACAAATGACTGTGGAAGAGCAGAATTGGTGTTGCAAAGTTTGACAAATTAGGCTACCAGGAATTTTGAAGTCATCAATAATGAGGGCAAAGGAAAGGATGGAGAGGGGAAAATCTCAGGAGCTAAATTCTCTGCGGGAAAAAATCATACTGCGTGTTAGTAGAGGAAAGCAGCAGGAATCTTTGTAGGGTGATATAAAGAGGAATGAGCTTTAAAGGGGCCATTGCTGAGTGATGGCAGCAGAGGGAGGATGTGAAAGTTGCCATTGGGAGTGATTTCTAAGATGCTGGAGGAGGACAGCCTCACAGGCATGAGAGATAGAACAGATAGCATGGGAGAAAGAATCAAGGCATAAAGTGCTCTTCTGACAAAGGCAGGCTTCTAGAAGTACAAGAAGATGGGAAGATAATTGGGTAGGCATGTCTAGGCTAAAAGAAGGTTTATAAACAACACAGACTGTTTGAGGGGACTTGACAGAAGGGGAATAGAGAGAAGGACATTGATTGGGGGATATAGTAGGGTTGAGAACTGAGTACGAGTGAGAAGGCAAGGAGAGTTAGCAGGAGAGGAAGGGGGTGTTTCTATCATCAAGCGACTACTAAACAGGAGTAACCAGAACAGTGGTGGTAATGTGCTAGCCAAAGGATTTGTGGCCTAAGTTGGCCCCCACAGACTAATTAGATATTTGGTATGAAATAGTCTCTACATTTGAATAGATTGTTAGCAAAAGACAATATAGTAATGGGAGCCAGGCAGGTCTCCTGGTGAAACAGAACTAAGCAGTTCCCTTTCCTACAATTTTGCAGACTTCATAAAGTGAAACAGAAAACAAGAGGGTCATGGGTAAAGATGATGTGGAAGGTTGAATCTCTTAACTTAGGCAGCATATAGCAGCAGGAGCTACTTTCCACTTCTCTCTTTCTCCAGTGAAAACCTTGTGAGGTCCTGGAGCTGGGGCCAAGATAATGGGTGGTAAGTGTGACTTAGGAGGGTGCTGTGGTACCCTGGACCTGTAGTTCTGAGTGACCTGAATTGGGATCTTTATTCTCATGTCCCTCTTCTACAACAAGATCTCAGTATAATGAGGATTCAAACCCAGGTCTCTTGATTTCCCATCTGTGATTCTTTCCAATATACCACACTGCCCTTCAAGTAAATGGGGTGTGGGGGTGAGAAATGGTGCCACTGTGGGTTGTCAATTCTCATGCGGGCTTTTTTGGGAAGTAATTAAATGGGGCACTGGTGAAGGGAGAAAGCAGGAGAGGGAAAGATTTACTGCTTTCCCCCAGAGAAAGGTAAAACCACTGTTAACAAATCATAGCCCTAAACCCAAAATGTAATCCCACTCAATAATTTCTGGCACTCTTTACCTGCTGAAATATAACTTGTCTATACACTTTCACCTGTGTGGAATGACACAGTGATAGACTGCATGCTGGTAACATTCAGGCTCAATGCTCCATCCATCTTACAGTAATAAACCTTATATTATACTGGTTACTATGCCAGAATATGACATGATTGATTCTTCTTCTCTACATCTTTGCAGTTGAACAGACTAAGGTCCAGAAAAGATTCTACTTCATTGTGCTTTGATATATGCTGGGGGTGTGCTTTACTTGAGGGAGCAGCTAGGGGTGAAGGTAACTGAACAATACCTAGTAAGTTGAGTCCTTTATGTGGTACCTAGAACTAAATACTATGTAGTATCTGAAGTAGTCTCCAGATGTCCAGCAAACCATAAGTCTGTTGCAGTATTAGATCTGAATATTCTGATAAAGACCATTTTGTTTTTGGGATTTTTCAGGTGTCTTTGTCTAGAAATGTGCTGTTGTCAGTTTGGGGTCATGCAACAAATAAAATGGAAGACTGGTCATTTTCTCCAATCTCCTTGACCTCTCAACCCTATCCAAAACAGAAATTATATGCCAAAGATAAAGACACTTCAGCTATATCCATGATTTAGAACACTCAGAATCTAAAAGGGGAAGTTAAAAAAAAAACCCTCCCTTCTACACAGCTCACTCAGCACCCTTTCCCCACACTCCACAAAACCAGCAGGGAGGCTGTACTAGCTGATTCATATGGCCATGTCCAAATGACATACAAACCCACAAAACCCAACCTCACATCTGAACCTACCCTTCTTCTTTTCAGTGCCAGTATATAGAATTCTTCTGGGGTCAGGACAGATAGCCAGCTTGCCTTTGCAGCATTCCAGAATATGGAAGCTCTCTAGTGGCAAATAGCTTCTACCCAATGAACAGCAAAATATCTCTGAAGGAAGCCAGAAATAGAATGAAATAGGCAAAACACATGTCTGGGATTAAAATAGAGATCAACACCACATTCCACCTCTTTCTCCTCCTCTCAGAATCTCAGAGACCCAATCTACAAAAATCCACTCATCGGACCAGCATGGCAGGTCTCTGACTTGTCTGAGCCCAAGAAAAGAATTTAGGAATAGAGGGAACTGACATAGAACATAGCATATGCAGCAGAGAAGCTCTGTGGAACTCCATTTAGCCTGAGGAAAAACACTGAGCATTCAACTGGGTCCAGTTCTGACCACCCAAAAATTATTTGGAGCAGAGAACTAGGCAATTATACCATGAATTGCCCAGCATGGTTAGAGACTGAGACACTTTGAGACTCAGACTTCAAGGAAACTATCATCAAAAGGGAGCTAATCAGAGATTCAGAAAGTGATTACTGGGAAAAATAAAGAGGGGAAATAGAAATTGCTATAGAAAGAAAATTCAAATACCTTGAACATAAGTAAATAAATCAACAAGAAAATTATTAACAGTAATATATATACATATATATATGTCCTCCAGATTTATTAATCAAGCTCAGACAATTATCAACAAATTCTGCAAAACAAAGGAGAATTATCCAGTGCTTGATGACACAAAAGACCTTATGGAATTTGAAGAGAATGTGGAATCAGGACATGCATTCCTGAGTGTTTCAAAATGGAAATGAGAATTAGGAAAGCAGAATCTATGGCCTGCACAGCAAAAAAAAAAAAGAGCAGAATAGGAAAATTAGATTCTGTGATGGCAAGTCTCACCAAAGAAATACAAGAGAGAAAAATAGATTGGAAATGAAAATATGGAAAAGTGAAAGATAATCTAGAAGAATAGAAGCAAAAAAAATTATATGTAACATTAAAAGAAAATGTGCTCACTATCCAAGCAAAATACCCTTATCTCATCATCAGAATGCATAGGGACAGTCTAAGAGTTATAGGTCAACTAGAAGAACATGAGAAGACAAAAAACCTTAACACCGCAATGTAGAAAATAATAGAAGAAAACTGCCCTGAACTTCTGAACAAAGAAATTTTTAAAAAATTAAATACCCATTAAAAGAAATCATAGATTGCCTCCAGAAAAACAAAACAGAACAAAAAGAAGGTTTAAAGTCCAAGACACATAGTGGTTATATTTCATTTAACAATGCAATGCAGAAACTAAGAATTCTGCAAATGATCTGGAGAAAAACCTTCAAATACAAAGAAGGGGACATTTGAATAACACAAGACTATTCTGCACCCACCAGAAAGACATAAAAGAGATTAGAATAATATGTTTTGAAAAGAATGAAGTTCAGAGTGAATCCCAGGGTGACCTATTTGGCAACTCTGAGCTTAACTATAAATGAAAAAAGATAGATGTTCAATAATAAAGAGGTGTTTGAAACATTTTTAGAAAGAAATGCAGAGCTAAAGAGATTATTTATTTGGTTCTTGCACACCCTAAACAGAAATGTAGCCAGAGTAAATTAAACATAGCCTCCAAACACAGCTACAGAAGGATAGTAGAGAGATCAGTAAGAATTTTTTTTTTCTAATTGTACACAAAGACACTGTGGTGAAGGCAGAAGATGAAGATGTGGAGGTAACAGATCAGAGGCCAGTCTGGGACATTATCTTCAAAACCTGGTAACGCTGCACATAGGTAAATCTGGTTTTTGGGTGTTTTTTTGTTTTTTTTTTGGAGAACTACATTCCAATATAAGAGCACACATGAAAGGGAGGAGGGGAGGAAGGAGCTAGAGAGGAATGTGTTATGTACCACCATCAAAACAAGGGCCAGCTTTGAGGGGAAGGTAAACCTTCAGATCTTAGTAAGAGATGAACCTTTGGGCTAACAGCTGAGGAGAAGTGGGAAGATGGACAAGGAAAAGAGGCCTTGCTCTGGTAGTAGGAAGGTGTTACTGATAAATGTTCCTATGGGTGAAGAGAGGTGGTTTGTGAAGGGTGATAGGGACCTTTGTGCTAGGCATGAACTGGGGGAATTAGTGCATGAAAAGTTCACTCATTCTAATTGGGAGAGGCAGGGTAGGTGAGTAAGGGACAGGAATTAGAGTGCAACTGATACCTGAGGGAGCAGGAAAGTATGGACCCTGAACATTTCAAGACAAATGAGGGAAAAAATCTATACCTGGAATGTATAGATCAATGGTAGGATGTATAATCTGGTAAAGTGGAGCAGTGTCCTCTCTGACACCTGTGATAATTAACATTATTTTAAGAGTGATGACCAATGGAAAAAGAGAATACACTGGAAATGCTCTCCTGGGGAGTAAGCAGAAACTGCCTAGGAAAGAAGAGCCTAGAACCTTGGAAGTTATCATTGTATGAGGTGTACAGTGAATAGAGAGTAGATAATCATATGGGCAAAGAAGCAAAGAATGAAGGCCTTGAGGAGACAAAAAAAATTTGGATAATGAAGAGGATGAGAGAAATCTTCTTTGAAAAAGATCATAAAAAGTGAAATTTAAAAAATGATGAAGAACAAAAATTGAAGAGGAAGAAACAAAGGAGGAAGTCTATTGAAAGAACAAAAAAAAGGAAGTCATATAATTAGAGAGGGATTAGGAAAGAAGGTAGAACTAATAAACAAAACTTGCAAATGGTAAGGGGTTATAAATGAGTAGAAGGGATTCGAAGTTAGAGGAAGAGAGTCAGGGAGAACAGGACCACCTTAAAAAATTACTAAGGTAAAGAAACTGAAAGAATACAGTAATATGTCCATAGCAGAAGAGAAAAAAAATCATAACTCAAAAAATATTAGAGTCAGATAGAGGTGATGGGGTATAGGTTCTGGGAACCCACTTGAACTCTCCTGAATTTTCCCACTTAATCTGGCTTTTTCATGTCCAAATCAGATACTCCTAACCTAGACAGGTCCTCCATTTATCTGTTATTTCCTAATTGCCTCCAGCTGCTTCCCACCCTTGATCCCATCAAAATCCCATTCTCTTGGTTCCTGGGAATTTGACCTCTAGTCACCCCAGTCTCATGGGGTCCTCCTTAGACCCCTATTCCAGACGATTAGACCATCCATAGATCCTTCCCACAGTCTTTCTGAATATAAGATCCATCTTGTCACCACAAAGGTGCTCATATTCAATCTAGCTGAGGTTCAATTTGACCTGCTTGTCAATACAAGCCTCACAAATGCTTAGGCTGCTTAAGAGTCTATCCAATATGGTGAATCTTTAATAAAACTTTGTTTTATTTTGACTGAAAGAAGACTTGGGTTGAATTCATTCAGGCAAGACCGGGTGTTTTGGTATTTTGTGGTCCTGGGCACCCCTAAACTTCAACATTCTAAACCCTAACTGAGGAAATGATAAACCTAATTCTCATAACTTCAAATGTGAATGGATTAAACAATCCAATAAAACAAAAAAGAGTGACAGATTGGATAAGAAAACAAAACCCTACAATCTGTTACTTAAAGGAACTATATTTAAATATATATATATATAACTTAGAGGATGGATTTTTTTTATTATGCATCAAGTGAATCTAAAAAAGCAGGTCTCACAATCATGCTAATTTTTTTTCAAAAAATGAATATGGCTGAACAAGAAAACTTACATTATGCTGAAAAGAATCATAGACAACAAGCCAATATCAGTAATAAACTTTTAGATTCCAAATACCTTGTTATCCAAATTTATAAAGTAAATATCTGCACAAGATCACAGACAATAATATAATAGTGAAGAAGACTTCAATGTCATTTTCTCTGTTTTAGATATATTTAGCAGAAAAATAAGAGAAAGGAAAAATATAGAACTGAACAAATTTCTGGAGAAACAAGTTAAAAGACTCATACCATTTTCAAAATGAGACTGCAAGGGGATATATACATATTTTTAAGCAACACATGGAACTTTTACCAAAACTGACCAAGCACGGAGTTATTGCAAATGAATATAAAAAGGTAGAAATAGTTAATTTAACTTTGGCAGACCATAATACAATGAAAAGTCATAGGCTCAGATACCCCCCCCCCAAAAAAAAGATGCACACTCAAAAGTAGACTTAAAAATGAAATTGTAAATATACTGTAAAGAGTTGATCAATGAATAAATCATAGTAATATTTAACAACTATTTAAAAGAGAATGATAATGATGAAACAAACAACATACCAACATTTCTGGTTTGTAACTGAAGTAGTCATCAGGGGAAAAACCATATCCCTGCAAACATACATTCGCAAAATAGAAAAAGGGGAACTGATATATCAAACATAGATTTAAAAATATAGAAATCCAACAAATAAACTAACCTAAGTACTGAAAAAGAAATACTTAAATTTAGAGAGAGGTTATATAAATTGGAGACCAAAATAATATTTTTTGGAAACAATAAATAAAAGTTTTTTCTTTGAAAAGGCTAATAAAATTGATAAATCATTAATCTGATTTTAAAGAAAGCAGAAAATAGCAAATGACTGAGATGAAATAGCTAAAAGAGAAGAAATAAAATAATAATCAGAATATATTGTGC
This sequence comes from Petaurus breviceps papuanus, assembly GCF_028583685.1. NCBI lineage: Eukaryota > Metazoa > Chordata > Mammalia > Diprotodontia > Petauridae > Petaurus > Petaurus breviceps. The sequence continues at coordinate 18,616,699 of NW_027186372.1, forward strand.
AGTTATATGCTAACAAAACTGAGAACACACATATTTACACAAATAGGGAAACACCTTCTGAAATATAAACTACCCAAACTATCAGAAGATCAGATAGAGATAAAAAAAATGTCAAAAAAGAAAATAGATCTGGTTGTATAAGAACAACAAACAAATGAATGAATAACCTATTGCTCCTGATGAATTCATGGGAGACTTCTATCATAATTATAAAGAATGTTTAGGATCCCTATTTCACAAATTATTCCATAAATGGAAAAAAATATATTTTTATGAGACAACTATAGCTCTACAACTTAAGCCAGGTAAAGATAAAATACAGAAAGAAAAATAAAGGTCAGTATCATTAATGAACATTAAATTAAAAGTTCAAACAAACTCCTATCGGAGTACAACAATTTACCCAAGAAATCATGACCAAGTGGGACAAATACCAGGGATGTAAGGATGGTTCGCAATTAGGAAAATGATCAACATTATTAATCACATTAACAATGAAAACATCCAAAACCACCATTATCTCAATAAATGCAGAAAAAGCTTTTGACAAAATACAATGCTATTTTATGCAAAAAAAGCACCCCAAAGTATAGGCAGAGAGGAGCCTTTAAAAAAAATTTTAAAGCATCTAGCTAAAGCCAAAGGTAAGCATCATATATAATATGGATGCACTAGAATATTTTTCAATAAATCCATGTCAGAAATACAGTGAAACAAGAAAAAAGAAATTAAGTAAAGGCATGGATAGGTAAAGAGGAGATTTACTTATCCCTATTTGCTGACAATATGTTGGTACATTTGGATAAATCATAGCGAATAAACAAAGATGCAAATTGAACAATTACTAGCTTCAGCAAGTTAGAGCTATAAAATAAATCCTAAAAATCAAGAGCATTTCTATATAATAATGACAAATCTCGTGAAGTAGTAATACAAAGAAAAATCCCATTCCAAATAATTACAAAATGAATAAAATATATGGGGATTGACCTCCCAAAGCACACAAAAGATTTGTTATAGATTGAATTGCAAAGTGTTCTTTAAAGAAATAAAGAACAATTATATAGCTGGAAGAATATTCCGTACATCTTTAGAAATTAGATTCTTGGGCAGTTAGGTCGCACAGTGTGTAAAGTGCTGGCCCAGGAGTCAGGAGGACCTGAGTTCGGTTCAGGCCTCAGACACTTAACACCCATACAAAAAAACTAGCCGTGTAACCTTAGGCAAGTTACTTAACCCCAATTGCCCTCCAAAAAGCAAAAAAAAAAAAAAATAGATTCTTTCATGGAAGCAACAAGTTTACAAATAAATAAATGCAAAAGTTGTATATACCAAGGGTTGTGCAAGCTTAGTAACTTGCATGTGGCATTGTGAAGGCCCAAGATGATTTGGCTGAACTCCCTTCTCCTACACCTGAGAGTACTAGACAGTCCCTTTGCCCTTCACAGGGACCTACAGGTTGCATATACTCAGTAAATACAAAGCAATTTCAGAACAGAAAGGGCTCAGTGAGCCTGTTTCATATGAGTTTTTTCCACATGGTTCAATCACTCTAGCTGTCTCCTATATCTCTGGCCCTTTCTCTCTCTCCCCATATCAACCCCTCTCCACTTTTCTTTAAAAAAAGAAAAAAAGACATTACCAACCAGTTCTTTTTCCCATGATTTCCCAAATTTAATCATCAGTTTACATGATGAATACAGCACAGTAACTGAACCAGATTTATTATAAGGGTGAGATGCCCATGTCTGTAAAATATCAGTCATGTTTACTAACTAGTAGCTATCTTTGTTTGCATACTTTTCCCATTACATCTAGTTCATTAGGCCCATTACTTTCATTAAGGAAATGACAATGAGAGAGAGAGAGAGAGGAAGGGAAGGAAGGAGAGAGGAGGAGGAAGAAGAGAAAACAGCAATGACAACCACAATGAAGGTAAAAATTCGTACTTTTATCTTGAAACATAGCTACATTTTTTAAACTATAGCTGGAAGAAATAAACTACACTTTAGAAAGCGTGAAAATATATTTTCATATGATGGCGCTCTGTAGATGTTTGTTGTTGTTGTTCTTGTTGCTGTTCATTCATTTCAATCATATCTTACTCTTTGTGACCTCGTTGGGGTTTTCTTGTCAAAGATACTGGAGTGGTTTGTCATTTCCTTCTCCAGTTCATTTTCATAAGGAAGATACTGAGACAAATGGGGTTAAATGACTTGCCCAGAGTCACACAGGTAGTAAATGTCTAAGGCCAAATTTGAACCTAAGACTCAAGGTCCAGTGCTTTATCCATTGGTTGCTCCAACTATCTGCTCTGTGTAGCTACACAGTTGGATTCCCTGGAATGTCCTCAGCCACCTACCAACACCACTAAATCCTATCTTATCATCTTTTTCCATTCATAATGCTCCTCCCATTGGTAACTAAACGGTGGCATCCACCAGGACTGCTAAAGAAAACAACTGTGGCACTGTACTCCCATTGATCAGATAGCAATTCTGGCTGCCACCGCTCAAGAATGCTGATTTGCTGATAGACTGACCCCACCCCTGTTCCTTGTATGTCCCACTCAGCCCGCCATCTTTCTTTCTGCTTTTGCTGTTCAGCATCAATGTTCTCATTTCCCTGGTGTTTACATTAACTCAGAGTTGTTAACCTAGTTGCACTATAGAGTGTTTCAGACATTGCCAGAGGCTATAAATAAATAACAGTTATTTCAAGTCTGCCTGGCTAACAACCTCCTGGTTTCTACTAAGACCCTGGAGACTACGATTGCTGGAGTACTGAACACCTAAAACAAGACTAAAGGCAAATATTCACAGAGAATTCTAAGCAAAGACTAACTTGATGCTCTATATTTATGTCTCCCAACAGCAAAGGTTCTTTTAGTGTCACCAAAATACATCAAATATGCCTCCTTCCAATAGATACTTCAACCTAAACCCAACTAACCTGAATGTCCAGATTTTTATGTATCTTATTTTTAGGAGGCAATGGTAAATGACAACATTTCTACCCATCCACACCATTCTCCCAAAGTAAAATTATTTTAAAAGAAAGAAAAAAGGGGAAAAAAGTCTTTTAGTGATATAGTTAATGGGTCAGTTCACATCAATCTCAATTTCCCACAACCATCTGCACTTTAAAGTATTGGCCAAAGAAACATAAGATTTGGAATTGTGATCCCGAGGTCCTGCAAGATTCATCATTACTAAAGGAGGTTGTGTTGTACTCAAGTTACTATACTTACTAAATCAGGAGGGCAAATAACATATTCTAGAAATATATTCAACATGCATTCAAGAAAAATTGAATGGTAGCTTTAATCTTCTCTGTTTACTATCTGGGCTGCCTTATTTGGCCTTAGGTAACCTTTTAGGCCTCTACTTCCAGGGGCTTACCATGTTGATGTTGAATTTACTGAAGACACCCAATTAGCATAATCCACTATAGCTAAGAATTCCTGAACTCAAAAAATCCAATAGCCTCTGTTTCCCCATTAACTGAGATTTTAGGTATATATTACCATGCTTTTATTACTTCATTTCATAACACCAGAAGGAAGACAGCAATAAAATGGGTTGTAGAATACCAGATTGGGAATTAGGGGATTTAGGCTTAAATCATGACACTATGTGACCTTTGGCAAGTCACTTCACTTTTCTGGCCTCAGTTTTAGCCTCTGAAAATGGAGAAATTGGATTAGGTTATTCCAAGATTACTCTTATCTCTCAAACGAAAATGCTGAACAATATATGGTATCTGGCACATGAAAAATATATTCTGCTTAAAAACCTAATTTGTCTGCCAGCTTTTTAGTGGATTCCTGGTTTCCTGGTGGCAAAATATTAAGGAATGGTATATTTATCTTCTGTAGTCACATTAATAGATTAAAAATGAGTTTCAAATAGAAAAGGACTATAATTATATATTTGTTTAAAGGAATTGAATTCAATTCAATAATGTGATAAAGACTTAGATTATGTATTTATCACACAAAAGTCACTTTGAGAAAAGCAGGGAAAACAAACTTGAATAAAGAAATAATCCTTCAATTCAAAGAGGTCAAACAGGGCATACAAGTAGTTTATATAAGTAGGTCATCTAAGAGATTGCATTTGCTGCAGTGCTCATACCTCATCAGTACTCTCAATAGTCTCTGCCCCTCTGTTTAGAATGTGGAAGGCAGAGCAAAAAACTACCCCCAAAGTTTCCATTTAAATAGGGGTCAGAGGGATCACATCCCAAAGATTTTCCATCAGCATCACTCCTTGTATTTGACTCCACCACAACCACCACCACCATCATCATCGCCATCTTCTCTCAGAATCTTTTTGTGTGTCGTCTTCCTCCATTAGATTGTAACCTCCTTGAGAGCAAGGATTGTCTTTCTTTTCTCTTATTGTCTCCCTAGCACTTGGTTAAGCAAATGACACATGGTAGGGATTAAATTGAATTGAACAGGAGGCATATACACAGTTAGCCATGATTTAAATTGGATTATAAGATATGTATACATCATGTATGAGAGATTTGAGCAGAGGAATCACTTCTAGATGAAGCAAAGCGAGCAATGTTTCGTGAAAGAGGTTGTACCTGAGCTGAGCCATGAAGAAAGCGATGAATAACAATAATCCGAGATGATAGGAATAGTTGTCTATTCTAGGTATGAAAGGAAATATAAGCAAAGGTACTTAGAAGTTTGGGTGAGGACAAGAAGGATTATGAAAGACTAGTTAGTGCCAAATTTGGGAAGGCTATAAATACCAAGCTAAGAAGTTTACACTTTATTCATTTGGTAATGAGGACTTGCTGATGATTTTTGAAGGAAAAAAAAAACATTTTTAAAGCTTTGCATTCAAAAGATTAATCTAATATTTGTGTGAAGACTTGGAGAGAGACTAGTCAGGGAAACTATCCATGGTGCCTGGACAGAAGTTCAGGTAATGAAGGCCTGAACTAGAGTGGGAAAAGTAAGAATGAAAAAGTGCGGACAGATAGGAGGCACATTATGAAGGTTAAATTGATAGGACTTGCTTGAATGTGAAGAGTGACAGAGAATGGGAAGAATCCCAGATGACTGAGTTTTATCTTAAAATATAGTCTTACTCAGTACTTATGACCATTTACTATAAAGGAGTTCCTTTGATTAAACTTAATTTGAGTTGTTTTAGATATAACTACACAGGACGACAGTGGGGGAATCTTTTAATAAGGTGCTAAAGAGAAGAATGTGAGAAACCAAAGTATGATATAAAAAAGTATAATAAGGGCTTTACTTTGTGTACTATTTATAACTTTATTAGCATGTCTTCTCAGCTTCCTGAAGACTTTTCTTTTGTTGACATTTTCACATTTGCCTTTTTTTAGAATTCATCTTATAAGTCTTTAAAGATAAACCAAAGTATGATATGAAATAAAACCTTGACATCTAATTACTGAGAATAACTCAAAAAAGGATTATGTTAAAGCCAATCCTCCTACTATTTCTCCTTTTTTATTATTTATTTAGTATTTTATTTTTCCCTGATTCCATATAAAAACAATTTTGACATTCATTTTCAAAATTTTGAGTTCCAAATTCTCTTACACCCTCCCCCTCCATCAAAAAGGCAAGGAATTTGATATAGGCTGTACATGTTTAGTCATGCAAAACATATTTCCATATTAGTCACCTTATAAAAGAAAACAGATAAATAAACAAAAGAAAGTAAAAAAATGCTTCAATCTGTATTCAGACTCCATCAGTTCTTGATCCTAATACTTTTGAACTCACATCAAAATTTTAGCATCTTTGGGTGATTCTGACTTACTCATATAAGTCCACTGAATCAGACAGTTTTGAAGTTTAAAAGAGGTCAATATTTGTCCAACCCCTTCATTTTATAAATCAGGAAACTGAAGGGCAAAAAAAGTGACTTGCTTAGGGTCAATCAGTGACAAAGTTGAAATTCTCTCCCAACATCCAGTAAGTGCTTTTGTTCTCTAGCTTTTGTGATTATTTGCTTTGAGTTCACAGGTCCCTGAAGCTACTCACCCTGAGTATCAAGAGAGACAGAGATTAAGGTGAGTGAAAGAACCCTCCTCCCACTTCTTCATTCTGTGCCTCTGTTTATGATGTGGACTAATCATCTTTCATCCGACCTCCCATTACCGCTCACTCAACTAAATACAAATTGAGAATAGGAGAGGCCTTTTTCTTCCTACACACATATTTGTTTTTAGCCTAATGCACTTTCCAAACAACTGGTTTCTATGGTGATGGGCACTAAAGACATAGTGTCTCACAGAGAAAGAAGAGATCATTAAAAATGACCAATTAACCATCAGATAGAAAGGTACCATTTTCATGCTCAGGTGAGTCGAAGTTGGACCTCACAGATGCAATTTGAATGAACAAAAAGATGGAATAGTTTCAAACTTGTTAAGTATCAATGAATATATTCTAGTTTACCAGAATGAAATAAAAGTTCTGTTACTCAAATGCCAAACTCAGTCTTTCCATTTCTCTCTTTTTGGTACACTTCTCCCTCCTGCTCAAGCCACATTTAAAAGCAGATGTCAGAGTTATAGAAATTATTTGAACTTTTTGACAACCTAAGTGCTAATTACTGCTGCCTCTCTGAACCATCCATCCAATATCCATGGTTCCAGGAGTCATTTGTTTGTGATGTATTCCAAAAGAGCACTGTCATTGGTACTTCAGTTATAATTAGATTCTGCTGCTCCATCCACCAATTCAAAGCTCATGATTGTAATTCCAAAGAAGCATTTCTAAGCACAAGGTCACAGAGTCTTTGGCAAGTGCTGTTTAACCTATCTCTTCAATTGGCCATTTTAAAATTGACAGCTCTAATTGTTCACCACTGGACACATCTTTGCATTAAAATGTCCTTCTGCATTGTTCTAAACCAAAGGATGATCTGACTTTAATAATCAGGTCTGAATTAGGAGGCTAATTGCCTCTCATCCTTTCACCTTTAAAATGACTCATCTTTACAATTTAGCAGAATCCTTTGCATATTCTTTCAAATACAAGTGTTCTGAAGGGAAGAAGATTATTCTGTATGACTGAAAAGTTAACAAAGCAAAGACCTACTGAGTCTCAAATTTCAAGAGGTTTAGAGTTTGTGTACATATTGCATACTTATTGGATTTCTAGTTAGTTCATAGCCTATTGCTCTAATCTACACAATAAAAGGAGACAAAGGTCAATACATGCCTTTTCGAGTCTGAATTTGAATTCAAGAAAGCAAAGTTTAATTGGGGCAAACTATGAAAAAAGCCCTTTCTGAACTTGTCATTCTTAAAAAGTGGGTGGCATTTGGACTTTATCAGCAGGAAACAAAAACACCAATCTGGGTTGTTTTATCTGTCTATCTTTGTCTATCTGTCTGTCTGTCTATCTATCTGTATCTAGATAGATATCTATCTATATCTACATCTATCTAAAGAGGCTACACACTAAGAGGATTAGGGTTGCTCTGGAGACCCCAAAATACCAGCACGCCAGGTCCTGCCGAACGAATTAGACTTGAGTCTTCTCAGCCAAAGTCAAGTTTATTAAGAGTTTGCTTGCATTAGACACAGAGTAAGTCTGTGCTAGGTCATTCTACGGCGCTTTCACAGCGCTCTCACTATTCTATGACATTCTATGGCACTCTCACAAACATGATGACAGGACAGGGTCCTATATACAGAAGATTGTGGGAGGAATCTAGGGGTGGTCTAGAGGAGGAGTTTGGGGAGGGTCTTCAGGAGGAGTTAATGAGGTCAATGAGTGATTAAGGGTGGAAAGTAGCTGGAGCCTACAGACAATGGTGGGCTAGGCCATTTCAAGGGTGGGAAGTCTAGCAACAGACCTGCTTCAACAAATGGGATGATTCAATCAAGAGTCCAAGGGAGGTTCCCAGAGCCTGTACCTCAAGGACTCAAGGAGAGCTAGAGGGGGCTCCCAGAGCCTATACATCATCATATCTTTATCTAGAAATATCTACCTATATCTATCTTTATCTAGATATAGACATAGTTAGATATATATTATGATTTTAGCAATCCAGGGAAAGTTGATTACATCAATCTCGAAAGTCCATCAAGAAATAAATCTAGAAAAGGGTCTTTTGAAAGGAAATAAATTATTTACATCTCTTAAGCAAACATTTTCTTACCTGCCCTCTAAGTGATTTATTGAGAAAATGAGTGAAATAATATGTGAAAGTTATTTTAGTTCTTGATGTTGTATGTTAATCAAAAGTTTGATTATAACAGTGTCCAGAATTCTTTAACTCTCCAGTTTCATCAAAAAGGGTATATACTCATATTGATGGGGTGCTTGGGGTGCTTGGGATCTATATCTGTAACAGCAATTTGTAAAACCAATTGGCAACATCAGTCTGTAACATTTATTTGTAAAACCAGTTTGTACAATTGTAACTGCAATTTGTATTGTAAAATTGTAATAGCAATTTGTAAAACCAGTCTGTAAAATCCCTTTCCCAGCCTCAAACTATGCCCCTTCCCCCTATCCACACTCTGCCTAGGCATCAATTTGTGACTCCTTTGTCCTGGCTTAATCTCCTCATGTCTCCTCTTGTCTGTCCCAAATCTCATCTTCAAGTTAAACTCCTAAAACTTTTATCTATGCATTGAAGTCACAAGTTCCTCTCAGTCAGCCCCAACTTTTATCCATGCACTGAAGTCCCTTACATCCATATGGTCAGCCCTGACAATGGCAGCCCTACCCTTTAAAAGTAAAAGCCTGTGTCCCCTTTTACTTGCAGGTTCCTTAAGGATCCTTGCCCACTGCAAAGCGTATAATAAACTTTTTCAACTCTGACTCCAAGTAAGGCTGAGCTGAATTCTTTCCAGACTGAATCGAAAGGCTCTGGTCTTAAGATAAGATCAAAGTCCCTGCCGAGCCTATTGGGAGCCATCCCTCATCAATATGGCTACCTTCAGATTACCAGAATTTATCCCCTTGCAGTTTCTCAATTTATCATTCAACTCATACTTCCATTAAAGAATTCTCAGAAAACTCATGAATCAATGAACCAAGTTCTTCATTTTGTGTAAGTCACCCTCTAGTTGTAGTAGGTGGCCAGCTATATTTTATGATGTAGTATTAATTTGAATGCCTTCATTAATATGCCTTCCTGAAGTATATAACATTACTCAAGGAATTCAGAGAATTCCACATAATAGGATAAGATCCTGATTCTTTTCTTTACTGATAAGGGCTAAGTGATAAAATTTAAATTTAATGCATTTCAATATACTTTGTCAGGCAGATTATCTCATCTGATCTTCTCAATAAGACCAGAGTTTATTGTTTCCATTGTATAGCTGGATGACAGTCCATGTCACATACCTAGGAAGTATGTGAATGTGAACTAGAACTCAGATTACTGACTCCTAGGCCAGTTCTTTTTAACCTACCACACCACATTATTCATAATAACTGAGAGCACAGGCAGCCCCTGAAATGTACTCCCTCCTCAGCTCTACCTCTCAGAATCAGAGCTTTTTTGAAAGCTCAGCTCAGGTGTTACCATGTACATAAAGCATTTTTCTGATCCATTCAACTACTAAATGTGCTCTTTTCCTCTCTCAAAATCATTTTTGATTATTTTGTAATTACTTATATATTTCATGACTGTATTTGTATACTTTGCCTCCAACAGGTCCAGTCCTTAGTAGGCACAATGTTTATTGACTTGAATTGATGAATAATTACTGGAAAGCCAGAAATGAACTATATTCATAATGTGCATATTTTTCAATCTGTTGTTGGAATTCATCCATTTGGAGAAATTTTAGAAAACTAGTTACTTAGAAATGTTATAATACCATTCTCTGTCTTTCATAATATAAAGAATCCATTCATCATTTGGAACACACTTTGTCTGAGATTGCTTTTCTAGTTAGAGAGGACTTTCTCTAATCCATTCATATTCTCTCATCTAGTTTTCCAATGAGTATCTTCATTTATTTCAAGACAATTAACCCAGGATGGGGGTTGTGGTTGGTGTAACATTCACTACTAATTGAGTTAGGGTTCATGGTAGTAAGACTTGAAATTTCCTGTCACACAGGCTAGGCAATGAAACCATATTAAAGATTTAATTGGTCCAGAGAACTAAATTTTGATATGTTGATATAGATTCTCATTTGCATAAGGCATAAAAATTCAGCACTTAAATAGGAAGCACTGCTGAGGTAGATTTCCTACAGCTGTGCTAGTTGATATATACTTCCATCTAGGCAAACTACCATGGCAAATGGGGAGTTGAGGGGATCTGTGATCAACTGAACCAATGTTGGATCTTTGCTGAACATACTTTCTGTGCTACTATTTTAGTAAAATTCTTTTCTTAAAATGTATATGGTCTGTGTCTTATTTCATTCCAATTATTAGCCTGAATCACTCATTCATCCTGACTCAAGTCTAGCCCAGGACAAGGGTATGTTATATGGGCATAAAACAGTTACAAATAAATGTGACTGTTCCACAAAAAAAATTATTGAGTTTTGTGTCATAAATAGTATGCTCCAATTGCCTGAAAACTCTCAAGAATTCTGACAAAGTGGTTATGACTCAGAAATTTTCAACAGAGATAAAAGGAGGGAGGGAAGATGGGAGGGAAAGAAGGAAGGAAGGAAGGAAGGAAGGAAGGAAGGAAGGAAGGAAGGAAGGAAGGAAGGAAGGAAGGAAGGAAGGGAGGGAGGGAGGGAGGAAGCGAAGAAGGGAGGGAGGGAGGGAGGGAGGAAGGGAGGAAGGGAGGGAGGAATTTTGCAATTTCCATCCATTGCTCCTAGTTGATAATTTAGTTGGGGGAAAAAAAGACATTCTCATAAGCTATGAGATATTTACATAGAGAGGTTGCAATGTTAATCATTTTACAATTCAAAATGACACTATGAGGTTTTATTAGACTATTAAAGTTACAGAAACTAGAATGACAAAAAGTCACAAGAAGAAAAACAGTCTACAACAAAGACACTGATAAATCACCCTATGACACATTCTAGGATTGAAACTGGATCCCAGTCTCTTTATTGAAATGAAAACTTCTTTCTCCCTGATGTGAAATCTTTAAATCAAATTGATGTCCTATGTGTATTCTTGGAATGTTCTCTCTTTTTTTCCCCTTGCAGATGGTCCAATGATTATAAATCAGAAGGTATCATATTGTATCACACTTTCAGAAAATAATTTACTGGATAAGTAATCTTGTATATTTTAAGATATCTTAGTGATGCTATGGAATATGTAAAAATCCCATTCCCTAATCAGAGTTGCTCCACTAGAAGAACAGGAAAAGTCTTTCATATCACGGATGATTAAGAAATCATTGGAATGTGAAGGAAGGAATTTAATAGTACAATTTTATAGTGCCAGAAAGTTATTAAATCATTCATAGATTGTAGGAATTTTTATTCTGTTTTCTTACCTATATAGGAGCTACAAAAACACTCACAAAAAGATGAAGTTATCAATTTAAAAAAAAGATTCAATCTCAAGGAAAATTTATGTCCAGATCTTGATGGATGCACCAGACTGAGTAATACATATTGGACTTTAAAAAAAATGTTTTGTCACAATTTTTTCTCTGTCAAAAATGCAACCCTTTTTCATTAAAGACATTGTCAAGTGAAGCATTGTAAATGAAGTTCAATACTATACCTTACTCCCCACAAAGAACTTATTTTGCATTTGTAGATTGCTTCCACTTTAACAATTCCCACCCAACATTTTATCCCTTGGAAACTTTATGAACATATTCCTTATTCTTTCATTCTGGTCAGTGACAAATAGAGCTTCTACCTGGCCTCAGAATGACACCTCTGGGATACTATCAATATCTCCTGTCTTCTACCTTTGTTGTTGAGCTGTTAATAATGACCTTTGGGTTAGCTGTTCTGGTCACTTATGACTGATTTTAAAAAGACTTGTGTACTGCTCCCCAGTAATTTGTGCTTTTCCAGGAGAAGAGTTATTGATGATTTATCCTCCTCAGTATCAATGTTAAACTATCTGGTCCACTAATTCCAAAGTTGTTCTTTTTAAGGATGATGCTTATTTTGTCCTTCTGATCATCAGGGTTTATAAAAATAACAACTAGTAGCAGGATCCACCCACCCACTCATTCGAGATCTATTCTTTCAATATCTATGCAACTTTTAAAAAATAATTGGTTTAGCAGAAAGAGCACTGGATTTGTCGACCTTTTCAATCTAGTCTCTGCTATTTAACACCTGGATTTATTGGGGCAAATAATTTCATTCCTCTGGGCTTAATTTTCCTCAAGGGTTTGGAGATGATTTATCAGGACCCTTCCTGCTTTGAATACTATGAGTATACTATTCCAGCAGTGTGTCTATTCTTCTACAAAACATAATTCCTTCTCTGCTCACAGTTGATATTTTTCAGAAAGGTTTGAAAATTATTTTGGAATCTTTGTTTTTCAATCATCTCATAATTTTTCTCCGCTTGCTTGCAAGAAGAAAGAGTGACAAAGTTTTCTTTTCATCTTACCTGGAGAGATTTGGCCAGGATCTGGGATTCCAACCTTGTGGAGAATTCTTAGTATGGAAATGACCTTCATCAATGAAGACTAGCAACCATAATACAATTTAAAGTCCCAGAAAGATTTTTGGAGCCACAAAGTTTGAGATTTTCAAAAGGTTACTCAGCCAATATGTCTCAGTGGCAGGACTTAGTAATTTTAAGGTTTAGCTTTTATCCACTAATTGATGACATGTCTCATACAGTAATTATACAATTTTTTTTCTTTCAGTTCCTTTCATGTCTCTTTAAAACTATGCTCCTTTCTGCTTCTAAACTATCAAAAAGTATTAAATTAAATATCAAAAACTAAAGGCCCTAGATTGTATTAGGTATTGAGGGAAAGAGATAGATTCATAGGAGTATAGATTTTTGTAGCTAGAAAGGATCTTCAGGTTCATTCAAAGTTTCATATTTTTATAATTAAGGAAACAGATACAAAAGGTTAAGTAATCTTATCCAAGGTCACAACTTGTAAGCAGCCAACTTTAGATTTGAAGCTTAGCCCTTAGACTCAAAATCCAGCACTCTTTACAGATCTTATATATCGAGTTTATAAGAAAACATAAGCTGTAGAAGTCACTTTCATTATCTCAGACTCTTCCTCAACACCATCACCCACCTCTGCCAAGGTAAAAATGATTCTTCTTCTCCTGAAGGAAAGATATAATTTTAAAGTTAAGAATCCCCTGGGAAAACTGCCAGCTTTGTGGGGAAGATGGAACATTTTTTCCATAGCTTGTAATCATTAAGCATTCTACCGAGCCAAAGAATGACAGATATGCTATAGTCATAAAAAATGCTCTAAATCACTATTGATTAGAGATATGCAAAATAAAACAACTCTGAGGTACCACCTCACACCTTTCAAATTTGCTAATTTGTCAAAAAAGGAAAATGATAAATGTTGAAGGAGTCGGAAAATTGGGACACTAATGCACCGTTACTAGAGTTGTGAACTGAACCAACATTCTGTAATAGGAATTTGAAGATCTTCCCTGCCCCTTAATAAGCCTAAATTGAACTTGAGGACCTTCCTTGATTTGAAAAAAGACTCTGCCCCCCTAATAGGCTGAATGTGGTCACATGGAGCCTGTGGTGGAGCCTTTTTGTTTTTCAGGAGGCACAGCTTTTGTTACTTTGTAGTCAAGTAGGTCATGAGGGCTGTGATGTTTTCTGACCCTGGAGAAGGATATATATATATATATATATATATATATATATCTGAAGTGAGGTTTTGTTTTGGGGATCACTTTAAGAAGAGTTGTGTAATTTGGCCAGATGAGACTCTGGGCAACCATTGAGTCCCCCAGGTTTGAAACCCAGATGTTGGTGCTTCCTCTCTGGTAACTAACATTATATGTATGTAACGATCAGACAGCTGGAAGCCCTGTCTTTTGGTCTGCTGAATTGTGTTATTTTCTCTGTCTGTATTTTTATCTGCTTGTAACTTCTCTTTGTATTCTCTGAAGTTCAGGGTGCTGACTTTCCCCCCTGAACTCGGTAAGTGATATTAACTTACTTTAGTTAAGATTGTTAACTCTTTTTGAGTTGCTTTCCTTGAAAAGTAGATCACAGAACCTGTGCTAACAGCTATCCTGGGTATGCTAGGGTACTTGCTGCTACCAGAGTATGTAAAAGAGATAGAAAACAAGTGTGGTGTGGATAATAAGGACTGATTTTAGGCTGGGGAAGGGTTTCTAGGTCCAGGAAGGCGTAAGAGAAACTTTGCTTTGCACAAGACTAGAGAGATTACCCTGGGTCCCAGTGATCTCCATCAAGTGATAACAGCCCTTTGAGAGCTGTCAAACCAATCTCTACTAGGCAATCTCATTGGAATAACTATGAATACTCAGTAGTCTCCATCTGGGGAAAAATAAAAAGAGAGATTCTATAAATTAAAATCAGGAGGGGAGGGACAGAATTAAAATCTGGATGTGAAAGAGAAGAGAATATATGAGGAAGGTACAGTGTATAACACTTTATACCTCAAATACTGTCAAATTTTGTCTTCTTTTATATTGTATTATGTTATATATTATGTATATATAACATTATCAGGTCTCAAGCCTGAGATATTTTGTGACCTATTACTTAGGTGTAATAGTAATGGACTTTAAAGATCCCCCTGTATTGGCTTGGTTTTTGGGTTGAGTGTTAAAACCCAGAGCTTGTGAATCCCACTTGTAGGATGGACTTGTTGATGTGAAAAGAGAGGGCTGAACTGGGAGGAGCTGGTGCTGTGGATTTAGAGAGGCACAAGCAGAGGAAGAGAGGCAGAAGAACTTTTAGAAGCAGCTTTCGTGGAGGTAGAGGGAGAGAGAGGATTGCTGAGGGCCAGTTCGAGCTGTGCAGGACTTTTGAGAGCTGCCACTGAGAGCTGCCAAGGACTGAGGAGACATGGCTGTGATGCCGGTATTTTGTCTGTATGTTTTGATGTTACTTTGCCAGATTCATCTGCTGGTGAAGGACAGTGCTGTTGTTGCAGGGGTCCTGGAACCTTGCTATTGGTTCAGTAATCCTTAGACTGTTTTGAAGACAGTGAATTGTGTCCACTGGTGAAGGACAGTGCTGTTGTTGCAGAGGTTTTGGAATCTTGTTGTTGGTTCAGAAGCCCTGAAGAAGGATTTTCTTGTTGTATGTTTACAGCAATCCTGGAAGAGGATGTTACTAATATTTTCAGGGGTCCTAGGACTGTTCTGCAGACAGAGAATGGATTAATGAGGACACTGGCAAAGTATCTTGTGACCTTGTTAAGCTTTGTCTCTCCAGGAACAGAGATTGCTGAGAACTTGCCTCGGGTGAAGATGAAGAAAAGACCTCTCTTTGGGTATTGAATGCTGTGATGATATCTTAACCTTGTTGTAACTTTGGGGTAGATGGCCTTTGTGCTCTCTATTGCCCCTTTTGAGAAGGTGCTAGGTGTAAACTGATGATAATTGTAATTCAGTTGTGATCCAGGGGTGGGAAACTTTTGAATTTTTTTGTGCTCTGTGACTGACCAAATGAATGTACTTTGTTTATGATTGGAAACTAATCTCCATTTGAGAAGAGGGTCTTTGTGATTGACTAAATGAATGTACTGTCCAGGGGTGGAGTAGTACTTGGGAATTATTGAATTGCACTTGGTGAATGCTGTATTTTGATTTTCTCTGTTCTTAATTTGTCACTAAATAAAATGGAGAGCAGTGGCTATTCTGGTATTTTGAACCTGGAAGTTGCCTTTGCTTGGCCTTACGTTAAGCTGACTCCTAATTGTTGAAGAGAATAATGATTACACTGTATGTCTGTTTCAGGAGTAGAGCTAGTACAAGAGCTTAGAAAGGAGAAACATTCCTTCCTCTGGAGAAACACACATACAAGATTCTCTTTGGGAAAAGCCTCAAAGGGAATGAGGAGGAAGACTCTGAGAAGCAACAGACATGTAGAGGATCAAGTTAGCAACATGTCTTATTTTTCAGCTTACTTGCATGGCAACATCAGGGAATTTCCTCTGGTGTGGAATCTAGTCCTATTTTTTGGTTAAACTAAGATACATTGCTCCCAAGGAGAGAACTCATTCGCTTTTTATTTTCTGGTGTATTTTACTTTTAACTTCTCCAATTTCTTTTTGTTTTCCATTTGGATAAATAGATTTCCTCACTATTCACTATTTCTGAAGGTCCTTTGTATAACTAGCATTGGTAGAAACAAATCAAAATAACTGTAAGTTATTCATCACCTTTAAGAGATGGTAACTAAGAAAGCTAGAGGCTTTATTGTTTTGAACTTAGAAAGATTGCCTAAACAAGATATTTAAGGGATGGGATAGATATTTTTCTGGTTTAGTATCCCATTTTCTCAGAGGAGAACATGATGGTCAGTCTTATGGTTTCTCCTCCTGCTCTCTCATGGGAGAAATCAAAGTTTTTCTTGGACAGGGTGGGCAAGATTCCAGAGCTATCAATACTTTCCTCCCTGAAAGCCTCATTTAGACAACTTGTGCGGACATAACACCTTACATGGTGTGGATATAAATACCTTACAAGTACCTTATATTCCTTCATGTCTTATATTATCTAGTTCATTATAAATTCTATGAGGGCAGGAACAAATGTTTTCTTCTCTATACTCTGTACAGAGTCAAGCACAGAGTTAGCATTTAATAAATATTTCTTCAATAAATCCATGATCCATCCAAATCAATGTTCTTTTGCTGAAGGGGAACACTAAAGAATATGACCTGAGAGAACATGCTTGGCTTATATGATGCTAATCTTAAAAGTTGCATACAACCTAGCTTATATTAGAGGCAGCTAGATACCCAAAGCACTGGGCCTGAATTCAGGAAGACCTGAACAAATCTGTCTTCAAACACTTAGTAGCTCTTAGATCATGGGCAGGTTACTTAATCTCTATTTGCCTCAATTTCCTGAACTATAAAATGGGGATAATAATAGTATTTAATTCCCAAAGGTACTGTGAGAATAATATGAGATAATATTTGTAAAATATTTTGCAGGGTACATGGCACATAATAGGAACTAATTAAATGTTTATTTTCTCTTTCCATTTATGTTTCTGCTTCCATCTGCATTCAGAATTCATCAATGTCCCTGTGGTGATGTATAGCATTTTTCATCATGAATCTTTCAGAATTGTCTTGGATCATTGTCTTGATAAGAGCAGCTAAAACTTTCACAGTTGATTAATGTTCCAGCATTTGTATTACTATGTACAATGTCTCCTGGTTCTGCTCACTTCATTTTATGTCACTTCATATCATAATTTTTAAGTTTTTTTTTTCTGAAACAAAATCATTTCTTACGGCACAACTGTATTCCATCACAATCATATACCACAACTTGTGTAGCCATTCCCCAAGGTGATGGGAATTCTCTCATTTTCAAATTCTTTGTCACCATAAAAAGAGACATTAAATGTTTCTGTATAAATACATCCTTTCCCTTTTTTATCTCTTTGGGATATAGACCCAATAGTGGTATTACTGGGCCAAATGGTATGTACAGTTTTATAGCCCTTGGGGCATATTTGAAAAACTTTTTCAGGATGGTTGACAGCTCTAGTTTACAACTTCACAAACAATGCATTAGTGTCTCATTTGTTTTTCCCATATCTCCTCCAGCATTTGTCATTTACCCTTTCTGTCACTTAACCAATCTGACTTGCATTTCCATAATGTATAGTGGCTTAGAACATTTTTTCATGTGAGTATGAAAGCTTTAATTTCTTCTGAAAATTGCCTGTTTTTTGCTTTGACCATTTCTCAATTGGAGAATGGTTCTTAGTTTTATAAATTTAGCTTAGTTCCCTATATTTTGAGAAATGAGGTCTTTATCATCTAAACTTGTTTAAAAATTATTTTCTGCTTTCCTCTTAATTTTGGCTGCATTAGCTTTGCTTGTGCAATAAATTTTTTTTATTTAATGTAATCAAAATTATTCATTTACTTTTTGATGATCCTCACTATCTCTTATTTTGTCATAAACTTTTTCCTTATTCATAAATCTGAAAGGTTAGTTTTTCGATACTCCTCTAATTTAATTATAGTATCATTTGTATGTCTAGATACTTGATCCATTTTGACCTTATCTTGGTAACAGTGTGAGATGTTGGTCTGCTCTTAGTTTCTTCCAAACTTCTTTCCAGTTTTCCCAGTTTTTTTTTTTTCCAAATGGTGAGTTCTTACCCCAGAATGTTGGATTTGGGGGTTTATCAAACATTAGATGAGTATGGTCATTTGCTCCTGTCTTTTGTGTACCTAATCTAGTCCACTGATCCATATTTCTATTTCTTAACCAGTTTTAGATTGTTTGCATGCTTAACATTTTGTAATACAGTTTAAAATCTGGTAGTGCCAGGCCAGTTTTCTTTACATTTTTTTTCATTGATTCCCTTGATTTTCTTGATATTTTGTTCCTCCAGATGAATTTTGTTATTATTTTTTCTAGCTCAATATGATAATTTTTTTGATATTTTGATTCATATGGTACTTAATAACTAAAGTAACATGTATTTTGATTGGTAAGGCACTGAATAAATAAACTAACTTATGTAGACTTATCAAGTTGATTATATTGGCTCCGCCTGCCCATGAGCAATTAGTTCTCAGGTTTTAGCTCTGTCTTTATTTGTTTAAAAAGGTTTTTATAATTGTGTTCACATAGTCCCTAAGTTTGTCTTTGCAGGTAGACGCCTAAGTGTTTTACATTGTCTGAGGATATTTTAAATGGAATTTCTTTTTTCTATCTCTGCTTGGTTTTGTAAATAATATTTGTACATGCTGATTATTAGTGTGGGTTTATTTTATAAACTCCAACTTTGCTAAAATTGTTAATTATTTCAACTAGCTTTTTTTTCAGTTAAATTTCTAGAATTCCCTTATCATCTGCAAAACATGATAGCATTCTTTTCTCATTGCCTGCTTTTATTTCTTTGATTTTTTTTCATCATTTCTATAACTATCATTTCTGATACAATATCGAATAGTAATGGTAATTATGTACATTCTGGCTCTACCTCTGATCTTTTTCAGTAAGTCATGAAATTTATCCCCATTATAACTAATGCTTATTCTTTGTTTTAGACAGATATTATTTATCATTTTAAGAAAGTCTCCATTGAGTCTTATTCTTCTTAATGGTTTTTAATAGTAATAGATTTCTATTTTACCACAAGCTTTATTTTTTTCTTTGCATCTACCAATATGGTTTTATGATTTTTGCTTTTGTTTTTTTGTTGTTGTTATTATTAATGTTGTTATTATTGTTGTTAACTGGTGTGTTCGATTATGCTAATAGTTTTCCTAATATTAAATCATATATGCATTATTGGTAAAATCCTACCTGGTCATTGTGTATGTTCTTTTCCTTTTTTTGTTTTCTTGAAGTTTTATTTTGCTTTATTATTATTGTTTTAATTTTTAGCATTTATTTTTATAAAATCTTGAATTTCAAGTATTTCTACATCCCTGCCTCCCTCTACTCCCCTATTCTGAAAATGGTAAGCAGTTTGGTATAGTGTATATATATATATATATATGCCATCATGTAAAACATATTTCCATATTCATCACAGTTGTGGAAGAAGAAACAGATCAAAAGTTAAAAAAAATGAGGAAGAATACATTTAAGTTAAAAAAATATATACACATACATAAACACATACATGTATATAGATATGTACATATATGCACACATATACATAAACACATGTGGAATAAAAGAAGACAACTCACAAAATCTCAGAGGATGAATATACCTCAGAGATGATCTAGCCCAAGCACCAAGAACTTGTTCTACAACATCTCTAAGAAGTGGTCATGCAGGCTCTATTTGAAGACATAGAAAGGAAGACTCCAATGCTCCCAGAGACAGCCTTTGATTCCAATTATAGACATATACAACCGTTAGAAAATTTTCCTAATTTTGTACCCCCAAAATAATTTTATTTCTTTACACTCTTTTATTGTGATATGACTTACATTATCCTTTTGATAACTTTTTCATCTGTCTTTCAGATGTCCATAAAGTTCTGAATTCATCTAACTTGGATTTGTATTAGCCTTTTTGTCTTCCTTAAAATAATAATAATGTGAAAGAACATAGTATTATTAATAATAAAAACTGAAATAAAAATAGTC
Organism: Petaurus breviceps papuanus; assembly: GCF_028583685.1. Classification (NCBI taxonomy): domain Eukaryota; kingdom Metazoa; phylum Chordata; class Mammalia; order Diprotodontia; family Petauridae; genus Petaurus; species Petaurus breviceps. Next base: position 18,636,906 of record NW_027186372.1, read on the forward strand.
TTAGTAATAACAATAATTTCCCCTATTTCACCTTTTAGAGAAATTTTCTTGAGATAAATCATAGTACCACAATTTTTTTTGTATTTAATTATTTTATCCTACATCATTATTTTACTTTCATTTATTTTTATAATGCTTAATTATTTATTTTAGATATAAATACTAAAACTTAACTACATAATAAGAAAAAAAGAAATGTAACATAAGCTTAAATATTGAAACAAATACAAAATAAGAGAAAAAAAACATTGCTATCTGCACAGCAGAACATGAGAGGATTCAAAATATACAGCAATGAATTTCCATTTCAAGAAAGCCTATATAATAGGCTTTTGCACCGTGCACTATGTGTACACATTGTGCACTATGAATTGTGTTGAGAGCTGTTCATCTTTTCTTTGCTTCCTTGTAGGTTTACTTTTATTCTCTGCTGTTCACTTTTTACTTTGTTCTTTTCCCCCCTTCTTCCCCACCCCCCACCAAGGCTGAAATCAAAGATGGATAGATAGATACATGGATAGATAGATGTAGCAGCAAGCACCCCAAGCGTCCTCAGGGTTTGCAGCTACCACAGGTTCTTGGATCTGCTTTGTTAAAGGAAAGCAACTCAAAATGGATTAACAAGCTTACTTTAATCAGTCAGACATATATCGTTTACCTTGTTCAGGAGAAAAGGTCAGCACCCTGAACCTCAAAGTATACAGGCATAATTATCAAGACAGAAACATCAAGTAGACAGATTTCCAAACTGTCCAACCATTACATCCATACCCAGTCAACATCTGGGTTTCCACATTCTGGGTTTTTCAAAGCCGGGGGACTCTCAACAACGGCTTCCCAAAATTCAGATCAAATCACAGAACATTTCTCAAAGTGAGTCCCAAAACAAAGCTACACATCAGGGCTTATATAGCCTTCTCCTGGCTCAGAGAATGTAACAACCTTATTGACTCACTGGCCAATCAAGAAGTATCTACTGAAAAACAAGCCTCCCACCCCAGGCTTCAGGTGCACTTTAGCCTAGGGGCAGGGAAGATCTTTAAAATTTACATTCGCATTACAATAGATAGATGGATAGATAGATAGATATACACACATACACACAGGCATACACATAAGTGTATACAGATACACACAAATATAGAAATATGCACACATATATAGATATATACATATGCTTACATATAAATATACTTAGATACCTATAATCATACTCACATATAGACATATACATATATATATATATATATATATATATATATATATATATATATACATCTGAGTAACACCATACTATACTTATTTGTCCTCTGTTTCTCTTCCTTCATAAATTCAAGTCATTTCATATTTTTCCAAGTCCATCAATTTATCATTTCCTACACCACAACAACATTCCCACTTCATGCTGTCAAGTTATTTTAAATTGTTCAAATCAATGTTGGTGAATATGGCAAACACATAGCAAGATCATGATTACCATCCCTGCTCCTTTTTTCCCTAACCCATTCTATTCCTGATCTTTATTCTATGTTTGTACATATCTCTTATTTCCTACCCCTCTTGATTTCTCTACTTTACTTTCTCCCTCCTACCTTGCCCTTCTGTTACCTAACCTACTGCCCCAAAGATTCCTCTCATATCCTCCTATTCCCATTAATCAAAAACCCTCCTATACCCCCTTTAACATATTCCTTTCCTCTCCCCTTTAAAGATCCCTCTCTTATCCTCTCCCCATCCCCTCCTAAGCACTTTATTTCTTTCTGAATTTAGAAGACTTTTATACTCTTGTAGATATACATGTATTGTTCCCTCTTAAACTCTTTCAAACTCTTTCCTGATGGAAGTAGGTTTCCAGAACCATCAGCCCCCTCCCTCATCTAATTCCTTTGTGCCATTCTTCCTCTCACACCGCATTTGTATAAAATAATTACTCTTTTTAGTTGTTCCTAAACAGTTATGCTTTTTGAAAGAATATTCTTAGATCTAGTCCAATCTTTCTTATGAACTACCCAATTAATAATAACAATCTTAGACATATGTTTTACATTCCCTCATATAAAGGGTAAAAGTATGTCCTTATTGAGTCCCTTGCAATTAGTCTTTGGTATGTACCTTATGTTTCTCTTGGCTCTTTTATGTCAAATCTTCTATTAAGTTCTTTTTTTTTAAATAAAATACTGAAAGTCTTACAATTTATTAAATATGCATTTTTTCATTCAGGATTATGTTTGCTGGTTATGATTATTTGGCAGAACCCCAGTTCTTTTGCTCTTTGATATATAGTTTTCTAAGACCTTTAGATTTTTAGTGTTATTTAGTGTTGATTCCAATTGTGGTACCACCATATTTGTTTTTTTTCTTTTTCTGCTGGAAATATTTTATCCTTGAGTTGAGGAAATATTTTATCCTTTCAGAATTTGACTGATATTCCCGTGGGTTTTACTCATAGAATCTCTTTCAGGTAATGATCAGTGAATTTTTTTCTCTATTTCTACTTTCCCCTCTTATTCTAATGCTTCAGGACAATGTTTTTTAATTATTTCTAATTTTTCAGGATTTCTTTTTTTGATCATAGCTTTCAGGTAGTCTGATTATTATTATGTTTTATCTTTGTGATCTATTCTCCCTATCAGTAGTTTTTCTTATGAGATGCTCCACATTGCCTTCTATTTTTTCATTCTTTATATTTTATTCTATTATTTCTTGGTCTCATGACTTCTTAGGCTTCTCTTGCCTAATTCTGATTTTCAAGGAGTTCTTTTCTTCCTTAAGATTCTGGATCTCCTTTCCTAATTGGTTGACTTCCTTTTCATAACCTTCTTCAATTTTTTTTCTTCAATTGTTTGTTAAGTGTTTTTTTTTTTTTAGTTTTTCCACAATCTCTCTTACTTGATTTTTAAAGTTTCTGTTATTTCTTCTATGAATTCTTTTAGGGCAGCTGACCATTTGACATTACTTTTTTGGGTAGGTGAATGCTTCTTTGTTTCAGTATCTTTCTCTGAAGATGAACACTGGTCTTCTCTATTCCCATAATAACTTTCTATGGTTGGATTCTAATTCCTTTTCCTGTCCATTAAAAAAAAAATTTGTAGCAGCTTCTGTTTTGTAATCACCTCTTGCTCTAGTGTATGGGGGATGGTGCTCTGGCCTCTGATCCTCCTTCAGTTCTCCCCTCTGGCCTGAAATGGAAACCAAGAGTTCTAGCATCCTGAAAGTACCCAGCCTGCACCATCCTCACCGCACTGCTTCTGCAGTCACTGGGCATGCTCTGGTTGTTCCTTGCTCAGGGCTGGATCTCCACAGCACATCTGGGTCTAGCATTCCTTGTCTACAGAGGTTTCCTCCATCTTTGTTGGATCAGACACCCAATTCCTCTCACTGACCTTGGCAGTAAAATTTATGTAACTAGGGTTGAAGCTGCCTTCCAACCCAGCTAACCCCTGGTCTTGCTGCTTATTGTTTAAGCAGAACTAGCTTGCAGGAGTTTATTCTTCCCTGGGATAAAACATATTCCTGGGATGTTTTTCTTCAGATCTTCTCTGACAATCCTAAGGGAAACCATTGTTTAATTCCCTGTTTATTTATTTTTTCTGCTCTGTATTTGCTATTTTATCTAGTTTGTTTTTTTTTTTGGGGGGGGGGGCGCAGAATCCCAAAAGTTTAGAATTTTCTGACCTACTCTGACATCTTTCCAGCATCTTCCTTGTTCATTTTAATTTAATAATGACATTAGACTTCCATACTAGTTTTAACTTTTCAAAATATGTCCACATCAAATGCTTCTTATTATCTTTATAACAACCCAGTGGAAAGCCATATTAGAAAGAGTGCAACACCTGAAATCAAAGGTTGTTTACTACCTTTGTGACCCTAAGCAAGTCATTTAATTTCTCAGAGCCTCAGTGTTCAAATCTGTAAAATGAAGGAGCAGGTCCCTGCCCAAGTTCCACTTAATGACTGTATTTTGGACCTTTCTGGCTTAGAGTGAATATCAATGGTAACTTTCTCTTCAACCTTCAGGGCCTTCCCCTCCCAGCTTGATTTTTTTTTTCTTTTTCTAATTGAAGGGGCCATCCCTTGACTCACTTCTTAAAGAGGCCTATTAACTGAATGCTGAGTACCTGAAAAGGCCCTAGCCTAAAAGAACCAGGGTCTCCCATTGCATCCTGGGTCATCTCCAGTCATCCTGATGGATATCAGGTCACTGGACCCAGATAGCTCTGGAGGAGAAAGTAAAGCTGGTGACCTTGCACAGCCTCCCTCCCTCAAATCAAAGTCAACTGCAAGTCATGTCATCATTTCCGTGATGCCGTGGTCCTCTTGGAAAATTAAGGACAACCACAACAACCTAAGAGATTTTGTTCCATAAAATTTAAGTATCTATTGTGTGTCAGACCCCCCTATTCAAAGCTCTTTATAAACATTATCTCATTTTATCCTCACAACAACCCTCAGAGGTAAGTGCTATTATTATCCCCATTTTGCAACTGAGGAAACTGAAGCAAATACAAGTTAAGTGATTTGCCAACAGTCATATAACATAAGGATCTGAGGCCAAATCTGAACTCGGGTCTTTCTGACTTGAAGTACAGGTCTTTTATACACTGAATGATCTTCCGGCCTCTAGGTATAGAAACTGAGGTAAAGTTAAGTTAAGATGAAAGGCCATTCTACTAAATGATAGAGGCAAAGCTTGAAGTGCATCCCTTTATTCCCCCAGTAGGTTGCAGTTGCCATTTTTGCCACCTAAAGAAATATTTGGAGAAAATAATAATGCCATGTCATGGATACAAATGTAGCAGTTAAGTAAAAACATTCTAGTGTCTTTGAAATATGTCATAAGTACTCAATCATATAAGATTATACAAGCTTTGTTTGAAAACTACATTAACATTAAAATAGTTTTTCTTTAGCAAAATAGACCTCTTGGTGTCTCACCATTGAATTTCAACATGTTAACATAATAAAGGTAAAGTATTTGGCCTTGCAAAAGCATTAATTTTCTACATTGAACAAATCATTCCTATAAATGAAAATGGCACCTATAAAAGGAATGCTGCTTTATTTTAAAAAAAAACACTTTTCTTCTCTACTCAAAAAGGTTATGTTAGATTTTAGATTGCAAAAATAAAAAATTAGTTACTATTTTCTGAAAAGAAACAAACTAAAGAAGCAAGTGATAGTACTCTCTGACCTAACAGCCTTGAAATAACAACACAAACTTTTCAATTTTAAAGCTCTTATTGGCAGGGTGGAAAGAGTAATAGATTTGAAGTCAAAGGATCTGGGTTCAAATTCCAACTCTGTTTCCACACAGGGGTTATGTATGAGACTTGATTATTAAATTTTCATTTATACTTCAGAATTGGGCAAACACTACAGATAAGTGATTGACTTATTGTTTGATTGATTGTCTCAACTTGAGAGTATGTAGAAAATATGAATAATACATATCAAACTTAGAAGTGTATCATACATATATTTTTCAGAGAGCCAGTTGTTAAATATTTACCAGGATACTCCTGCCAGGAACCTTAAGTAACTTACTAAATATTTCTAGCACTGTTACTTTGCCTGTAAAATGAGGGAATTAAAACAGATGACCTCTAATGATTTCTCCTTCATCTGATCTTTTAGTAATCTACATTGTTTTTATGCTTTTATCATTTTCTAATTTTCATTATATTTAACTCCTCACTTTTCTCTTTATTTACAGTTCAATGGATATCCTCATTGAACTAGTTTCAGTACATACTTATTCAGCAGAAGCTGGAGATGGACAAAGTTTTGGGATTTGGGGATTTTTTTTTGTTTGTTTTTTCAATATTTTTCCTCCAGAATTGCACTGGAGGAAGAGAAGGTTGGAAGACACAATGCTTTGAATAAATACCTTGATACATATATTTTGACACCAATGTTGCTTATTCTATGAGATGTGATTAATGAACTGATTATCTGTTACAAGGGAAGAGGGGAAATATATATTCAGAAATTAATGGGATGTAAAAATCAACAGTATCAATATAACTAAAAAGTAAAGAATTTAAGCTGTGGCTTATCAGATGCATTGTCAAACAAATAGAAATGGATTCCTTCCAGCAATACTCATTCACTTAAAAAACCACTGATTAACATTATCACTTTTATAACCGTGGTTCTATTTATTTTTTGGAATTACATTTTGCAACCCTGGTCTTCAATTTAATACTACTGAGGACAATAGGAATCGGCAGAATAAATCAACTGTGGCTCCTTTTTATGGAAGTAAGAGCTAGACCTATGATTCTACCAGTGTAGTAAACTCCTGATATAAAAATTTCCTGTTCCAATGTAGATAACATAAATCGAATGACATTTTTTAGGTAGTTGCCTGAGTCGTTGAGAGTTGTTACTTGTTCAAGTTCACAGAGTTAATATGGAACAGAGACTGAAGCTGAACCTAGGTCTTCTTGACTCTAAGAAAAGACCTTTCTCTGCTCCCATGATGCAGGATTTTTTTCTCTACTACCCCCCCTCCCCAAAAATTGTGTACTAAGAATAGAGTAAAAGATATGACTTAAAGGAGAGGTAGTCATATAGTAAGAGAGAGAGGTAATAGATGGTGTGCTTCCATGGAACTCACAATTTTAAGGGAACTTTCGAGAAAGCCCTCAATACTTTGGGTGGAACACCCTGATAAAGATTTACAGAATGTAGACAAGTAGTTAAGTGGCCTAATGGAGAGAGTACAGAACCTGGAGTCAGGAAGAGCTTAGCATGTAGTAGGTACTATAGTACATACCAAATTATTATTGCCATCATGATTATCATTGTCATCGTTGTTGTTAAATGAAAAGATATGAATAGGCAAGAAGGCAGTGTGATACTCTCAAAAATACACCATGGGAAAGTGTATCAAAGGAAAGAGGTTTAAATCTTGACTTTGACAATTACCTGTGTGAACCTGTGCAAGTTACCTAACCTCCCTGTGCCTCAGTATCCTCATTTGTAAAATGAAGGAACTGGACTGGATGATCTCTAAGGTCCCTCCCAGCTTGAGAGCTATGATCCTCTGACTGTGATCTGCACCATTGGAGGGCATAACTACATGGATGAAATCATAGGTATTTTAACCATCAAAGTATAGACTTATCTGTCCCTATTTAATCAAAAGCTAATCAGGGGCAGGGACCTTTGTCTTATTTATCTTTCTATATTTCTCAATGCCCAGCATAGTATATTGTGCAAAGTAGGCATTTAATAAATATTTGCTGAATGGTGAAATCTAAATACGAAGACATTTTGAGACCCTTTGGCTGAACTTTCTAGCTTAATTAAATGAAAGGTACAAAAGAAAAGAGAAGCAATGCTGCCAATTTCAAAGAAAAAAGCTATTTTACATTCATATGTCCTGGATGGTATTCTTATGAGCCATGTGCTGAGTTGAGGTTTGGATGCCAGTGAAATATCTTATACCCTTTAAAGTAACAAGTTGTGTCAAATTTGTAAACATAAGTAGACAGGCTAGATGAATCAGTTCCTTAAAGACACCCCCTCTCACCTCAAGAAAAAATCCTAATCTTTTGTACTAGAGTTTGCTTTTCCCAGGTTATATGGGAAATTTCTATTACTCCCTCTTCAGTACAATGTTTATTTATCTCCTCAATTCATTTAGTAATTAATCATGTGTTACAACCCATCTGGGTTACTCTGACAAATCTCCCTCCAGCAAACAGGCTAACAAACTTCTGTTAACTATTTCTCAGAACCCTTAGGAGTTGACAAAGGAGAATAGAAGGGGTGGGGTGGTTGTGGTTATATTACTGTCTCTTATTAGCCCCCATCTGTTGTGTTCCCCCATTGTTTATCAATGAATCAGCCAGAGAGAATTAGCTTTTTCAAAAAAATATATTTATTTAGATGATATAGTAAGAAAAACTGGTATAAACCATTCTTCCAAATGAAGATACATAAAAGAGGAATATTATCCCTGGGGAAAGTGGGCTCAAACTTAGGGAACACATATGCACAAAGCATAACTCATAGTTCTTGTTTACTAAAAGTCAATTTCTCCCTTCATAGAGTCCTCATGAAGTTATTATTGGATGAGGATCCCTGATGGACTCAGTCAGTACTTATGTAGAAACTTGAAGCTATATTTCTTCACTGTAACTAGTTTGTCTTCAGCATTTCTCTCAACTCCTGATACATAGACTGCTTTCCTCTATTTATCAACTTATCATATATCTTTATTGTTAAGAAGAATGACTTTCTGAATAGGGCAGAGGAATGGATATGATATAAAAAAGATATCAATGTCCTCCCCCAAAACAAATATAAATAGTTTTTTGACTGAAAAGATAGCAGTTTTTCCCAATCTATTTCCCTATCACACTATACACGCATACACACACACACACACACACACACACACACACCAAGATGTTAGGGCAAAAAAAAGTGTGACTTTTACCAGATTCCCAGGAATATATGCATTTTTTAAAATACCTTAAATTCTATCCTCATTGTCTTGCCTTTCTTTTTGAGCTTTCAGTTAATTAAACCAGAAAGTTCAGGCAAATAATCTCAGAATCTCATGGTTTCAATTTGTCTGACAGAGAAAGCTAAAGAATTACCCTTCACAATATTTAATTAAACATTTCTATCAATTACCCTGAATAAATATGCAGGAACAACCATTGCTGCTTCATGTGGCGTTTAAAAAGTTAGCATTCATTAAGGACCTGGTTTGGCTGTGTAACACATTAAATTCAGTCAGCAAACATAGCAATTGTCTTCCCTCAGAAAATTGTTCATTTTAATTAAAACATTTGCTCTTCTCTTAGCACTTCATAATATGCCATGCAAGATAAATATAAAATAGTTAAACAACTCCTGACTAATTTTTTTCTGTTTTGTCAGTTTAGAACTCTGGAAAAAGTTAGTGATTTTGTTTGTTCATTTGTTTTTAGCTTTTATTTATTGATAAATAATATTGCCATCAAGTTTTTAGCAGAAATTATGTGTTAGCTATATCCTTTGTTATTTGGCAAACCGATGTGACTTATAGATAGCATGAGGAGATTGAGTAAAGTGTGATCTCAGAGTTCCATTTCATTCTACAAGTAGTGTCTGAAATCTCCAGGTACATATTGGAATATATATGGGAGAATAAATTGCAACTCCTATGGGGAAAGCATTGTTTCAAATGCCAAAGAACAGCTTGAAATACAGATGATCAGCCTGAGTATAACTTGAGCCTGAGGTAATTTGATCAGAATGAGTATGCTTTCTCTGGGAAAAAACTACAATTAGGTAAGGGGCTGGGTGTATGAGTTTTAATTTGGTTTTGACAGTTTGCTAATCTCTCATCATAATACAAATTAATCTATACTTCAATTACAATTCAGAAATTATTCCAGTGCTTTGTCCCCCTGTTATATTCTCCTGCCATGCCCTTGATGTCCATAAAAAGTGAGACTATATGGTGAAAGAATGCATGTGTTAATTCCTGAAGGCTATCTAGAGAGCCCTGCCTCTTTGAAGAGATGACATTATTTTGTCCTTGATGAAATGTACAGTACTTACGCATTTGTATAAATAAGCCACCTGTTTTATCTCTGTCATTCATTACCCACTTGGAAACACTATCCTGTTTTCCTATTAAAGAGTAAATTCACATTTGCATTTCTACTTTAGGAATCTACCCAATGAGAAGTTTTTTTGGGGGGCCAGACTTCTTATTTTTAATCAATCAAGTATTTATGAAGTACTTACTATGAAATGGGCACCAGTGCTAAGTGCTGAAAACACAAAACAAAAACAGTTCTTGACCACAAGTACATTACATTCTAATAGGTGTATGTGAATATGTGTATACAAAATTTCATTAGTCTAAGGAGTTTCTGGTGAGAAAACTCCTTTTATGAGAGCAAATCAGCACCAGTTCTACAATGTATAATCTCAGAGTATTGCCAGGGGCACCCAAGAGGTTAAGTGACTTGCTCAGGGTAACACATATTGAATGTGTTAGAAAAAGGAAATAAAAACCACCCTCTCTATCAGGCTGGCTATCTATCCACTTTACTACTGCTAATTCTCATCCAGTGAGAATGTTATCCTCAAACTATGACTGTCATATCTTTCCTTGAAGCAATATAAGCTGAAAACTCATGGGGACCTCTAAACTAGAAACTTGTATTATGTTGTCAACGATAGAGTGCTGACTGTTTGACCTGGCATTCAGGCCCTTTGAAGAGATGGTTTTAACCTACTTTCCCAGTATTATTTGATACTCCTATTCTCAAGGCATATTATGATTCAACTAAACTGAATTACTTGCTATTCACTGCAAGAAGAAAAAAACTTTCTGCTCTTTCCTGGTTCTGTCCTATTTGTGGAGAAAGGAGGATGTTGAGAAGCCGTCAGCAGCAGCAGTATGTCTCAGGCACTAGCACAGAGCAGTCTGTAATGGGAATGTAAATTTGTAAGATCTTCCCTTGTCCCTAGGCTAAAGTGCGCCTGGAGCCTGGGGTGGGAGGCTTGTTTTTCAGTAGATACTTCTTGATTGGCCAGTGGGTCAATAAGGTTGTTACATTCTCTGAGCCAGGAGAAGGCTATATAAGCCCTGATGTGTAGCTTTCTTTGCGGGCTCACTTTGAGAAGTGTTCTGTGATTTGATCAGATGAAACTCTGGAAAGCCGTTGTCCAGAGCCCCCCGGCTTTGAAACCCAGATGTTGTTTGGTATGGATGTAATGGTTGGACAGTTTGGAAATCTGTCTACTTGATCTGTTTTTGTCTTGATAATTCTGTATGTATGCTTTGAAGTTTGGGGTGCTGACCTTTTTCCCCTGAACTAGGTGAACAATACATATCTGACTGATTAAAGTAAGCTTGTTAACCCATTTTGAGTTACTTTTCCTTTATCAAAGCAGATCCAAGAACCTGTGTTGGCAGACACCCTGGGGACACTGGGGTGCTTGCTGCTACACAGTCTCACCTCCAGCATCTAACCTAACCTGTAGAAAAGTAATAATAGGAATATACCAGACCAAAGCGTACCCTATAATTCTGCCACTCTGAACCAACAGGACATTCTAGCTGACTCACAGGAGCAGAGTCCAACAGCAGTCTACTGTAGCATAGACACAAACCCAGGTCAGGAACTTCAGAACTCAAATCAGAGAGAAAACAATCTGATTGTGGCCTTATTCAGACCACTCTGAAAGTACGGAATGCTTGCTGGTCCCCAGTTTGCCCCCGAGTCCTAGAATAACACAATACTAAATATCCCAAGACAACTACAACAGGACCTGTCCAGGCTTTCTTTCCATAAATGTGGCAGAGTCCAGCCAAGTTCAAAGTCAGGAAACAAGCTGGGAAAATGGGTAAGAAAAAAAACCCTACCATAATGAATGAGTGTTATGCTACAGATGCTCAAGACAGAAACATGGAAGATAATGACTCCAAAATATGTGAAAGGAATTCTTCAGAGAAAAATACAATTTAGGCACAAAATCAACTAGAATTTCTGGTAGAAATTAATTAAGAGTTAAAAATGAACACTTGTTCATTTTGTGAATGGAATGAGAGCTCTAGCAGGGAAAGACAATGGAAAAAAAAAGAGAATTGGAAAGGGAATTAACAGATTAGCACAGGAGTTAGAAAACCTTAATCAAACAGCAAAATTTCTGAAAATGTGAATGGGCCAAAGAGAAGTCAATGACTCCATGAGACAATAAGAAATATTAAAACAATTTCAAAAGACTGAAAAAATGGAAGAAAATATAAGGTATCTCATAACAAAAGAAAAAAGAGACCTGGAAAAATATAAAGGAGAAGAAATTCAAGCATTAGTGTATTTAAGAATCATCTGAATGTTATTAACAAAAATAAAAAGAAAGAAGATCCTTAGATGTGATATGTCAAAAAATCTTAGGGGAAAAAAACACTTCTCAGATATCTTAGAACCAGAAAATAGAGAAAAAGAATCCACTGATCTTTTCCTGAAAGAAACCTCAAAATGAAAACTAAGGAAAACCATGGCTAAAATTCAGAGTTTCCAGGTCAAAGGAAAAGTATTTCAAGTAACCCGAAAGAAATAATTAGTGTATTAAGGAGCCACAGTCAGGCTCACACAGTAAATCACATCCACCACTATAAAGGGCAGAGAACTTGGAGTATAATTTTGCAGAAAACATTGGATATGAGCTAAAAGCCAAGAATACCCAGCAAAACTGAATATAATGTTACAGGAGGAAATGAACTTTTAATGAAACAGAGCACTTTAAAGCATTTCTGATGAGAAGACTAGAGGTATGGAAAAACCTTTTAAGGTCAAACATAGGAGTAAAGAATCAGAAAAAGGCAAATATGAGTAATAAGGTTAAAGGGCTAAAGAAGGAACAACTGTTTACATTTAAAAAAAAGGGAAGATGGTATGTACCTGTGTCTTCTCTGAACTCTATCATCATTAAGGTTCATAGAGGGAGTCCAATTAAACTGGGCCTAGTAATGGTTCTGTTATGTTTGTATTTTTTTGAAAGAATGGAAAACATGGGGAAGAGGGATATACAGGGTGGGAGAGGGAGAAAAAGAAACATTAGGGGAAATTATCTTACATAACCATGGTCCATAAGTAGGCATCTATGCAAACAGGAAGAAAAAAAGAGGGGCTAACTCTGGAATCTCACTTTCATTTGAATAGATCAAAGTATAAGAATACACACAGAGTTGGGTATGTAAATACATTTCACTCAATAGGGAAATAGATGGAAAAGGAGAGAAGAAGGGACGGAAAATTAGAGGGAGAATAGAATAAGTATAGCTTTAGTCCTAAGCAAAATAAACAAAAGTTATACACAAAAACATATTATTAGTTCTTTCTGAGGTGGCAAAAATGAGAATCTGAAGGTGTGCCCATAAATTGGGGAATGGGATGACAAATTATGGCATATAAATTTTATATAATACAAATACAATTGTGCAGAACTTTTATCAGTACAATGATCAACCAGAATTCCAGAGGATCAATGATGGAACACGGTGTCCACCTCCTGATAGAGAGGTGAAGGACTCACTGTAGGTTGAAACAAACAGTTCCCTACCACATCACACCTATCAGATTGGCTAACATAACAAAACAAAATGACAAAAGTTGGAGATGTGGGAAAATGGGAATACTAATGCTTTGTTGATGGAGTGGTGAATTGATCTCAGCTCTTCTCAGCAATGTAATGGTCTAAGACAATTCCAAAGATTCATGATGGAAAATGTTATCCACATCCAGAGAAAGAACTATGAAGTCTGAATACAGATTGAAGCATACCATTTTCTCTTGTTTTTGTTTGCTCATTCTTCTTTGTGTTTTTTTCCCTTTTGTTATGATTCTTCTTTCACAACATGACTAATGTGAAAATATATCAATATGATTATATATGTATAGCCTATATCAGATTGTATGCTCCCTTGGGAATGGGAAAGAGGAAGAATAATTTAGAACTCAAAATCTTATAAAAGTGAATGTTGAAAATGAAAAATAAATAATTTTTTTCTTAAAAAGAAACAGTTCCCTACATGACCAATGTTGAAAACTATTTTGATTGACTATATTTTTTGATGGATTTGGATTTTTTTCTTGTGTTCTTGGCTAAGATGGGAGAGGTGATTGGCAGATCTTCCTGATTAAAATGAAACATTTTTTAAAAGAAAAAATAACTAAGAGTTTAATTGCTAGTGCTTTTTTTTAAGGCTTCTCTAGTTTCATCTGAGAATCCAATCAAAGAAACTGCTATTCATCTCATGGTTAGCAGTAGAAACCAGTTATTGAATGTACCAATGTCTCACTAAACCACTTCCACCACAGGTCATCATGACTCTCCCTGAAGCAGGAACTCCAGACTCTTTCAAATAGGGAATTTGCATCATCAGACCACGATGATGCTCTCATCTCCATCAATTTTTGCCCTATCCTACCAAAGTCCTCCTCCAAGTCTGCTTACCACTTTGTGCATTCCTAATTAACAAACCCTGTATTACTTCCTACATCCAGCTCCTCTGATCTTATTTACAGCCTGCTGAATAGAGGTGAAGGAAGTCATGCAAGTGGGATGATAGGATGCATTAAAAATTTATGCTATATAATCTCAACTCAGACAGCCCTACAGTAATGTAAACCTTTAACATTTCCACAATTGATTTACAATTACCAATGATTCTCTATAATCATCACATTGTCCATCCAAGTCTCTTCTCTCCACAGCACTTCTTCCTACTTTTTCAGATAAAGATGGTGCACAATACTTTATTCAAAAACTAGAGGTCATGTACTTCAAGCTTCCCCTTTTATCATGTCTCTTTCAATTCACTCCCTACTATTTCCTCCTTTACCCTACTCACTGATGAAGAGTTGGCCATTCTTTCCAAGACCAATTTAACTACATGTACATTTGGTTTCATAACCTCTTATCTTATCCAGCAGATTACTCCCACTTTCTACCCTTCTCTTTATAATCTTTTATTTCTATCTATTATTTCCTTCCCTATTTCCTCTAAACATGGCCAAGTATTCCCAATCTTTAAAAAAAACCCTTACTAGTTCCCACTGCTGAAGTCTTTGGAAAAGCCAACTTCACTCAATGCCTGTACTGTTCCTTAATTGAAACTACCATTGTGAAAGCCACAGTGAATTCAAATACAAAATCTAATTGCCTTTTCTCAGTTTTCATACTTTTTGATCTCTCTGCAGCATTTGTCATTGCTGTCCCCTCATCTTTACTGCAAAATAATCTTTTTTTCCCCTGGATTTCCATCTCTCTCTCTCTCTCTCTCTCTCTCTCTCTCTCTCTCTCTCTCTCTCTTTCTCTCTCTCTCTCTCTCTCTCTCTCTCTCTCTCTCTCTCTCTCTCTCTCTCTCTCTCTCTCTCTCTCTCTCTCTCTCTCTCTCTCTGTCTCTCTCTCTGTCTCTCTGTCTCTCTCTCTGTCTCTCTCTCTCTCTCTCTCTCTCTCTCTCTGTCTCTCTCTCTCTCTCTCTCTCTCTCTCTCTCTCTCTCTCTCTCTCTCTCTCCTCTCTCTCTCTCTCTCTCTCTCTCTCTCTCTCTCTCTCTCTCTCTCTCTCTCTCTCTCTCTCTCTCTCTCTCTCTCTCTCTCTCTCTCTCTCTCTCCCCCACCTCCTACCTGTTTTATTTTTTCTCTTCTTGATTCATCATCTATGACATATTCACTAACTGTAAGTACACATCAAGATTCGATCCTGGGCCGCCTTCTCCTTTCTCTCTACACTCTTTCAATTGGCCATTTCATCAGCTCTCTTTTTAGATTTCTTTTTAAATGACTTCCAGATCTATATTTCCAGCTCTAGTCTCTTTCATGCGTTCTATTTCTGCATTTCTGCAAATTGCCTATTGAATGTACACATCATAGTGGGTGTTCCTTTCTTGTATGGGTTGAATGACATATCAATGAGGTTCCTTACAATTCTCAACTTGGTGATCTCATAATCAGTATGTCTAAAATAAAACTATTTTTTTTAACTCCAAACATGCTCTTCACCCAAAGTTCCCTATTACTCTTACAACCACAACAATTCCCCAGGTTTGCAATCTCAGTGTCATCCTCAACCTCTCACTGTCATTCACTCTTTATATAAAATCAGTTGCCAAATCTCATCATTCTATTTCCATAACATCTCATATAGGACCCATTCTCTCAACTCACATAGTAATCTCTTGGATTCAGAGCCTTTTGCCTAGACAAATGCAACAGCCTCCTAATTTGTTTCCCTGCCTATGTCAATCCATTTTTTAGAAAGCTGTCTTGCTAGTCGAGTAAGAGCAGGGACTTACTTGAGATTTCCCCCAAACCCCTCCAAATACCTGTAAAAAACGATTAAACAAATTCTAGAGCCACAGAACCCATAAAATGACAGAGTGAAACACATCTCCAGTCCAAGACATCCTGGAAGGCCAACAGGAAGCTCTATTGCACCAGACTGGAATTGGAACATAGTCTGGCATGGGCCATTCTGGCACAGACAGGGCCAAAACAGACCTCATAGGACTGAATCACTGGCAGCGGCGGCAGTTTCCAGGCTTCTCAACCCACAAACACCAAAGGCATCATAGAAGGTCAGTGGGAAAACTCTGTAGGTCCTGGGTGAAGAGAAGTGTGGTCCAGCTAGGGTCCAGCCCCAGCCCCAGGGTGGCAGTAGTGGTGGTGGCAGCAATGGCTGCTTCCGGAGCTCTGGGTCCACAGACAGTGGGAAATAAAGCAACTGAAATGAAAGCCCCAAAGCCTAGGACAGTACTCCCACTCCTACCTCCACCCCAACTGGAAGCAGAGCCCTGCCTTGACAAGGAGTTAGAAAGTCAAGTATTTGGCTGGGAAGATGAGCAAATAGCTGACAAAGAAGATCAAAACATACAAACAGAAGAAGACAACAAAGTCAAAGTTGCTGCACCAAAAGCCTTCAAGAAAAATATGAATTGGTTGCAGGTCATGGAAGAGCTTAAAAAGGATTTTGAAAATAAAATAAGGTAAGTAGAGGAAAAGTTGGAAAGAGAATTGAGAGTGACACAAGAAAATCATGAAAAATGAGTCAACAGCATGCTAAAGAAGACCCATAAAATACTGAAGAAAATAACACCTTAAAGAAGAGACAAATGGCAAGAGAGGCCCAAAAAGCCAATGAGGAGAAGAATGCCTTAAAAAAGCAGAACTGATGAAATGGAAAAGGAGGTCCAAAAGTTCACTGAAAAAATAATTCCTTCAAAATTAGAGTGGAGCAAATGGAAGTTAATGACATTATGAGAAATAAAGATAATATAAAACAGAAGCAAAAGAATGAAAAAAATAGAAGACTGTGAAATATCTCATTGGAAAAACCACTGACTTGGAAAATAGATACAGGAGAGATAATTTCAAAAGTGTTGGACTACCTGAAAACCATGATAAAAAAAGAGCCTAGAAATTATCTTTCAATAAATTATCAAGGAAAACTGCCTT
The DNA here is from genome assembly GCF_028583685.1 of Petaurus breviceps papuanus. Classification (NCBI taxonomy): domain Eukaryota; kingdom Metazoa; phylum Chordata; class Mammalia; order Diprotodontia; family Petauridae; genus Petaurus; species Petaurus breviceps. Next base: position 18,653,886 of record NW_027186372.1, read on the forward strand.
GATATTCTAGAACCAGAGGGTAAAATAGAAATTGAAAGAATCCACCAATCACTTCATGAAAGAGATCTCAAAAAGGAAAACTAGCAATATTGTAGCCAAATTCCAGAGCTTCCAGGTCAAGGAGAAAATATTGCAAGCAGCCAGATAGAAACAATTCAAGTATTGTGGAAATACAATCAAGATAACACAAGATCTAGCAGCTTCTATATTAAGTGATTGAAGGACTTGTAATATGATATTACAGATGTCAAAGGAGGTAGTATTAAAACCAAGAATCACCTACCTAGCAAAACTGATTATAAAACTTCAGGGGGAAAAAACAGACATTCAATAAAATATAGGAATTTCAAACATTCTTGATGAGAAGGCCAGAGCTGAGAATAGAAAAAACTGACTGACAAACAGAAGAATCAAGAGAACCATGAAAAACTAAACAGGAAAGAGAAATTGTAAGGGACTTATTAAAGTTGAACTGTTTACATTCCTACATGGAAAGATATTTGTAACTCATGAGACATTTCTCAGATTTAGGGTAGCTGGAGGAAATATATATGTATATATGTATGTATGTGTATATATGTATGTAATATATATATATATATGTATATCTATATGTATATGTATTTGTAGATAGATAGATGGCACAAGATGAGTTGAATATGAAAGGATTATAACTAAAAATAAAATTAAGGAGTGAAAGAGGAATATATTGGGAGAAGGAGAAAGGGAGGGAAAGAATGGGGTAAATTATCTCACATAAAAGAAGCAAAAAAGGTTTCACAATGGAGGGGAAGGGGGGAAGTATGGAATAACTGAACATTACTCTCATTGAATTTAGCTTAAGGATGCAATAATATACATATTCAATTGGGTATCTTCCCCTACAGGAAAGTAAGGGGGAAGAGGATGGGAGGGGGAGGAAGATGATAGAAGGGAGGGCAGATTGGGGGAGGGATTAGTAAGAAGCAAACACTTTTGAAAAGGGACAGGGTCAAAGGAGGAAATAGAATAAGTGTGGGCTTCGATAGGATGGAGGGAAATATAGTTAGTCTTTCACAACATGACTATAATGGAAGTGTTTTGCATAACTACACATGTATAACCTATATTGAATTGCTTGTCTTCTTAGTGAGGGTGGATGGGGAGGGAAGATGGGAGAGAATTTGGCATTAAAAGTTTTAAAAACCAATGTTAAAAAAAATTTACATGCAACTGGGAAATAAGACATACAGGCAATTGGGTTTAGAAATCTATGTTGCCCTACAAGAAAGTAAGAGGCAAGGGAGTAAGTGGGGTCGTGATAGAAGGGAGGGCAGTCTAGGAGAAAGGGTGATCAGAATGCATGCCATCTAGGGGTGGGAGGAGTAGAGAGATGGGGAGAAAATTTCAAACTCAGAATCTGTAGAAATGAATGTTGAAAAGTAAAATTGATTAATTAAAAGCTGTCTTGCACATAGATCTGACAAGTCACTCTTTACCAGTCAGAAATTCCAGTGTTTATTATAGGCCTTTTTATTTGGCCTTTATCATTCTCCACAACCTAAATTCTTCCTATTTCTCCAGTCTTCTGACACACTTCTCTATATACTCTACAATCCAGCCATACTAGCCCACTTGCCATTGTCCCCACAGGACTCCAACTCCAATCTCCCTTGTGCCTTTGCACTGGGTGGCCTCCATGTATGAATTGCTCTGCTTCTCCTTGACAATGCCTTTTAGAATCCCTCATTTCCTTCAAAACTCAGCTCCAGCCATATCTTTAGTAGGAGGTCTTTCTGGGTCCCAGCAATTACTACTATAATACTAATAATTACTAACCTCTAATGTCTACTTTGCATGTAACTCGTCTATACCTATGCATTGCTGTATTTGTCTCCCCCAATAGATTGTAAGTAAGCTCTCTGAGGGTTGGGGACTGCTTTTCTTTGCCTTTGTATCTTGATTTTCATCCTGGCATGCAGTGGACCCTTATTAAGTGCTTGCTGATTGACCAGCTCCTCTGTCCCCCCCCCCTCCAGTCATACATTTATTGTTAGCTTCCTTGGTTTTCATCAGTTATTCCATGTAACGCCTCTTTACATTCATCACTTACTTCCTAATTGTTCTTTGAAAAGATTCTAAATTTCAGTGTTTCCGGGACCATATGTTGTAAGGTCTATGACTATGTTCTATGTTCTATGAGTTCTACGACTCATAGTGAGTCATATAAAACAATACTTGCTGCATGACGAAGTTTCTAGGTTCTTTCATTTTCTTCTTTTGGTAATTGATTCATACTAGTCAAAATGTGTTATGAAATTGTTATATTGCATTCTTTCACACAGTTACCAATTTTTTATGTCATTAACTGGTTTAAATTGATCAAACTGGAGTTATTTTAATTGTATTATATATCTTTGCTCTGGTTTTTATTCTTTCATTTTCATATTAATTTGAATTTGTGTTCTAAAAAAGTTGGTAGTCTAACTGCACACAGACAGCTGATTCAAAAAGGGCCCTCACATCATCAATGACTCATTTCCTGACTCTTGAAATATAAGCAATTTGTTTTTATGTTTTATAATGCTACTTGGCTCTTGTGTCCAGAACTTCCTAATTTTGTTCTCAAAGAAAGAAATCATCATAAATAGGTGGGAGGACTCTCTTGTTCCTTACTCCTGAGTCATATTTTGCAAAATACAATTTGCCATCTTATACGGTGTCTGCCTTCACATAGTAAGAAATGATTGATATGAGAAATTTGGAGACACATGGGAAGAATTAAATGAACTAAAACAAAGAAAAGAAACTAGACCATAATGATATAAAGGAAAACGAAACTTAAAAATTAAAAAAAAAAAAACAGAATTTAAATTTGTACTATGATCATCTTGGATTTCAAAGAATTGATAAAAGGACTTTTCTCAGAAGAAAAGCAAAAGATTGTGGGTGAGTGAGTCCACATCACATATGGCCCATGAAATTATCCTGATACTTTGTTTAAGTCTCCATCTTTGTTTCAAGGAGAGAGATGGGGGGAGGGTGTCCGGAAAAGGTGTCTGGGAAATGACAGTAATGTATGAAAAGAAAAAATGCATCAACAAAATATTTTTAAAAGAAAAGTCCCTTTTAACAAGTCCGTATCTATTTGCAAAAGCAAAAAATAAAAAAAATAATAAGATGCCTTTCTTTTGAAATATTTCTCTGATTAAAGCATGATATAATTTAAACTACCCTCAATGGAAGAAAAATAAAAGAACAAGGAAAGAAAAAAACCTTACACGGAGACAAAATGAAACAGAAAAGCAATCAAAGGATTGAAGAAAGAGAGGGAAACTGTGGGTATAAATAAGCAATTACAACCATGTAGTTCAGGAAAGTCCCAAAGGATTTGGTAATTGTATCATCAATACAAACTAAAATTTAACAACAGAAAAATGATGAGCATTCTATACCTTTATGTACTGAGTACCTTCCTGTCTATTGTCTTCCATTAAGGAAATTATATCACAAGGCTTCTAGAATTGTTGGTCTATGAAAGTAACTGCACAGGCACCAAAGGAAGATTACTCAGTATCATTTTATCACCATAAAATGTCAAGACTTTAGTGTCAGCTTGCTGTTGTTATCAGAACCATTTTGCAGATACAGTATTTAGAGAATTTGCTCACTTAAGCAATTTATGCTCATAAATAAAGTTGAGATGCAAGAAAGAGAAAATATTCCCAAGGCTTTTCAAATTGATGAGGGTTGAAGCAGAATACATTTATCTCTGTTATGGGGTCCTGTGCTCTGAAATGTGGCCTTATGGTATTGTTTATGGGTCAGTGATATCTGTGCTTGTCAATTTAAGGAACTGTAGTACTAAAAGCTGGATGCTATTGGTAAGAAAACTGAAGAGCTTCCTCTAAAATGACTTGTTGGGGAATGGAAAAAAGGAAGAGAGGTTTCCAGTTTTCATGTCCCCATTGAACTATAACTTTAGCTCAGAGTGTGTGTGTGTGTGTGTGTGTGTGTGCACGCGTGTGTGTGTGCATTGAGTTAGATCCCTATTAAAATTTGGGTAAAATTTAGGAATGGATCTAATATACACATAACTAAAAAGGATAGATATGTATCTATCATTAGATATCAGTAAACATACAATCAGTAAACCTATCAGTAAACATAAATATATGTGCATAAACATTATAAATAAATACATATAGCACACACGTGTATGTATATACAGAGTATCTTTTACTTTTTGAGTTATGTGAATATAATATTTAGTTAATTTTTCTCTGACATTCCTATCTCACCCTTATCCCTCTATTTTGAAAGATTTAAAATAAGAATAACCATTTCAGTTCATGGATGTTTTTTTGATTCTCACTGGAAATGACTGGATGACTCCTGAGATACTAAACTAGTTGCATTCAAGTACAGTAGACATCTAGTCCAAATTAAAAGTTATAACTCTCTAGGCAGAAGATTCATGTCTCTAACTATGTAAGTATATTTGGATAGATTATAAATTCACAGTGGATCTTTGAATCATTTCTCAGCCTACACTTACAGTATAATAATAACCCAGTCGTAATATGACTTTATCCTCACTTTGATCACAAAACATTCTTAAACATGGAACAACATGTTTCTTCTGAGACCAGCAATAAAGTATTGACATTTTCTTAAGCTATTGACAAGATTATATTGTATGTAGTTTTGAATGCTTTGAAGAATGTCTTGGTCATAGTAGGTACTTAATAAATGTTTGGAAATATCTTTTTATGAATTTGTTAAGCACAGTAGTATATATTTATAAGAATAGAGATATATGTTTTTTTAAGAGGAACTGCTATATCATGACTATAGAAACCTTCCACTATGGATCCCCCTCCCCAACACAAATCAACTACTCATCTGCAATTTATGTTTTTAGAAACTTTTCTGGGAGCACTGAGCAGTAAATAACTTGCCCACAGTCACATGGCTAGTGTATATAAGAGACAGAACCTGACCTTAGATTTTTCTACATGGAAGGCTAGCCTTCCATCCACTACAGCATGTTGCCTCAATTTGTGAATGTTAAATGTGAACAACATTTAACCACCACCATAGCCCTTTTCCAGTGTCTCACTGTGCTTTGGAGGTAATCCTACATTCTTGTAGGCTATGGAAGCAGAGAGCAAGGTCTGGCTGATCCTGTCAAGCTGGAAAGGTTTCAAGTAAAGAACAGGGGATAGACTTCATGTCTGTTTTAAAAAGCTAACTTAGATCTTTTTAGAGCACCGATTTGGCTACATGATGACTTTTTCAGATTGAGCAATTCTGAAAGACCATACAAAAATATATTTTAAAGATTTGTGATCTTTGTCAAAGCAAGGTTTGTATCCATAAATGAAATCACAAATCCTTAAAGAATTAATAGTATTATTCTTGGTTTCATCTGGAGCAGGAGTTGCTCATCTGGGGTCTCTGAACTTTTTTTTTTAACATATTGATCACTGTATTTCAGGATAATTCCTGTGTTTCTCATTTTACTTATTTCTAAATATGACTGTGAAAGAGGTTTGTGTCACACACAAAAATTTAACCATTGATCTAGAAACTTTGTAGATACCTGTCAGGAAAATTTTTGAGATTCCAGTACCCTTATTCATAAGTCTTTTCTAGGTAAAGAAGAGGATATTTGTTCCTTCATTCCCAATGGCTATTGGAGCCTGGTAATAGTCAAGTTTGAGTACTGAGTCATGAATGGGACAGATTTTCTTTTTTCTTTTTCTGCTCCTCTCCTCTTGGCTGCCCTCTCTATTCTACCACCCCCAGAAAAGTCATTCTCTATTGCCAACCTGTAGGCAAAATATCTTATAACATCTAACGAAACACTATGAATTTTTTCTCTCCATGAAGCTACAAGGACCTTACAACAGAATGGGTTGTGTCTTTCTATTTGCCAAAATGCTAGAGCTAATTTTAGTCATTATAACCCAACTATCATCTTGCTAAATATGAAGTAAAAACTAGTTTGGAAGATAATATAGAGCATATCCTATTATATTCAACAATAGGCTTTATATAAACATCTTGATAGATATTTAATTTGTGTATGAAAAGATGGATTACACAGTCAGCTTCTTATACTTTTATTTCCTACTGTGAATCAACAGAAGCCACGCTTTACTGCTCTCTAAGATCAGTAATAGAAAATGCCACAGATACAAACTGCTGAGTTATCTTTACCCTTGTTCTTTTATTTAATATTATGTCCATGTTATTTTATTTAATAGAAGATACAAAGTTTGAGAAAAACCAAATAGCATGTCTTTACACCTAAAGACACTGTAGAAATCCATTGCAGTATAATCTTATATGCCATTTTTATAGTAAAATATTGTATTTTCATAAATCTGCTCCTTCAACCATTAGAGAAAACAACACCCTACATTATCCTTTGAAAGAATGCTTGCCTCCAGATAGAAAATGCACAAGAGAAGTAAGTAAAATAAAGACTAAAACTTCAACGGTGTCCTACGCTCACAATCTGTTTTTCATCTTTGACTTTCTCTAATCCTTCTTTTGCCTTCATTATTAGTAAACATTTCTGAAAAAGCAGTAACATAATATACTTAAAGGAAGCTGTATCACATAGATTTGGATGCTACCTCCAATGATGTGGGCTGGAGGGGAACACTATAGTATTCATGAGATAAGGGGAAACGATGACAGACAGTTAGAATATTCCCCTGGTATACTCAAAATGTCAGGAAAACTTTGGAAGGTAGATGCTATATAGTAGGGAACTTAGGGAAGGGTATGTCCATCCTGTACTGATTTTTGTCCATGTTAAAACACATATTTATCACAGAGGGTCAAGCCACTAGGCTGGAACTCTTTGGCTCTTCCTTATTTTCTCTTGACAATGAGGTGATGCTTTTGAAACACGTAGGTTGTCGCCTTTTCATCACCACACCTCCAAACATATAACCCCTATATCCAGCAAACACTGTTTTATATGATGTTCTTTAATTCCCTTGATAAACAGGGGCACAATTGTGTTCACACATGGAATTGTGTTCAAAGCAATGACATTTTATCTTTCTCACATGGATTTCCCATGATTCCTTCCCTTCTTTTCCTGTCCCTTGGTTTTCAAGGACAAAAGCAAACTTTTGGAATACAAAGCATTCCTGAGTCTGTTATTTTGAATATTTTCGCCACAAGCAAGGTTGTAAGTGGTGGTTAACTTCCCAGGATAACCCCTAAAACCCATCAAGCCTTTAATCTAATATATCTATACTACCCATTCATTTTCATCCATTTAAAAATTAACATTATGCAACTATTCACTATGATCAGGATCATCAGCCTTTTCATTCTGGGACATAAATTCACCACTGCAGCACTTTTCTCTGATTGCTCAGTTCCTCTCACAACTCCATTTTCAGGAAACATCCAGGCCAGCCATGTTCATGGTATCATTCCTCTTGTGGCTTCCCGCCTGAATCTCTATATCTCCTTCTCCAGCTTTCTCCTCATCCTATTCTCCTTACCCCATGCTTCCCTGTCCCGATTTTTCACCTTCTCTTTACGTGTAATCCCCTTGAAAGCAGAGACTTTTTAAATTTTGCTTATATTTGTATTCCCAGAACTTATTACAGTACCTGAAATGTTTCTTGCTATTGTTCAGTCACTTTTTAATCATTTTTAAATCTTTGTGATTCCATTTATGGTTTTGTTAGCAAAAAAGTACAGTGAATTGCCATTTCCCTCTCCAGCTCATTTTATAGATGTGGAACTGAGGCAAACAAGGTTAAGTGATTTGCACAGTTATTAAGTATTAAGGTCAGATTTTTAACTCAGGCCTTCCTGATTCCAGGCCCAATAGTCTATCCACTATGCCACCTAGCTGCCCTCCCTGGAATATGTATTGTTCAGTTGTTCAGTCGTATCTGATTCTTTGTGACCCCGTGGACCATAGCATGCCAGGCCCTTCTATACTCTGCTATTCCTCAAAGTCTGTCCAAGTTCATTTTCATTGTTTCCATGACACTATCTATCCATTTCATCCTCTGTCATCTTTTTTTTTGCTTTCAATCTTTCCCAGCATCAGGGCTTTTTTCCCAAGAAGTTCTATCTTTTCGTTATGTGGCCAAAGTATTTAAGCATCACTTTCAGTATTTGACCTTCCAGTGAACACCCGAATTAATTTCTTTAAGTATTGACTGATTAGATCTCCTTTCTATCCAAAGGACTAGCAAAAGTCTTCTTCAACACCATCATTTGAAAGCACATTTTCTAAGGTGCTAGGCTTTCCTTAAACTCCGACGTCTCAAAGCCATATATTGCTCCTGGAAAAACCATAGCTTTGACCATACAGACTTTTGTCAGGAAGGAAATGTTTCTGCTTTTAGTATGCTGTCCAGACTTGCCATAGCTTTTCTTCCAAGGAGCAACTGCCTTTTAATTTCACAGCTGCAATTACTGTCTGCAATGATCTTTGAGCCCAAGAATATAAAATCTGACACTGCTTCCATTTCTTCTCCTATTTGCCATGAAGTGATGGGACCAGGTGCAAGATGTTAGTTTGTTTTGTTTTAAGTTAAGTTTCAAGCCACTATTTACACTCTACTCTTTTACCCTCACCAATAGCCTTCTTAATTCCTCTTCACTTTCTGCCATCATAGTGGTATCATCTGCATATCAGATTCCCAGAAACCTTAACTCCAGCTTTTGATTCATCTAGACTAGAATTTCACATGATGTACTCCGCATTTAGTTAATACTCCTTTTCCAACCTTAAACCAACCATGTGTTACATATTCATTCCTAAATATTACAGTTTGGCCCACATACAAGTTCCTCAGAAGACAAGTAAGACGGTGTGCTACTCCCATCCACATTTTGTTGTGATCCACACAGTCAAATGTTTTAGTGTAGTCAATGAAGCATAAATAAGTGTTTTTCTGGAACTCCCTTGCTTTCTCCATAATCCAACAAATAATGGCAATTTGGTCTCTAGCTCCTCTGCCTCTTTGAAAACTAGCCTGTTTTCTTTTTAAAGCAATTGGGGTTAAGTAACTTGCTCAAGGTTACATGGCCAGTTATTTCTGGGTGTGGTGCTAAGTATCAGAGCCTGGATTTGACCCCAGGTCATCCTGACTCTGGGGCCGGGGCTCTTACTCACTGTGCCACCTGGCCGCCCCCATTTTAATTTTTTTTTTGCCTTTTGAAGGGCAATTGGGGTTAACCAACTTGCCCAAGGTTACACAGCTAGTTGTATGTGTGTGTGTGTGTGTGTGTGTGTGTGTGTGTTAAGTGTCTGAGGCCAGAACCGAACACAGGTTCTCCTGATTCCAGGACCAGAGCTTTACTCACTGCGCCACCTAGCCGCCCCTAGCCTGCTTTTATAGTAATTTTTGGTTCACATATTGCTAAAGCCTAGCTTACAAAATCTTGAGCATAATTTTGATGCTAAATGAGCACAATTATTTGATCATTTGGACATTTCTTGGCATTGCCCTTCTTTAGGATTGATAGACAATAGGCAAATAGATACACAAACTAATCTTTTCTAATCCAATGGCCACTGTTGAGCTTTCCAAATTTGCTGGCATATTAAGTGCAACACTTTAACAGTATTATCCTTTAGTATTTTAAATAGCTTAGCTGGAATTCCATTAGCCCCCCCTAGCCTTACTGTTAGCAATTCTTTCTAAAGCCCACTTGACTTTATTCTCCAGCACATCTGACCCTAAATCAGAAGTGTCACCATCATGATTATCAGTGATGTTAAGATCTTTCTTTGTAGTTTTTGTATATTCTTGCGACCTCTTCTTAGTCTCTTCTGCTTCTGTTGAGTCCCTACTATTTTTTTTCTTTTATCATGCCCATTTTTGCATGAAACTTTCCCTTAATATCTATAATCTTCTTGAAGAGATTTAACTATAGTAAGTATTTAATAAACAGTTCTTGATTTGATTTGACTTGACACAGAGGGCAATGGCAAAGTACATGGTGGGCATGAGCAAAGTGCCACAGATAACCAATATAGGATGGAGTAAATTAGGTCATTAAGGAATTATATTACAGGAAGAAAAGAGGGGATGGCTTCATGGCTAGGGCAGGGGATGACAGGTTGCTAGCTATAATGCCCCACTTGTCAGCTTCCTTTGAAGTATCAGAATTAAATGAGGTAGTTCACCAGCACATTGATTGGCACTAAGTAATTTAGGAAAGGACACAAGGATCTTACAACAGTAGGGAGGGTGTCAAAACTCTTGAATAGGAAAGGAGGAGGTGTCAGGCATCTTCAATGACCATGGGGATGGGAGGTGAGAGGAGAAAGTTCCAGAATCTAAAGAGGAGAGATTCAGCCCTGTTCGGGAATTTAGTCATTTGTACAATAGGCAACGTTTGCATTCTTCAGTTGCTAAACACCTATTAAAGGGTTTGGATAAATGATAAATTCTGTGGCTTTTGAATCATAGAGGAATAGACCTCACTAAAACTGGTCCTCAAAAAAGATACAATCCATTTTAGAAACTAATGGATTACTTATGTGGTTTTTATTCTTCAGTGGCAGTTTTCCTACCCCTGCCCTTGTTCATAGAAAAAAAAAAATACCTAAACTTCTTTTATTCTCCTTGGGTTTAGATATTTTGAATAAAGGTTCCTACTCTGTAAGATTGCTTGAGGGTCAGGAACTTTATAGTTTTTCAACTGATTCCTGAATGGACTGTCATGTTCATTTCTGATTGAATGCAGGCATGCAACCTACTCCATAACTTTAGCTAGTACAGAAGTGGGATGTGTGTAAGGAGACAGGCTGTTGTAATGCAAAGTACAGCAATCCAGGCAGGATTGATAGCAACTTCAAGACGATCTTTTCGTGTATGTTCTCCCATCCACTCCATAGTGTAATTTTAAGAGCATTGCTCGCAGCATGGATGGACGCCATTACTCACATCAATTTCTACTGCCTTTTCTTTCTATTACTTCCTGCCAATTCTGGTCTGTAGCTATCGTGCCCTGTTTAATCAACAGCATGCATTACAGAAGCATGCTCCAGCATCCCCGAATGGATTTCATATGAGCTAAATGGAATGTACTGGTGAAATTGATAAATATGACCACGGTATAACAGATTTATTTAAACAGCATGATCTGCCTAGGGGTAGAGGGGACTGCCCAAATAAGCCATACCAATACAGGATGGAGATGATCTCTCTTCACCATGATCTCACTGTCTTTTTCTTCTTAAATGTCTTTGTTTAAAGTAATGTTTGGCAAGAATGAAGTCAAATTTCCTCTATTTAAAGGAAAGATTTAAATGCAGGGATAAAAGATTATGCAAGATAATGGGAGTCAGTCAAATTGCATTTATTTAGCGCCTAATATTTTTCAATGGACTGTGCTAAAAGTGAGGATACAGAGAAAGGCAAAAAGGTGATGCCCTAAAGGTGCTCAAAGTCTAATAGGGAAGACAACATGCAAAAAGTGTGGACAAACAAGATACATGCAGAATAAACTGGAGACACAGTCAGGGGGAAGGAACTAGGGTTAAGGAGGAGCTCAGAAAGAAGGTGTGACTTTACCTGAGACTTGAAGGAAGTCGAGGAAGTTAGGAGCCAGAGATGGCAAGGGGAGATCTCCAGGCATAGGGAACAGCCAATGATAATGCACAAAGTTGGGAGATGGAGCAATGAACAAGAATGCTAATGTCACTGGATTGTCGAGTACACGGAGGGGAGTAAGAAAATAGTAAGATAAGAGAAGCCAAGTTATGCAGGATTTTGAACACCATAGAGAGAATTTGATCCTGGACATGATAGGGAATCCCTAAATATTATTGAGTAGGGGAGTGATATGGTCAGATCTGTTCTTTTTGACAATTAAGCGGAAAATTAGATTAGAGTGGGGAAAGACTTGATACCAACCAATAATCTATGGCAACAATCCATGCATGAGTGGATGAGGGTCTATACCAAGGGTAGTTGTGGTGTCAGAGGAGAGAAGGGAGTGTATACCAGTGTTAATAGATTAAAAAGTAATGACAACTCATGTTTTATCATTTATTTTCTTATATGGGGGTTTATTAACCATTTTTGTGTAATGGATTTTTTGGCAGTTTGTTGAAACCCACAGACCCCCTTCTCAGAATAATATTTTTAAATGTAAAAATTATATATATAGAATTAAAATGAAACTAAAAATGTATAATTTTCCCATCCAGATTCAAAGACCTCCTGAAATCAAGGGGTTAGGTACCTCTGCCACATGTGAATTTATAATATTGAATTTATATACAATTCAGAATATTACAAAATCATAGGATTGTGCTATAAATTAACTTAGATATCATCTATTCCAATTAATTTTAGACAAGAAGAAAGTGAAGCCAAGAAAGGTAAAATTATTCAATGAATTCCATGTGCCAGTTAGGGGTAAAGCTAGGATTTAAACACAGGTCTCCAGATTTCCACTTAAGATCTGTTTACCTTGTAAAATCACAAATTTCATAGATTAAAAGATAAAATGTTAGGGAGGAAAGAAATTAAAATGGCCCCACTTGCACACTGTTGCCCCTTTTCTATTTTGTTCCTCCCATTTCTTCTCCCTCTTAAATCTCTATGTACTACAATAGATTTTAAGGAGAAAAAAAATAGGAAGATGGAAGTAGAGGAGAGGAAGGGCAGAGGAAGAGGTGATGAAAGGAAAGACAACTTCTCAGGTTATCACCTGGCCAGAACTAGGGGAATTAAAACTCCCCACAGAATTTCAGTGCTATTTCCCCAGTTCATCAATCACATCTACAATAATGTTTGCTTCAATTCGTGGGACAAATACTGATTTAGTGCCTGATGAAATAATGGGCAGGGCACTATACCAGTTTGAAGAAGACAAGGCACTTGTCCTTAAGGAGATTATAATCTAACAGTATCTCAGCCAATTAATGCCAAGGTTAAAGAGTCACATGTATCATAATCTGACAACACAGACTAGGTGAGATCTTTTCTCATAAATAATATTTGGTACATTCCTTCACAAAATATTATGTCCATTGTATTTCTTTGACAAAAGAATCAGTCATATTATGCATTAAGGTAAAATGCCAACATTCCGAACTCTATACACATTCCCATTCATATGCTTCCATGTCCATATCATTGGCCTCTATGTCTATCACAAAAGACTACATATTCCTGACAAAATGAGCAACCAGTCTATTCATGACTTTCTTCACTTTTGTACAATGTTTACAACATTTTTTTACTGCTTGCAAAATGCTAAATAATTGCAGGATAGAACCGATTTTATTTATTCCCAGAGATATCCCAACCAGCTTATACACCAGAACTATTGTAGGAAATGAATGTTATACCATCATCACTACCATGTCTGGTGAGAGACTGAGAGACACACAGGAAGCCTATCATCTACTCCTATGATTTGTTTCTCACACTTTTCCCTGTACTAGATGGAATAAGGGAGTGCAATATCAGTATTTGCACGTGTAAATAAGTTCAATTAATGATGAATTATAATTGCACTAGGAAATTAAAATTAGTTTAAACAAGTCAATTAAATCATAACCATTTCAGAAATAAGAGGATGTGTTTGTAATCTAATTAGTGTGCTAATATTCTAATAAATTTACTGATTTGAATGGTGTCTTAATTGTACAGTAGGTCACCAGGAAAAAAAATCTTAATTGTCATAAAGGGAGTTTTGGCTGTTGTTTGACTATATAAGTTTGGACAAAATTATCCATGTTAATGAGATCAAAATGCCTTTATCTGGAATAATAAATAAGGTTACTTGATGATTTGGCTAATAAAAATGCATCCAAGGGATGCAGCAAATGACTGCGCACAGCATTGTTGACTGCCAGAAGCTAATTATGCCCAGATCCTGTTGGGCTCAAATGGGATATTTTATACTGTGACCAAAAGGGGACTTCCAGAATTTAAACAGTTAGACAGTCCTGGGAATAAAATATTTCAGAGATAATTCTTTATTGCTCCCTCAATTACAATAAATTAAGCTTATATTAATATACCTTACTGCAGTGCAGCCCTAAGTGAAATCACTTGCTCTCCAATGATGACTCAGAAGGAAAGAAATTCTCTTCCATTAATGTGTAATTACTTATAATATATGGGGCACAGAAAAAACCTATGAGCAGCATAGTCAAGGTAATTTCATGTTGACTCAAATACTTCCATTGCCACATTAGTGATCTATGATAGGGTGGGGGCTGCTTGGATAAAAAACAAAAGGAAGCACTTCATTCTTTGGGCAGAGTTGGATAGCACAAGACTTCAAATACCAAGAGACTACTCTATCAGAGCTTCATGCAAAAAGATATGGTACATTTTAATGACCAAAGGCATGCCTATTCAAATGCTAAAGGAGATAAATACTAGTTTTTAGTGCTAATTGTGACTTTCTAAAATCAACTGGTTATGTATTGTGATACCTTCTTATAGACTGTTTCCAATTTACTTTCCAAATGTGGCCTTTGCTTCAAGCCTTACCCTCTATAGTTTTAGCCATCTGGATATCTTCTAGAATTATTTCCACTTGACCAACACTCCATCTATTTAAAAATATCAACAGAATTCATTTTTATTCCTCTTGTAACTTTGAATTTTCAAATCACTGCTATCATATTTTGCCAGTTTTTTTAAGTTTGTCTTTTAATTTATTTCAAAAACATTTGGGAACCAGCATGCATGACAAGCCACTAAACACAGTGGTACACTGGGAATAGATGTGAGTGGAGGGAAGCATAAAATCTGATAGTCTTTGATGAGTACTGCGTAAAGAATTTTAACTAGCTATTTCAGTTTCTAAACCAATGCCTATAAGCTAGAATGTAACACTTTGCTACATGCCCATGTAGTAGATGACAGTTTCATGGGTTATGAAGAATTGTACATCAGCAGTTTAATACAAATCATCATAAAGGAAAGGGACCAGACACATCAGGAAAGAAAGGGCTAATATATGAATAGAACCCTGTGCTCTATTGGTATGCCCAAAATGTCAAAAGAATCCAGTGCAATGGAAGCAGTGAGGTGGCATAGTATAGAGACTTCTGGACTTGGAATCATAAAGACCAGAGATTAAATCTGGCCTCAGATAACTCCTATCTATGTGACACTGGCTAAATCACAACTCCTTATTTGCCTCAGTTTTTTTTTTTCATCAGTAACATAAAGATAATAATAGTGCCTACCTCCTCTGACTGTGGTGAGGGAAAAAATGAGATATTTTATAAAGCACATTGCAAACTTTAAAGTGCTGTATAAATTCTAGCAAGTATTAGTATTAGCATTATCTAAATATAGGTCTCCTGCATATTATGTGGGCTCTCTAGAGACACTCATTCAAAGGATGAGATATAATGAGTTGTGATCTACAATGTTGGAGAAAGAACCATCAATAAGATTATGGATCCATGGAAAGTTTCAAAGGTGGCATATTTCCCTTACCTTTCTTGTTGACACCAATAAGAATATATTATATTTTTATAATTTATTATATTATATTCTTATAATCATATGGTCTCTGGTTCTATAACACTTTTCCTATGCTTATTTACCATCCCATTATTTACATCCACCATTAGCTTTAAGATTCAGAGTTATCCTGGAAAATAGACACCTCACATAGTCACTCAACTATGTACACATGCATGCACACACACAGATAGATGAAAATAGATATAGATCCTCTGTTTTTCAAATGGGTCAGGCACTAAGACTGTGCATACATTGCCTGAAAGAACACATTACCAAGTAGGATGGGCCATCATATAGGCCTTTAAGTGTATTAATGTTCAACCAAAGAACAGTATTCACATATTTGCTAAACATCACCATTTATGTGACTCAGGAACTACTCTTAAAGAATGATGGTATAGTGAAGTCAAATGAGTGCTAATTTCAGAGTCAGAACAAGTGGGTTAAAACTTTGGATCTACTGATCTTTCAATTTCTTTGCATTTATCTTATATATACTTAATTATTTACATATTGTCTACTCCATTAGAAGGCAAGATCCTTGAAAGCAGGGACCATCTGGCCTTTATTTATATTACTATTTGGCACAATACTTAGTACATAATAAGCATTTAACAAATACTTATTGACTTTCTGTCATTGTTACTTACTATGTGTGACAACAAGCTAGTCACTTAAACTCTCTAATCCTCAATTTTCCCATCTATGAAATGGGCACGATAATACTATTTGCACTGTCTCATTTGGTAGTTTGTTGAATGTGCTTTCTGAACTTTAAGGCACTTTGCAATACTATTTTTATTCAGAATTTCCCTCTTTGAGATAGTTTAAGAAGTTCTTTAGCAAGTTTTCCATTCCTGCTTCAGTAGTCTCTATATATCTATATCCTTCCCATATCATTTTAAGATCTAGGAATTCACTCTCTAATTAGAACATTTCCCCCTTCCAAATTTCTGTTACTTTCAAGGGTATTTCCATTCTTCTAACCACCCAGGCTCCCAACTAGGTATTCTCCTCAGCTCCTCATTCTCTCTCACCTCCAATATGTACTTAAAAAAATAAAAACCTTTCAAGGTTTTTCTTCCCCATATTCTTTTTTTTCTTTTTATTAATTAATGTATTTTTTAGTTTTCAACATTCATTTCCACAAGATTTTGAATTTCAAATTTTCTCCCCATCTCTTCCCTCACCCCACTCCAAGATGGAATGCATTCTGATTACCCCTTTCCCCAATTTGCCCTCCCTTCTATCGCCCCGCCTCCTCTCTCTTTTTTTTTTAGAGGAGGCAAGGCAGTTGGAATTAAGTGACTTGCCCAAGTTCACAGAGCTAGTAAGTGTCAAATGCCTGAGGCCAGATTTGAATACAGGTCCTCCTGACTCCAGTGCTGGTACTCTATTCACCTAGGTGCCCCAATACCCCCCTTCTCTTATCCCCTTACCTTCTATTTTCCTGTAGGGCAAGATAGATTTCTATACCACATTGCCTGTATCTTATTTCTCAATTGCATGTAAAAACAATTTTTAACATTCGTTTTTAAAACTTTGAGTTCCATATTTTCTTTCTTCCTCCCTCTCCACCAGCCCTCATTGAGAAGTCAAGCAATTTAATATAGATTATAGGATATGTACAGTTATGCAAAACACATATAAGTTAGGTTGTGAAAGATTAACTATATATCCCTCCATCCGATCTTGCCCCCTATTTATTCTATTCTTTTCTTTGACCTTCCTCAAAAGTATTTGCTTCTAAATACCCCCTCTTCCCATTTGCCCTCCCTGTTATTACCTTCCTCTTTTATCCCTCCCCCCTACTTTCCTGTAGGGTAAGATAGATATTCATACCCAATTGAATGCGTATGTTATTCCCTGCTTAAGTCAAATCCAATGAGAGTAAGGTTCATTTGTTCCCTTGCTGACCTCTTCTTCCCCTCCATTGTAAAAGCTTTTTCTTGACTCTTTAGGTGACATAATTTACTCCATTCTACCTCTCTCTTTCTCCATCTCCCAGTACATTCTTCTCTCACCCCTTAATTTTATTTTTAGATATCATCCCTTTATATTCAACTCACCTTGGAAATTTGTTTCATCTGTTATTTTTTGGGGTTCTGCTGCTCTAAAATTTGCTTAAAGTCATTTCTCACAGGTATTTGGAGGATTTGGGGGGGGAGAACCAAGCAAATCCCTGCTTTTACTTTATCATCTTGGCTCCTCTCCTTCTTTCCTGCATTCTAAGCATATTATAGACCTACATAGGAAATGAGTGAATAAAGCCTCCAATACCAATTAAGAAAATGATATGACCTCTCAACCTATTAATATGGACTGGATCTCTGTTTGTGCCTTTGATGTCCTTGGGATATATAGATATAGATATAGGTTTAAGTATTGATATAGATAGATATGATATAATGAGATCACTCAAACAAAATATATGAACAGATTAGTCACTTTTTGGGAATAATTTCTAATTGATACACATCTCTATCAATGATCCATCACACTAACTATTTTCCCACAGCCCCACCAACATTAACTTTTGTAATCTTTTTTCCCCCACAATCTTTTGTCATCTTTATCAATTTGACTTTGGTGAGGAGAAACGTCAAAGTTGATTTTATTTGCATTTTTTTCATTATTAGTGCTTTGGGGCTTATTTTTATGTGATCATTTATAGTTTGTAATTCTTCTTTTAAAAATGTTTTATTCATATCCAATGGTCATTTCTTAAACTATTCAGGATGTTATAGCAATCAAAATTAGAATGCAAACTCAATACAAATCAATAATGTGACCTGTCAAAAATATTAAATGTTAGGTCTTACTGAGGTATGGCATTCAGAAGAAGGGAAATGATATCACCACTATATCATTCAGTAGTCAGATCAAAACTGGAATGGTATTTTTTAATTATGCATATCACAGTTCAGCAAGGACAATACTACACTCTACACTGCAGGGTGACTCTCTCTCTCTCTCTCTCTCTCTCTCTCTCTCTCTCTCTCTCTCTC
>NW_027186372.1:18672394-18744782 GCF_028583685.1 Petaurus breviceps papuanus
TCTCTCTCTCTCTCTCTCTCTCTCTCTCTCTCTCTCTCTCTCTCTCTTTCTCGCTTTCTCTCCCCCCTCACAATATAGGACTTAAAGTTCTGTAAAGTGCTTTACATTTTATCTCATCTGATTCCCACAACAATCCTGTAAAGTCAGCACTATTTTCTGTGTTTTGTAAAAGGAAACTGAGGCTGAGAGAAATGAAATGACTTGCCTAGAGTCATGTAGCTAAGCAAATGTCTGAGGTAGGATTTTAACTCAAGTTGTCTTGATCCCAAGTCCACCACTTTATCTACTGTCCCACATCACTGCCAGTTAATGAATACTTGTTAGCAATACTTCTCTTGCTACCACTCCAAGTGAGAGGAATTAGGCAAAAACAAACAACAAATAAACAATAATAACAACAATAACAATTTTCTAACTCCTAGCCTTAAGTTTTATGCACCAACTAGTCCTATTTAAAGGGGGATAAAAAAGTGATTCTCCTGGAAAAGAACAAGGAGAAAAGAAAAAAATAATAATTTAGCAAAAGCAATTCTATCCTTTAGAAAACGAGGCTGGGTACAAAAGACCACCATAGCTATTGCAACTCTTATTTGTTGCTTGGTTTTTTTTTTAATCCCACTCTCACTTTTTTCTCTACAAACGAAAACCAACCAGACTGCTAGACTGAGTTACTCATCCTTCTGTGTACACCAACCATGAAAGGCCCATGTCCAACTGCCCTTCTGATGCTTCTTTCTCTGTGCACATGAAAGAAAAGCTTGAAATAAAGTTTACTCTTTGCTCTCAGCAAGAACTAATACTTATCAAATGCCCTGGTCAAACACAATAAAATCATACTGTGTAAGGAAATTGCTTTTGTAATTGATTTACTAGTTTTCATAGAGGAAAAAGCATTTCAGTAGCATTTTCATTAAATTGCTTGTCTTCAACAAGCAAAAGAAATCAAGTTTTTGGTTTTTAAAGACCCAGTATTTTCATTCTTGGGGGGGGGGGGCAAAATAATGGAATGAAGCAAAAGATACTAAATTTACTATTGCATTATGTTGTAAA
Source organism: Petaurus breviceps papuanus (assembly GCF_028583685.1). Classification (NCBI taxonomy): domain Eukaryota; kingdom Metazoa; phylum Chordata; class Mammalia; order Diprotodontia; family Petauridae; genus Petaurus; species Petaurus breviceps. The sequence continues at coordinate 18,673,445 of NW_027186372.1, forward strand.
TAAAATATCTGTATGTGGATTTGCGGGGGTGGAAATGTGTAAACTTAGGTGTTGTTTAGGAGAATGCATTGCTTTTATTTTAGTTGACTGAGATATGATGCAGATGGCTTCTCTATGGCTAAACAAAGATGCTTTGAGCTGAGAAACCAGACCACATAGTGATAAGTGGCAGATTGAAATGGAAAAAAAAAACCAAAGCTTTCCAAGGACCTTGTGTTTCTTATTCTGACCCCCTACACAATTCCATAATTTCAATTGCATCAAGTGTAGCTGGTAAAGTAAGTTTTATGACACATAAAATTCTTTCCCCTTCCCCCTGCCCACCCCAACCAGAATAAACAGGCAGATGTCAGAAAAATGAAATGAGTCTAGGTTTTCTGGAATCAAAGTCATTTTCGAAGATAAACATTGTATGATCTGATTGTAGGTTTAATACGTACCTCTTCTTACCTGTAGTTTTTTGTTTGAAAAATGCTTTGAGGTATGTTAAAACTATGCTTTGGTTTTGGTTTTTTGTTTGTTTTGCTTTTTGGTGGGGGGAGGGCAGGGCAATTGGGGTTGACTTGCCCAAGGTCATACGGCTAGTAAGTGTTAAGTGTCTGAGGCCAGATTTTAACTTAGGTCCTCCTGACTCCAGGGCTGGTGTTCTACTCACTGTGCCACCTAGCTGCCCCCAAACCATGCTTTTATTATGTTATATAGTGTGGAACAACTCTTTCTCAGTTACTGCTTAACTTTGATATGGTTAGTGGATTTGACTTTCATTGAATTCATACAAGACATAACCTTCATCTTGGGTAAGGCACGGACATCCTTTTTCTTCAAAACAGAAGTTTCTAGAAGGTAGTTTTGGCAAGATGGATTGATCTGTGATTATATCTAAGCCCTGCTACTCTTCATTACTTCAGCATTCCAAGAAATATGCCAAATAAAGTTCAAGAACAACAATAAAAATAGGAACAGAAATTATTACAAGGAAATTCCCACCATAACTTGGAAAAATAAAACAAGGGGTGGGGAAACATAGCAGGGAAACTCTAGAAAATAATAAATAGTAACAATGACAAAGTTCCAAATACAATAAAAAACCATGGTGGAGATTTCTTTGCGAGGGAATCTATAGTGTCAAAGAATGTGGGGAAAAATCTCCAGAAGAAATCAGTTCTTCATTCATAACTAGAACTCCAGGAAAGAAAAAGGAACAAGTACAAGAAATCCCAAAAAGATTTTTAAAAAGCCTGAGAAATGAAAGCAGAGATATGATTTTTAAAAATCAAAGTTAGGGTTTTTGTCAGTGTAGAGAGCTCCAAGTGAGGATAAACCTTTTAGAAATATGGATTAGTAGCTTCTCTACAACTTAGAGCCTTAAAGACTTAAGTAACTTGCCCAGTATCACTTAGACTGAATGTGTCAGAAGTGGCAGGTCTTTCTAACTATGAGACCCACTTTCTATCTTCTATGTGTATTATTTTTCAACGGTACAAAATTAGAGTTCCTAATGTGTAATTTAAAAGGTGAATTAATGTTTTGGAAAAAGAAGCTGTAAAGCTCGACAAAACATTAGATGTGTTGAAGAGAAAAAAATTCAAAAGAATGATGCAAAATGAAATATTAAAGAAAACCCAAGACTTCATATTTGAAGAACACATGAGATCTTTCTAAATAGAGACAATTGACCTCAAAAGACACAGATAAGACACTATGTAAGAATCAGTGACCTACCAGAAAAAACAAAGAAAACAAATGAACAAACAAAAAGCTCAAATAACATGTATCAGAAAAACAAAATAAAATTGCCTGGAAGCATTAGAGTTAGAGGCCAAAGTATAAGCTGTGTGAGTTAAGAAATTAGTATCTTTGAAACTTTCGAGCAAATGGGATTTGGAACTCTGTAGATTGGCTTCTGTAACCTTTTCCCCACCCCACCATCAATATAAAAGAATTGAAAGATAACTGAAAAATGAGAGATATAATCAAAGCAGTACCAGACACTATAAGTGATATCAAATGGGATAGAAAACATGCTGAGGCTAAGACTGACATGCCAGCACCCAAAGCTTCTATCTAGAATGTTGACTTTAAACTATTGCCTTGATTATGTACCTATTGTTAATATGTAGTTAGACATAAACAAACCAGCACATCATTTTGAAAAATAAAAGCAATATTGTATGTTTATAAATCTTTTCTGCCTGTTAACATACCTTTTATTTTTCTTTTTGGAGGGGGGAAGGTAGGGCTATTGGGGTTAAGCGACTTGCCCAAGGTCACATGGCTAGTTTTGTGTTAAATGTCTGAGGCTGGATTTAAACTCAGGTCCTCCTGACTCCAGGCCTGGTGCTCTATTTACTGTGCCACCTAGCTGCCCCCTGTTAACATACCTTAAGAGAAGAGTACATGACATTTCAAAAACTCTATCACTATGATATGGTCTAGATATGGTCTAACAATGGTCTAGAACATCACTATATATCCTGTTGGTGACTAATAAAGGAGAATTTATTTGAATTGAGGTTGGCTTAAATTGAAGGAAGGATTTCAGTTAGAATTCAGGAAGAGCCAACTGGATTGAAACACGTTGTTTAAAGGAGGTTTTAGATTACCTTCCCTGGGATTTTTAAGAATGTCATTGTAGATATTCTGTGATCATTTGAGTACAATCCTCCCAGAGATCAGATGTGAGGGCTATAGGATCTCTTAAATTTTTTCTAAATCTACAAAACTTAGTGGAAATGGTTAATAAAAATTAAATAAACTTTCTAATTAAAAAAACTTTTCCAATCTTTCTCTCACCCAAATAACAGTGCTTCTTACTTTAAAATATTATTACTTCAAAATGATTTTCCATTTTTGATATGTAGATAACAAATTGGATGGGATAAAAAAATAAGAATCTTCATTAAAATCAAGTCTGGTTGTATAGTCCCACATAGAAAGGAGAATACTAGTTTGACATTTAAAACACTTGCTTGCACAAAAGACACTTCTTATTACCAAAAATAATTAATTATCCTGATCTCACTAGCTTTTATGTATTATAATTCATGGATTACTGAAATTCATAATTGAATAATATGTAGATGTCACCTAGAGGTACTAAACCAATTCTCCCACTTGGAATTGCTTGACTAAATAAGAATGACACTAACTTTAGCATTTTCTCTCTGATTAGAGCCACTATAGATTTGCAGTCGCCTTCATGTAATATAAATCAATAAAGAATAATTTTCCAGGCAGTAAATCAATTGTCAGTTCACAGACCCTAATACCCCTGTGCAGGATTTATTGAAAAAATGAATGGCAGTCTTGTTAGTAGATGTACAGCATGCTTTATAGGGACATAATGGTATAAAACCCAGACTATTACATTCACTGCAGTGAAACACCAGACTTAGCTAACCCCTTCCTTACCAAGCAATGCTCTTCAATTGGACAGATTTGCGGCTTTCTGAACAATAGAATTAGATAGCTAATGATGAAGAAGGAGTTCAAAGAGGAAAAAGAAGAAAAGTCTTGGGTTGCTTTTAAAGAATACAGCATAAAACTGTTTCCTATGAATGACTTTTTGTGCCCTAAGGGTGATGATCTAAAGGAAATTCTAACCTGAGGTAATAACCCAAGCCCACTGGGATGCTTTTAGAAAAGAAACTTGAGAGAATGGGGAAAGAGGGCCTGTTTCTTCACACTTAATTACTATGATCCTTGCACAAACAGCATATTTTCCATTGCTGGATCAATATTCAAACCATTTTCAGCTTGTCAGGATTTGCCAGAACTTACACTCCACTGACATAGTCTCTGACAAACCAGAGCCGCATCTGTATACATATAAAGAGTAGGTGGGCATAATGGTTTGAAACTTAATAAATCTAGAAGCTGATGGATTACTTTACAAAACCTTTCAATCTTCTTACTCATTTAAAGCATAATTCAAATGATGAAATTTAGATTTATATACTTTTCGAGGAAATGTCTTTTGTTTAAAGGCAGGAACATCTGGATAAAGTAAGGTAGAAGAGAGGAAAAAAGGATGTCAAAAACAGGATAAAGTGAAGATAATTTAAGAAGGGAGATACAGATATGATTAAGGATGTAGTAAAAGACCAGGGAATCGGGGCAGCCAGGTGGCTCAGTGAGTAAGAGCGCCAGCCCCGTAGTCGGGAGACCCAGGATCGGTTCTGGCCTCAGATACTTAGCACCCACACAAAAATAACTGGCCAAGTAACCTTGAGCAAGTTACTTAACCCCAATTGCTTTAAAAAAAAAAAAAGACCAGGGAATCTGTGTTCTAGTTCCAGTCCTGATTCAGCTATCTGTAGCCTTAGGCAGGTCAATTCCCCTCTCTGGGGTTCAGTTTCATCATCTACTGCAGTCCCATCAAGCTCTGCCATTCTGCAAGTCTATGATAATTATAAGATAAAAGGAGGTGAGACAACTACCCCCAAGAACTTAAGTAATGTCTTTAGGTAGGTTTCTAATCAGGGAAAAAAATAAAACCTCAGAGTTTCACAGCAGTAAATTGGTCAATAGAAAAAAAGTCAGGTAAGATTAAGGTGCCATACTGGTCACAGAAAGGAATTTAAGGGAAACTTCTTATACCTTCAAGGAAATTTGGATGAAAGATACCTAAATCTAAAATATATGATGGTTTTTGCATCTTTCTGTACATCCCAGAAGTCTGATTGAAATTATCTAATGCAGTTCTTCTTTAAGAAATTGTCTGCTTGAAAACAATGGGAAAATAATTCAGATTCATATGGTAGATACATGCATGTTTTATGTGAAGGAAGTAAAAATTATACTTTGTTCTATTATGGGGGGGGGGGGTGCCAAAGGCTTATCATAAATCCAGACAAGGCTTATTTCCTTACAAATAACCAAGGATGCACACAGGTTCCAGCAAAAGAAAATAGGTTAAAAGTGCAACCATTTAAACATCCTATCCTTCTAAGTACCTTAGAGTGGTAGGGGAAAAAATACATGCTTAATTACCTCGCCGAATTTTCATTTACTATATGAATTTATGGTCATACTTTGGGAAATGTATTCCAAGGAAAGCACCAAAATTTAATATTTTATTAAATATATCCTCATTTTCATTGCAAACTTTAATTCCTGTGCTCTAAGTCATAGAATTCTGTACATTAAGACAATGTGACTGTGCTGGAGACGGTTGTAATGTCAATATCCAATCTGTTGTCAAATCCTGTCTTTTTTACTTTCACAATATTTCTCATATACAGCCTTTTCTCTCCATTACTGCAATATCCTTCTAACTGATCTCACTGTCTCAAGACTTTCCCCACTCTGATCCATTCTGACTGTGCTGCCAAAGCGATTTTTCTAAAGCATAGGTCTCTCCATATCACCTTCACTACTTAATAAACTTCAGTAGCTCCCCGTTACGTTCAGGATCAAACACAAAATGTTTTGTTTAGTATTTAAAACTCTTCATATCAGTCACACTGCCTACAGCTATACCCTTCCTCATATACGATTCTCTATCTCTCAGCTTCATGTGCTTTCACTGGCTATCCTTTGCTTAAAGTCTTCTTTCTGACCTCCCCATCTTAGAAGCCCTGGTTTCTTCCAAGATTTAGTTCAAATGCTGCCATCTAAGTAAGTTTTTACCCTGTTCCCTAATTTGCCAGAGCTCTCCATTCTAAGAATACCTTCTATCTATTCTGTATGTAAATGCTCTGTGTGACTCTGAGTAAATCACTTAACCTCTGCCTATCTCAGTTTTCTCAACAATAAAATAGGGAGAATAATAGCACCTATCTCACAGGGTAGTTGTGAGGGTCAAATGAGGAAATATCTGTTTAAAAAAATTTGTACAATGCTTGGTACATATTAGGCACTTAATAAATGATTATTCCCTTCCGTGTATGTGTGGGTGCGCGTGGTGTCTCCCACACTAGAATCTAAGTTACTAGAGGAAAGAGACTGGTTTTTGTTTGTTTGGAGCCTTTGTTTGCTTTCCCATTACTTAACACAGTACCTGTCACAGAATAAGAATTTAGTAAATGCTTGTTAACTGACTAATGTAACAGCTAAACCACTGTCCATGAAGTCAACGGAACAAGAATCTCAGCTTCAACCCTTGCAAGCTCTGGAAGTCTGGTAATTCCCTTCACTTTTCTGAGCCTTGGGCTTTTGTTTTGTTTTTGTTTTCCCCAGATAATAGCAATAGTGGGCACCATACCACCTTCTTCATAGGAACATGGCTTTATGGCTGGAAGTGACTTTAGCTATTTCTCTCTATTTGAAATCCCTACTTATACAGTGAGAAAGCTGAGGTCCTGGAGAGGTTAAATCAGTAACCTGTGGTCATGCAAGTATCAGTACAGTAACTGTGAGGATAAAATGAAACAGTATATATAAAATGCTTTGTAATCAGAAACTATTATAGAAATATCAGCTAGGATTATCATTACATTTCAAAGGTAAAATGGCATCCATGATAAAATGAAATAGTCAAAAACTAGAGGTCAGAGATATCTCACTATCTTGCATAAATATATGAATTCAATCCTATCAGGAAGACAATGTAGCCACAACATTTCGACTCTACTATCGTATTGCACAACATGTTACATGAATGATGTGGTAAAGGGTTACTGGATTTGGAGACAGAAGCTCTGGACCAGAGCCCCAGTTTTCCTACTTACAACATGTGTAATCATTGGCAAGCCATGTAAGCTCTCTTTGTCTTCATTTTCTCCCCTGTAAAATGAATGAGTTGCACTCAATGACTGTTAAGTTTCCTTTCAACTCTAAATATCCATGAATCCCATAAGATTAGTTTAAATACCTTTTTTGTTGGGACATCATCCATTCATTAAACAAAAATCTATTTGCAGCCCTCTGTGGAGAGAAATGATAAATATATGCATAACCGCGTATCAACAGAGATTATATAATTTTCTTTTAAAAGTTTAAATAAAATAAATCAATCACCTTAAAGAGAAGACCAAGAGAACCTAGAAAAACTACTCCAGCCAATGTTTATTCTCTTTTCCAAGTGAAGAGATTGGTAGGTGTCCTCAGCTCTGCCCATACTTGGTATTATAGTGATAATAATGATGGATATCAATGGCCCATCGATAGAACGAACGTTATGGGATATCCTTACTTCTCTACTTTCCATGGCCATGTAATAATTAAGAGCTGATATCTTCTGATTGGATGGAGATAAAAAACCATAGAAGAATCTGCCCCTCTAAGTCCTACCTATAAAAGTGTAGCTAATTGTATGAGGGAACAATGGCAGAATAATTTGTCCTTCCCCCTCCTAGTTCCTGCCTTTATAGGAATTTTCTCCAAGGGTTTTGAGGAGGTCTTCCATCCTTGGCACTGGACAAGAACTCCATGATCCAGAAATGTGATTCCAGAGGAAAGAAAGATATTCCAGGTAGTGGGGATAATATTACTCTTTCCAAACTGACTTCTTCCTGGCAGAACTTTCAGTGTATATAGGCATTATATCATCTTCAAGGAATTGAATAGAAAGATCCTTTAGATTCGCACTCTGTTACCTAGCTTAGTTAGAAGTAGTGACAGGTGTGGAACTTTGCCCTAGATCTTGTTTCATCTCTCTCATTTACCTGCTGGGCTTGAGGTCAGAGTAAGCACCTCTAGAAATTGTTCTTGTCCTCTTCCCTTTCTCCCTCCATAAAAAAAGTCTTGAGATTGAACAGAAGAATTAGAGATTTGGCCCCACTCTCTTAATATTTTTTTCTCCTCTCCTCTCTCTCCCCCCCTCTCTCTCTCTCTCTCTCTCTCTCTCTCTCTCTCTTTCTCTCTCTCTCTTTCTATCTCTCTCTCTTTCTATCTCTCTCTCTCACCCCCAAGAAAATAACAGACCTGGATTTATGTCTAGATCTGCCTGACTGGTCCTAGAAAACCTAATCTAGTACTCTAACCTTTATCAGAATAATTGTGTGACCTATGTTTAATATTATTAAAGATTCTAATTTATTATATGTGTCATCATTAAGATATTCAAGTCATTGTATGAATGATTACTTTGATGGTTCATATGCTTGGTAGTTCAGTTTCTACTAGAATAGTATGTTTGTTGTTGAGAAGAGTGCTGGATTTGGAGGTTCATATGGCTGTCCATAGGAGACAGTTAGATGGCTTAGTGGATAGAGCATTGCAAGGAATCAGGAAAATCTGAGTTCAAATCTAACCTCAGACACTTATTAGCTATGTGACTTTGAGTAAGTCACTTAATCTGTCTGTCTTAATCTACTATAGAAGGAAATAATAAACCAATCTAGTATCTTTGTCAAGAAAAACCCATGGACAATATGGCCCATGGATACATGAAGAGTTGGACACAACTGAATAACAATGACAAAAATCTGAATCCTAGTTCCACTACTTAATAATTATTGCACAGCTAGTGGGTCCACTGGATAACGTGCTGTGCAATCATGAAGACATCTTCCTGGGTTCAAATGTGACTTCAAACACGTACTAGCTGTGGGACCCTGGGCAAGTCATTTAACTTTGTCTTAGTTCTTCATCTTTAAAATAAGTTGGGGAAGGAAATTGAAAACTATTCCACTATCTTTGCCAAGAAAACTCCAGATGGGGTCACAAGGAGTTAGACATGACTGAAACAACTAAACGACAACAATGGCCATCCAATTGTGTCTGTTAAATAATTGTGTTAACTTTGGACAGGTTACAACCTCTCTGGGCCTCTGTTTCTTGTCTGTCAAATGAGGGGCTCAGATTAGATGGCCCTTGAGATTCTTTCTAGGTCTAAATTTATGATCTTCTAGGTTCCCTTATATATACTCCATATGCCAGTCATCCCCATTAGTTAAATATTTTTCCTCAAGAACAAAACCTGCATGATTTGGCTTTTCAGGCACTCAAAGACCAAAGCTAAAAGATCCCAGGAGTCCTGGCATTCTAATAGATTTAGTGGCATACTAGAATCAATAGTTGGTAGCAACTGCAGAAGCTGTACCCCACCCCTGCTTCCAGCACTTCTGTTAAGACATAGTAGCCAATGACAACACTGGCTTATAATATAAACTCATTTATAAAATTTTACACAGAAGAATTTTGGAAGATAATGAGCAATATCACTTCATACAACAGTGAAATTAAGTAAAAGGTAAAGCCAATTTAAAGAAAACTTGATGAAAGATTAAAGTAATGTTTGTCTAAGGATGTTTGAAGATTATATTGAAAGAAAGAAAACAGATGAAAAGCGGAATCTATAAAGATTTTTATAATAAATTTATTTCATCATCATGGGCAGGGAAGCTGACAAAGAAAGTGGAAATAGCCCTGAAAAAATGGGAAAAGCAGTTACATTAAATAACTACTCACAGAAGAGGCCCTAGTTGGAGGCAACAAAATTCGAAATACATCAAGGTCTCAATTCTCATGCTCTGTGAGGGAAGTGAGAACATGAAAAGCATGAGGAAAATTTTGGACCGGATTATTATTCCCTCCAAAAGACAACTAAGAAAGCTCAATAATTACCATTTTTCTACTTTCCTTTCTATGCATTTTATAAAATATGTACATATGCATTGAGTGAATCTTTGATAAATATTAGAAGGGGACAGGCAGGCTTCTCTCAGCAACATTGCAAAGCAATTAATATATTTATATTCACATAATCAATTGAAAATATAAGGATAGGGCGACTAAGTGGCACAGTGGATAGAACACCGGCCCTGGAGTCAAGAGGACCTGAGTTCAAATGCGGCCTCAGAGACTTTACACTTACTAGCGGTATGACCTTGGGCAAGTCACTTAACGGCAATTGCCCTGCCCTCCCCCTTCCAAAAAAAGCAAAAAAAAAAATAAATAAATAAGGTAACAAGATCCTCTAATGCTTATTTTGCTGCTGTTCTGTTGTTTTGTTGTTCAGTAGTGGCTGACTCTTTATGACCCCATTTGTGGTTTTCTTTGCAAAGACACTGGAATGTTTTGCCATTTCCTTCTCCTGCTCATTTGACAGATAAGAAACTAAACCAAACACAGCTGAGTGACTTGTGCAAGGTCACACAGCTCGTAATTGTCTGAGGATAGATTTGAACTCCCAAAGAGGAATCTTCCTAATTCTAGTCCCAGCAATCTATCTGCTGTGCTACCTAGTCATCACTGTTTATTTTTGATTGTTTAAAAAAATTGAATTGATATTTTCTTCTAAAAAATTAATCCTCCACACATGTTAAAACCATACAATTTGGGGGGGCAGCTAGATGCGCAGTGAATAGAGCACCAGCCCTGGAGTCAGGAGGACCTGAGTTCAAATCCAGCCTGAGACGCTTAACACAAAACTAGCCATGTGACCTTGGGCAAGTCACTTTACCCCAATTGCCCTCCGAAAAAAGCACAAATAAATAAATAAAATCATACCATTTTCCTTGAAAGTTATAAAACAGATAAACTTTGGATTATTACTATCAAGCTAGATATGTGCTCATCAAAGGTATTAATTTATGGAGGAAGCCCAGTACTGAGACCAACTCAGAAAGAGCTTCCCTACAGATGTCAAATAATCCAAATGTTCCCGTTTATTGATGACATTGTGCTGACTGCATAAAGTCACAGATAACTACAAAACTTCCTAAACGAGATTCATAATTACTTGGGCCAGTTATCCACACATGGAAAACCAAGTGATAAAAAAGTCTATTACCCAGACTATAAGGCGCAGATTAATAGACAAACTAAAGAGAATTCACCTACACGTACACACACAGAAATACACATATATAATAGACACTACAAATAGACAAGGATCTGAACTCGTCCAGAATTGAGAAGGAAGAGAATAGGCTAGGTTGCCTTTGGGAAATTGTGCGGTTGTTTTAAAGACCCAAAATTCTCCATGAAGCCCAATTCCATATTTTTAACACCAATATTCTTCCATAGATATTATATAGGTATAATTCATGGAATACCACAATCTTCAAAGAATTGAAGTTGCAGATCACCAAAAGGTTTTTGAGAAATGCCAGGTGGAAGTGAATAAGCAAATGAGGAATTGCAATATAAAAGTTGTATAAAGGATGTCACTGGAGAAACAGATGATCAAAAGGGAAAAAATTATGAACCACTTATGTAATAAGAAGGCAGAATGGATAGCCTGTGTTGTACAAGTGGTATCCATAAAATATCAAGAGAATGTGAGCAAGACCCCCAACACATTGGATGGATATCACCCAATGGGGAATTTATGGGAAGAAAGGGAAAAGAGATGCTCAAGGTGAGAATTTTTGGATAATTTGCTACCTGCGTCACTGGAAGGAATACTAACATCACAGATTCACTGGGATATTAGAGTATGCATAATGATTTTAAAAACTAACATATAAATTCAATATGTGATTAAAAATAGAATATGGCTGGCAAAATAAAATGACTTAGAGTTAAGGTTATTGTATTGATTGTGTGAAATGAAAGGGGCTAAATAATCTTTTGCTATTACAGTTTTCCACCTATAATGATTGTAAGCTCCAAGAGGGCAGAGGTTTTGCCTGAATAATTCTTAGCACGTATTTAATAAAGGATTTGATAAGACAATGATGATGATGAGACCAAGGTGTGGAGAGTTTAAGAATGATCACATTCCAGAATTGGAAGTGACCTTACAGTTCATCTAAGCCAAATTTCATTTGGATCATGTATCATCTCTGTAATATCCATGGTAATAGATCAACCAGACTTTTTCTGAAGATTCTCAATGACAAAGAATTCACTACCATGTAAGAGAACCCATGCCAGTATTGAACAGTTTAAGTTGCCATTTTTAAAAAATTAGGCGAAAAATCTCGTGGCTCCCTATGTTTTCTAACCACTAATTCTGGTTCTGTTCCCTCAGATCAAGCAAAATAAATCCAATATTTCTTCCACATAGTAATCCTGCAAATATTTAAAGGTGACAATTATACTCCCTCTCTAAGTCCTCTGTTCTTAAATATCTTTTACATATTCCTTTGGGACCCTGAAGCATTTTTATCACAAATTATTGTCACCACCATTTGTCTTGTTGATATGGGAACTCAGGGCAAAATAGTTGTGTTTCTCAATTTACCTGGGAGTTAAAGATTAGAACTTCAGTGATTATGAGATTCCCATTAAGGGAATAATCCTACATACATGCTATTTATTATAGTGACTTGGGGTTTCAGTTGGTTGGAATACTGTCATGAACAAGGCAGGCTTAGGAAAGAACTTGTTCAAGGAAAAGGATATAAAGTCTGATAACACACCTGGTAGCTTCAAAAAAGATATGAAAGAATGGTTTTCCATTTCCTACCTTAGATGATAGGGAACGTGGTAAGATTTTAAAGATTTGATTACTATTTGTCTGGAATTACTGTGACTGATTTGGGGTGGAAAATGAGCTTTTCGAAAAGATTTATGGGAAAATTGTATCTATTTTTAAGAAACAGAGAAGTTGAAATCTAAGAGTGGGCATGGACTGACATTTATCACATTCTCTAAAACAGGGGTGAGGAACCTGTGGTCTCGAGGCCACATGTGGCCCTCTAAGTTCTCCTTTGACTGAATCCAAACTCCACAGAACATATCCCCTTAATTGAAGCATTTGTTCTATAAAGCTTGGGCTCAGTCAAAAGGTCACACCCGAGGACCTAGAAGGCCACATGTGGCTTTGAGGCTATAGGTTCCCCACCCTGCTCTTAACCCAAAGTTCTTAACTTGGGATCGATAGAACCATCACCACCACACCTCCTACAACCCAGAACAGGTTCATGCATAGGTTTTTTGGGAGGAGCAGGGTATATTAACCGGGATTGGAAAAAGTCACATCTTCACTTTCCTTAACTTCTAATTGAAATTTGCATTTACATCAATTATTTTAAAAGCATCATTCTAGAAAGGGATAAGGAGGCTTCACCAGACTTGCATAAAGGTTCATCACTCAAAAAAAAAAAAAAAAGATTAGGAACTCCTCTTTTTAGCAACAAGAATACATTCAGTTTGAGCAGAAATACCCAGAGAAGCCAGTATAGTCTTGATTTAGGAGGTGGCATCTGAGACAAGCCTTGAAGTGAACTAGGGATTCTAAGAGTCAAAGGTGAGGCAGGAGAGCATTCCAAAAATGGTGTTAGGGGGGCAGTGAGGAGAGTCAGGGACTTGATGCAAACTCATAGAAATGGCAAATGGATTTTCACAAACTGCAAGTCAGCTACTTTGGCTGGAATGTAAAGTACATGAAGGCATATCATGTGAAATCAGTCTGGAAAGGTAGATAAGCTGGATTGTGAAGAATTTTAGATGTAAAACAAGGGTGTTTATATTTTATCCAAGAAAGAATAGGGAACCATAAATAGAGGAATGATAGGGTCATGCATGTGCCGCCAATTCAGGTGAGAGGTGATTAGAGCTTAAACTAGGACGTTTACTATATAAGTAATATAGAGGGGACAGATAACAAAAGATGCTGTGGATGTACTGCTGGCAATATATAGCAGACTGGATATAGAGAATGAAGAGAGTAAAGGGTGGAGGGTGGCCCTGATGTTGTGAATCTAGGCGGCTAAAAGGATGCTGGTTCTACCACATCAGTTTATGATAGCTCAATCTCTGAGCCAGAAGTAAGAGATTCAGGTTTTTTAAAAATCCTTTGTAATGGATAGACAGCTATCCTCAGAATCAGAAAGACCTGGGTTCAGGTCCCACCTCAGACACATACCTGCCGAGCAACCCTACACAAGAAGTTTAACATCTTAGTGCCCCAATGCAACTAAGTCTATACAGGGCAGGTGCTGATCTACTACATGGGTAGAGGAAACTGCTCCCTATTGTTATAGGGAACTCCCTATATCAATTAAATCACAGATCAGGTTTAGATTTTTTTCTCTCTCATTAAAAATAGTTTAAATCTGCTCTAGCTCCTGGGTGTTAGCATTTAAGATTTGGCAATTTTAATAAATAGCTATTTACTAGCAAAGGATCTTGTGAACAGTGCTTTCTTTGGCAAATAACACCTATCAAACTGTCCCAGCCTATACGGGAAAACTGAAGTATTAATGAGGCTTTCAACCTCAGAATGAGTTGATTACTTTGACAGTGTGCCAAAGTTCAGTCACCAAAGTGGGCAACTCTAAAAGTGGTCCCCACGCATGCTAGATTGAACAGAGTGGGTATCAGAGAATAAAAGCTCAGCATTGGAGAAGCTCATGCACTACTTCAGATGCATAAGAGAATAATACCAATCATCTTTCACCAAGTCAATATAGTCAACAGTCTAGAAGGCCTACAGGAATTCTATTTCATCAAGAATGCTGAGATACCAATTTATGCTGATGGAAAAATACAGCGTTAATGAGACTTTGAAACCCAGTCTCTGTAAAAGACTCCTTTTGAAAGTTAGCAACTGTGTCTTAAATATGCCATAACTGGTGATAGCCACATCAACAGCCTCAATTTTTATCATTTCCTTTCTTTTCTGAAACTTAGAAAATATTTTTATTTTAGTTTTAGCTTCAAATTCTCTCTCTTTCTAACCCCTCCCACCTTCATTGAGAAGGTAAGAAGTATGATACCCATTATGATATAATATACATATGAAATCATTCAAAACTATTTCTGCACTAACCATGTTAAAAAAAATAAGAAAAGGAATAAAAGGAAAAAAATATGCTTCACTCTGCACTCTAAATCCATCGGTTCTCTATCTGAAGATGGATAACATTTAACATTATGAGTCCTTTGGAGTTGCGATGAATCATTGTATTGATCACAGTGCTAAGTCTTTCACAGTTGATTATTTTTACAATATTGCTTTTACTGCATAGATTTTTTTACCTTATCTGCTCACTTAGCTTTATATCAGTTCATATAAGTCTTCCCAACTTTTTCTGAAACCACCCTTCTCATAATTTGCACAATAGTATTCTATCATATTCACACACTTGTTTGGTCTTTACCCAATTAATGGGCATCCAGTTTTTACAATTCCCAAAGTGATTCATGTTTGTATTATTTTCTCTTCTCCAAACTAATTAGAATATAAGCAAATAAGATTAGAAGAAGAGGCTAGAATCTGTAAAACATATTTTTGCAAAGTAAATCCTATTTTGCTAATGATTTCAAGCATAAAATCAGAGATGAATTCCCTTGGAAATAATGTTCCAGAAGATTAAATCAAAAACTTTGTGACTGGAAAAAGTGTATGGTGCTCATTCCTTTTTCATTCACCAACAGTTCTATTTCTGCTAAAAATTAGTCACCGTCTAGCAGTGTGCTTTTATTTTAAGCATTTTGTCTATCTTCACACTGCCACTGGATATACTAATATAATTTCTTTCATTCCTAGTCTTCTCTTCACTTGACATTCACATCTTCCAGAATTCTACTACCTTCACTTTCATTTTGTCTGGACATTAATCGTAGTTCATAGAACTGGGCCACACACATTTACATATTTCCTACAGGAGTCTTCCTAGTAAACATTAAATAAGTGTTCCTTGAATGAATACTTGTTGTATGTGCAATAAAACCCCTTAAAATTTATTATTCTATTTCAGTAAAATAAATTAGCATCATACTTTGACGTACCTTATATCAAGCTCACTTAAAACTTAAGGAGTCACTGTTTTTGACCAATGAAAGCAACTGTCTCTTTTAAAAAAGAAGGAAATAATTTCAGCAAGAAGTGAGAGATTGAGACATAGAGACAAAGTTAGAATCAGTAAAAGACAGGGAAAAGAACTGAAAAAAAAAACTCTGAAATAACTCTCTAGTACAAACTTGGCCATTAACCAGAGAACTAACCCATATAGAGATTTAACCTGCCAACTATTTCTGTATGTATGATACTTTTTGCCTCTTCTGAATTCACAGATACTGAAGACCCAGAAAAGAAAATTCCTACCACTGAAGTTATTGGAACCTGCAGATTTTCCCACATAAGATGTAGATATGGTTTTATCAATTAAAAATATGATAATGAAGATGCATTACCATCTGATTTGCCTCTGCACCCCAACAACTATGCCTTTCTATCTGATTTGCAGTTAAACTATTTTATGTATTGCTTTTCTCTATTAGAATAGGGATTCTCTCCCTTGAGAATAGGGACTCACTATTTTTCTATTTGTAGCTCCAGAGTGTCTTCCTTAAGTGCTTAATAATATTTTTTCATCCTTCCTTTTTTTCATTCACTCATATTAGTTCATCTGATGATTTGTAACCTTCGCTGATGAGTAATTGAAAAGAATCGGGTATTCTAGAGATACTCCTTCAGAGAAGTTCTATAGTGTAAATGTGGATATGTTGAGAGGAAGGAATCATGATGAAGAATGCTATCTATCACCAGAGAGAGAACTGATGAACTCAGGTACAGATTGAAGCATATGGTTTTTCACTTTTCTATTTTTCTTGCTTTTTTGCAACACGGCTAATATAGAAATGTTTTCCATGACTTCATATATATAATGGGCATCATATTGTTTGCCTTCTCAGTGGGTGGAAAGGGGTTATCTAGAGGAAGAAGAGAATTTGGAACTCAAAATTTAAAAAAAAATGCTAAATTAAATGAATAAAAATTTTAAAATATAAGTTGAGATATCTGATTCAGAAATTTAAGCCATTTCTAGAAAAACTTGTAGAAAGATATTAAAAGACCTGAAGGACACAAAAGCTAGAGTAAGAATGGACCATTCTCTTGGTTCTGCCCCTCCAACACACGCACACACACACACACACACACACACACACACACACACACACACACTGGAAACTCACTATTTGTAAGCATTCTGGTACTAATAGTTGGCTTTAACAATGTGTCTTTCAAGAAATCAATATACCAATCATCATCATTAAACTCATTTCAGAGATGGGGAAATTGAGGCATGGTGTGATGAACAAAGTTATGCAGGTTCATACAGCAATGACACCAGCTCAGCTGGATATGGAATTCACCCTGAGAATTCTACCTTAAATAACTTCAGCTCATCCCATTGCTTCCCTCTGTGCTGCCTGAGGTGGGAATTCTTCTGATCTCTCTGGCAGGTGTCAAACCTCTCCCACTGGGTATGTCAAATTCTGGCTGAGGAATCAAAAAAGGGATTTGTGAATGTGGGGACTGGAAACCTCCTACCTGTTGGTAGGTGGGTGTTTTATCTGACATAATTAATTACCCACAACATGAATATAGCAAACAAGCTCCCTTGAGTTTTCTTTTCTCTGCCAAGAAGGTTTCTGATTCACAACAATATTTTTTTTTCTGAAAAGCATATTTTTCTTCAACTCACCTTCTCCATTTATTATGGATGCTATTGTTGACATGGCAACATTCAGTTACATTTGCTTAGGAACTAAGCATTGTTAACTATACAGGGAGGCGATCCCAGTAACTTAGAAAAAAGAATCTTATGACAGGACATTTAGGTTTTGGAGAGACAACAAGGTTGGTCAAAAGATCTTTGGAAGTAGAGCTGCAAGGAAATTTAGAGATCATGTAGTATAATCTCTCATATCCTAGATTAGGAAACTGAGGTGGTAAGAATTTAAATTACCCAATGACTGATAGAAAGGATAGAACTTTAGTATGCAGACTAGAAGATATCTAAGAGATCACTTATTACAGATGAGGAAATTGAGGCCAAAGAGGTTAAGCTTGATTCCAACAAACGTGGGTTCTAAACCCACTAATCTTTCCATGACATGTTGCTCTCTATATTTAAGGCAATAGCACTGAGAAGAATATACAGCACTCTCCTCACAGTGCCATCAGTCATTTGAAATTAAAGGGCCAGTTTGCCACCCTGTAGCTAATTTTCTCTTAGCTCAGACAGCTGCTAGATTCAAAAAAACAACCTGCAGAGGATTGTGCTTTACCAAAATTTCTCTCTTGGTTTTTATGAATTGTAGCTCTTTGTTAAACTTGAAAGATAGTCATTCAACATTCATACATTCATTAAACAAAGATTTAGTAAATTCCAACCACAAGCAAAGCACTGTTGTATGTTCTGGAAAAAAAAGCAGGTTTAGGTAAGACATAACCCCCTCCTCTCATGAACCTTATGGTCCAGAAGGATGTCACAAACACAAATGATCGTATGACACAATTTTATGTAATAAAATTATTATATTATACATATATGTATAATATAAATATAATTTCATAATGCATATTATAATCTTAACTGACCATGGCTAGTATAGAAAAATTTAACCTAAGTTTTGGTAGCTTCAAATTCAACTACTTCCACATAAATAAATTCAAACATTTGCCACAGATATTTTTCTCCTTGCTAGAGGAAGCGGGAATTGCACATTAGCAGCTCAGCAGAGTCTACTCTAGTTAATATTTGTGCATTTGGAAGGAGGTTGGGAAAATATACACTATCTCTGTTCAGCATGATTGCTCTATGAAGCACTTCTGCCTCCAGAGAAATCAGGTGCCTCGTGGCCCAGCAGAAATTTATAGAAGAGAAAGTCTGTTTATGAGAGGCAAGTGCATAACCCAGATTTGTCTCCTGATGACAACTTAGGAATCTGAAATTTCCCAGCTTCCCCCCTCCCCCTGTGAGTTGGTTTAAATTGCTGTTTTTCAAGTCAAGAACACCTGTTTAGTATTTGCCTCTTCTCCCTTCCCTGGTATATGGAGCCGCTAGGAGAACAGCATCTGAAGGTTTTAATGCATAAGAAACACAAAATATCGACAGATCTGGGCCCATTATACAATCCTTACCCTGCCCCCCTAATGAGGCAAGATTTAAAAGGATTGGAAAAAGTTGTAATATTGGGCTCCAGAGTTTGTTTTCTCTCTAGGTTCTAACTGCTACAGACTAGCTTAGACAGAATCGTATAAAGTAGAGGTTATAAACAGTTTGCACACGACTAAGTCATAGCATAGACCAATAAGGCTATAATAAGTAAACAAATGTTCTGATATTTGACGTTGGGTATTTCTTCCAAGTTCCCTGCATTCAACTCCAACTCCATTCAGGCCACACACATTCACCTAATTTATTACCTAATGACTGAATCTAGTGACAATGCAATATTTTACATTTATTGAAGCTTTATCAAAAGGGGCATTTAAGACAACTTAGTGGCTTAGTACTGTAGCATAAAAACAGGGCAACTCAGAAAATCCCATTCAAAAATGGGTAGGAAATATTGCTCTATTTCCTTTGTGTCCTCGGTGTCTAGCACAGCCTAGAGTAGACATTTAACAAATTTTTATTGATTGTTGATTGCTGCCTCCACATATAGCCATCTATCCATAATGCTAAATGATCACAGAGACCACACACACATGTGTATATGTATGTGAGGTATATATATTAAGACATATACATTTATTAATACACATATATACATACATATATACTCCATTAAGATTTGTCTTATCCCCTCAGTTGTTAATTCTATCAGTCTCCTCAAATTACCTTGAGTTTGTTTGCATATATAAAAATATAGTTTTATAGTAGAAATGTTGTATGTCCTAGTAAAGTAAAAAAAAAACCCTCGGGGCAGGTAGGAACTTTTTTATACCAATCTTTGTGACCTCAGCATAGTACCTAACTATTTAATAATTTTTTATTGAATTGAGTCAAATAATTTAAAAATATACACAAAATATAGGCCTATCAATCCAAAAAGGAATGATCTAGGGAACAAAGAATACCTATTGTACAAATAATAATATGCAGTTGGATGGACAGCCTATAGTAATGGTCCATCTGTACTGTACAGAGATCTTGGACAGATGCCACAGGAGGACGAGGAACTAGACTCACACTTAAACAAAAAGAAGACACCGCTAGACTTCGCTTGGGAAATTAGGCAGCATTTTCACCAACTACAACATTTTCCCTGAAACAAAAATTCACCTTCATCACACCAATAGTCTGTAAGCAATGCTACACAACTTTGAATGATGAAATATTGCAATCTACTAAAAAAATCAAGATTGTAGATATCCCAAAGATCAGTACAGAGATGTATGGTGGGTGTAAATAGGCTACAACATATTACTAATGACAAATTGCATGTGAGAAGCAGCACAGAAAGTATCAATATATACTTCTGTGATTGGAAAAAACAGATTGGACTTTTAATGAGACACAGAGATAACACAAAAAAGATTGGTCCTCACATAGTATCATGAGACCTAGAGGAAGGTGAACCATGTATTAATGATTTAGGGAAGGATAGAGACACGAGTCTCCCAAAGAGCCAGTGGATGAGTTACAGTTTTCATCACTAAAGACTATATCCATATCAATGAGATCACAGCCTAATATTTTCTTTAATACTAAAAATAACTCATATATACATAGGAATGTATTAATTTTAATGATAACATTTAATATGTACATAAAATTTTATGGCTTTGAAGTGATTTTATAAGTATACATATATATACACACACATAAAATGTATATATTCACATAGCCATATGCATATATATATGTTATCTAATTTAAAGCTCATAACAATAAAATCTCCATTTAAAATTTTTATCGATATCTTTAGTTTTTACTTTACCTTCAATTTCCTATCTCTCTCTCTCTCTTTCTCCCCTACCTAAAGAGGCATTCTTTCTAACGAGGCATGAAAGAAGAGTAAAAATAGTAGTTCAGCAAAATGAGCCAATACACCCATCAAATCTGGCAGTATATGTTATAATCCGCCTCCATACCCAGTGATTAAAGAAAGGACAGAGGTACATTTTCATGGCTGTTTTCTCTATCAAGCTTGGTAATTAAAAATATACAAAATTCCGGTTGTTGTTATATTGTTGCTATAATTTACATTTAGTTTTTATTTTAAAATTTTCTTTATTTTTGCAAGCATTTATCTCCTCCTCTCACTGCTCCCCCCCAAAAAAAATAAAAAGCTATGCATAGTCCAGGAAAATTAATTTACCCACTAACCATGTCCAAAAGTTCAATCTTATTCTTGATTTTAAGTCCATCATCTCTCTAGTATGAAGTGGGTGGAATGATTCAGCCATAATTCTCTGAACTCAGTTTATCACTGAAGTAGTCAGAGTTCTAACCACTTTTTAAGCTGTTGTTTTCTTAATTCTGTTCATTTCACTGTAAAGGTAAAGAGGGCTTCCCAGTTTTCTTTGAATATTATACTCATAGATGGCAGAGTAAAGGCAGGGACTCACTTGAGCTGTCCCAAATTCTCCTCCAAACAACTTTAAAATAACATGTCAAAATTAATTCTTGAGAGGCAGAACCAACAAAAATTACAAGGAGAAACAATTTTCCAACCCAAGACAGCTTAGAAGGTTGGCAGGAAATGATTATCTCATTGATATGAGAGTGGAGCACAGCCCAGCATAGGCCCTGCCCAGCAAGCCATCAGTAGTCCTTGGGGGTGACTAAATCTTCAGGTCTCTGGCTTCCAGAGCTCTCAGCTCATGAGTAAAGGGGTCAGATAGCTGGCCTGAAAAAGATTACAAGGACCCTTTGCTGGGTCCCTTGGGTGCAGGGGTGCAGAACTCTGTTGATTATCCACATACAATTCTGGGTTGCATTCCCAAGGCAAGGGGGAGCACTATTATGAGCAAAGACTCTGAATACAGTTCTAGGGTGAAAAAGAGTATTTGTGATCACTCATAGATCAGAGCATAGGCAAGGAGATTAGTAAATACACCTCTCCATAGAACATATCACCTTCAAAGAACTGAAAACTTACAAATCACCAGAACTAGCTCTGAAAAAAAAAAAACAGCAGCATGAAAAACCCAAAGCTTGGAACAATGCTCCCTTCACCCCAGGAGCAGAAGCACAACTTTAACTTAAAATTATAAGTCAAGAAATAGGCTGGAGAAAAATGAGCAAATAACAACCACAAAAGAACCTAACCATAAAAAGTTACTATGCCAAAGGGAAGATTAAAACAGAAACTTAAAAGAAGACAACAAAGTCAAAACAGTTACATCCAAAGCCTCAAAGATAAATATGAATTGGTCTCAGCCCCCTCCCCTCAAAAAAAAATTCCTGAAAGAGTTCAAGAAGGATTTGAAAAATCCAATAAAATAGGTAAAGGAAAAATTTGGAAAAGCAAGGAAAGTGACACAAGAAAATCAAGAAAAAGGAGTCAACTGTTTGGTAAAGGAGGCATAAAAATACTGAAAAAAAAATAACACCTGAATAAACAGAATAGGCCAAATAGTAAATGAGGCACAAAATCCACTAAAAGAGGAACTCCTTAAAAATAGAATTGGCCAAATGGGGAAAAAGGTACAAAAAATTACTGAAGAATATAATGCCTTAAAAATTATAATTGGGCAAGTAGAAGCTGACTTCATGAGACATCAAGAAATAATAAAATCAAATCGGAAGAATGGAAAAGAGAAGAAAATGTGAAATATCTCATGGAAAAAACAACTAGCCTAGAAAATAGATAAAGGAGAGATAATTTAAGAATTATTGGACTACCAGAAAGCCATGATAAAAAAAAAGAGTGCAAACACCACCTTTTTAAGAAATTATCAAGGGAAACTGCCTTGATATACAAAAATCAGAGGGCAAAATTGCAGTTGAAAGAATCCACCAATCACCCTCTAAAAGAGAACCCAAAATAAAAACTCCTGGGAATATTATAGTCATATTCCAGGGCTCCAGTTCAAGGAAAAAATATTGCAAGCAGCAAAAAAGAAGCAATTCAAATATTGTTGAGTGATACTCAGGATAACAGGAGATTTAGCAGTTTCTCTGCATGAAAAGATCAGAGGGCTGCAAATATGATATTGCAGAGGGGAAAGGAACTAGCATAACAACCGATAATCACCTATCTAGCAAAACAGAGCACAATTTTTCAAGGGGAAAATGGAAATTTAATGAAATGGATGCCTTATAAACATTCCTGATGAAAGGGACAGAGATGAATAGAAAATTTGACTTTCAAATAGGAGACTTGAGAGTAGCATTAAAAGGTAAATAGGCAACAGAAGTCATAAGAGATCCAATGAGGTCCAACTGTTTATATTTCTGCATGGGAAGATGATACTTACAACTCCTAGGAACTTTCTCATTATTGTTTCTCATTATATTTCTCATTATTACTTAGAAAGAGTATATATATATATAGAGAAGAAATTTTAGAAGTTTATTATAGGATGATACCTAAAATAATAAAATTAAGGGGTGAGAAAGAGAGATACGCTAGGATAAAGGGGAAGGGAGGAGTAGAGTGGGGTAAATTATCTCACATAAAAGAAGCACAAGAGTTTTTACACTGGAGTAAATGTGGCAGACGACACTTCAATATTACTCTCATTAGAATTGGTTCAAAGAGCCATACACACTGAGTTGGGTGTAAAAATCTATTTTATTCTACCTTATTCTGAGAGGAAAAGGATAAGAGAAGGGGAGAGGAGTTGATAGAAGGGAAGGTAGTGCAGAAGGTGGTAGTCAAAAGCAAAACACTTTTAAGCAGGGACAGGATCAAAGAAAAGAAAGAAAACAATAAATGGGGGGAAATAGGGCAGAGAGAAATACACAGGTAGTAATCATAACTATAAAAAACATTTACAAATTTCTGTTAAAGCCTTCATTGCTCAAGCATATAGAGAACTTAGAACACAATTTATATGATTACAAGTCATTCCCCAATTTAAATGGTCAAAGGATATGAGCAGGAAGTTTTTAGACAAAGAAATAAAAGCTATCTACAGTCATATAATCATACTCTAAATCACTATTCATTATAGAAATAGATATTAAAACAACTCTGAGGTACCTCATACCTATCAGATTAGCTAATTTGACAGAAATTAAAAATTACAAATGTTGTAGGAGATATGGGAAAATAGGAACACTAAAGCATTGTTGATGGAGTTGTGAACTGATCCAACCATTCTGGCAAGCAATTTGGAGCTATGCCCAAAGAGCTATAAAACTATGCCTACCTTTGACTCAGCAATAGCACTAATAACTCTTGTCTCCCAAAGATATAAAAAAGAAAAGAAAAAGAACCGATATGCAGAAAAATATTTATACCAGTTCTTTTTGTTGTGGTAAAGAATTGAAAGGATGGGATACCCATGCCATGGGGAATGACTGATCAAATTGTGTTGTATGATTCTTATGGAATATTGTGCCATAAAAAATGATCAGCAGGGGGCGGCCAGGTAGCACAGCGAGTTAGAGCACCAGCCCCAGAGTCGGGATGATCTGGGATCGAATCTGGGCTCTGATACTTAGCACCACACCCAGAAATAACTGGCCGTGTAACCTTGAGCAAGTTACTTAACCCCAATTGCTTTAAAAAAAAGTGAGCAGCAAGATGATTTCAGAAAAAAACCTGGAAAGACTTACATGAACTAATGCACAGTGAAGATAACACAACAATAAGAACAGTGTACACAGTAATAGCAATATTGTCAATGATCGACTGGAAATGACCTAGTTATTCTCAGCAATACAATGACTGAGACAATTCCAAAGGACTAATGATGAAAAATTCTATCCACCTCCATAGAAGTAACTGACGCAGTCTGAACACAGGTCAAAGCATATTTGTTTTTAATTTATTTTTCTTGGGGTTTTTTGGGGGGAAGGTCTATTTTCTTATATAGTGTGAATAATATGAAAATATGTTTTGTATGATTGTATAGATATAATCTATATCAAATTATTTGCCTTCTCAGTGAGAAGTGAGGAAAAGAAAAAAGGGACAGAATTTGGAACTAATTTTTTTTAAATGAATGTTAAACTTTTTAATGTAACTGGGAAAAAGCAAATGTTTATTTAAAAAAATAAAGAGAATATTATTCTCATTGTATAAAAGAGGAAATGGAACCTTAGAAATGTGAAGTGAATTCTCCAAGATCCACAGAGCTAGTAAAAAGTAACAGGATCACACCTCAACTCTAGGTCTTCTGGATCAAAGTCCAATTGGTTCTCTCTCTGCTAAATCGACTTATGAAGGCCTGCTCTGTTCATAAGGGAATAGAAACCTGATTTTATTTCTGTTTTCTTCTTTCTATTATAAGTTGTATTCCTGTAAAAAATCAAGTGACTATGCTGATCGATCTTTACCTACAATTTAGAGTTTTTGCTTTGGAATATGGCAAATGTAAGAATGTTGAAAGGACAGTCATGAGATTGGTAAAAATGACAAAAGAGAAAAATTTTAAAAGTGGAAGGGCCTCTAAAAAGATAGGTTCAATAATGCACTGTTGGCACATCTGTAAATTGATTAAATTCTTCTGAAAAAAAATTTAGATTTACATTTAAAAAGTCACTAATCTTTATATTCCCTTTGACCTTAGAATGCTACTACTGGACACATTCTCTAAGAAGGTCAAAAGTCATGAAGAACAGTCCCACATATACAAAAATATTTATAGCATTATTTTTATAAGAGCAAAGAACTACAAACTGTGTGCCCATCAACTGAAGAATAGTTGTTGAAAATTGTGGTACAAAAATATAATGAAATATTACTGCACCAAAAGAAATAACAAATACAAAGACATCAGAGAAATTTAGAAAGGTTTTTAAGAACTTATGCAGAACAAAGTAATCAGAAGTAGGACTACATATACACAATGACCACAATAATATACAAGGAAACAGCATGGAAAGACTGGGGAACCCTGGTCAAATGAAATAGCCAATCATGAATTCCAAAGAGAGATAATGAAACATACCTCTTGCTTTTTAACAGAGATATGATAAAATAGAGATGAGAATGGGATCTACATTTTTAGGCAATGTGTTGATTTATTAATTAAATACTTTTTTTGTTACAAGGAGTGTCCTATTGGCAGTAGGAATCATTGGAAAGTGAGTGTAACGTAAAAAAAAAATCAATTTTTTTCTTTCCTCTTTGAAGAAGGCTTAAAGGGTTTAGTCTGCTTTTCCACCTCTCATGTTCTCTAGAGCTACTCATTGAACTGTTCCATTGACTAGGAATCAGATAAAACTGGATGGTATTGGAACCCAATAAGGAAATGTGATTTGGGATTCGATAATGTGGCATTGTAGAAGGGCAGTACAAAAAAAGCAACTATTTCTGAGCGGTTTACAAAAAACTTATAGAATGAACATGACCTTAAAACAAGTATCACATTCAATATTTGTTCGGTCATGGTGGCCACTTTGCTACATTACCACAAAACCTGGTCAGTGGCTACACACAAAGGTTTTCCAGAGGCAAACTTAAGAGCATCTTAAATCTTCCCTCAGCCAGGAGACCCAGTAACAAATTGATCTACCAGATGACACCCAATGTTTCACAATACAGTCCAGATTTTTGAAGTGGATCACATGAAACTAGCTAAATACAAATGGGCCCTATACAATGCACATCTGTTGTGATTCTTCATACAACAATGAAGCTGTATGAATACAACTCTAACTGTTTTGGGCTGTTCCCACATCAAAAAAAATAATAATAATAAGTCCAACATTGACTCCTTTCGTCATTCAACAAATCTTTTATTAAGCGCCTGGAGTGTTCAAGAATGCGATAGCTAAGCAATGATGAATAAAGTATTATCCTGATTCTTTAAGAGTTCATAACCCTAAAGAATATATGAGATGTCCACACATAGCTACAATGAAAGGCACAATATTATGTCATCTACTTTATGCATAGCACAAGCAAAATATTAGGAACTCAAAAGAGAGACTACTTGTGACTGAGATAAAAAGAGTTCTAATTTGGTCTGGGTCTTGGAGGACAGTAGGTATTTTTACAGGTGGAGAATAGGCAAAGTAGTGTAAGCAAAATTATTCTCTTTTGTAGAGAAATACAAGGCTCAAACCATGCAGATAAACACACACATACACTCACATACACGTACCCATGCATTCATATACAAATGTCTTTTAACGTGGCCAACAGAAATAAGATGACATATAGGTTCAGTGTTTTGAAAAAATAGGGAATGGACTATATTATAAGAAGGATCTAAAACAATTTCAATAAATATATAAAACATAGCCAATCTACAACTTGCCTGAGAGGAAATGTGGAAAGCATCGTATAGGTGCAAGAAACATTTTAAAACTTTGTTGGATGATTAGCTGTAAAAGGGGTGGGATGGCAAAGATGTCGTAATCAGAGATAAGGTGGAGGGAAGAGGTAAAGAGAGAAAGAAGGGGGAGGGAGGTTTAGTGAGGGAGAGAGAAAGTCAGTATGTCTCTCCATCTTCCGCCAAGTTCCATACAATCCAAATATTATTCAGATTACTTCCCCATTTCCTTCTTCATGTCCTCCCTCCACACAGTCACAGTCATAAGTAGCTTACTAAACTAAACTTACCTGATTATCACCAAATATAGCAAGCAAGGAGAATCTGATTTCTGAAATAAGCACATGCTTAAAATCATTTACACTTTCTTTGCACCTCCAAAGCCAAGTAAACATTTCCATTACTTCATAGTGGTCCTTATTATTTCTTTCTGGTTTCATTAGTGGCCCTTTTTTTCCTTTCATTTAAATAAAAGCCTCTGAAAAACTACAGTTACAGATTTTCTGCAACCCACAATTTATGGCTGCTTCTTGCAACCTTCAAAAGCTTTTAAAAATAGTATTGGATCTATTATTCTGTATTATGGTAATTGTAGTGAAGATTTAAGAGGCACTTTTAGACTTTTTAGCTCTGCAGTATATTTCTGTTCCAATTTCTTGCTTAGGCATTTGGGAAAGAGGCCTTATTTAAAAGCTTCACCCTCTGCCCTCTGATATACAGCTTCCCTCTCAACTATAGTAACTAGACCTCGCTGTACAATTAGAGATGCTGGGTCTCCAATTAGAGCACTGTAAGAGATGGGGCAGGAGCCCATCTTTCAAGAGTCCTATTCCATTTCTATGTACCTGACAATAATCACTATTTTTCACATGTGCTAAGTGCCTTTGACCCCTTTATCATTCCTCACATCCCTTGTTAACTTCCCCACATACACACTTCCTTTGCTCCTATAGGAAATTGGAATAGGTAATCTTGAGATTAAATAACTCTAATGCCACTACTGAATCATGCAAAGACATTAATATAATAAATGTCCAAATAGCCACAGGAATTTATGCATTATTGATACCAAACTGACCTCACCCCATCCTCATAGATCTATTTGCTCTAGTTAACCTGTTTGCCTCTTGCAGCTGACTCTAAGATGGAAGCTATGTTCAGGATGAAAACTAGATCTATTATCTGGTTGCTGAGAAGGTCAAACTTCAACTCCAGAGGAATAGAGCCAAGTGAATTTTTAGACCTGTGGGCAGACCCCAAATATCACACTGACATAGTTTCCCATGTTCAATATATCCATTGTGCAAGATATCTTATACCTTCATTTATATCTTATACCTTCTTATACTTAATATCTTCATACAAAATGGCAAAAGAAATTCCTTTGAGAGAAGATTATATAAAAAGTCTTAGTGGGCTCCTCTCTTTTGTACTTTCAGAAGTTTCTACTCTGAATAGGCCTTTTGACCCTGCAAGAGCTGCAATTCTTTCCTCAAACATATTTCTAGTTCTAGACCAACTTAAGTATAGATCAGGACATTTAATTTCTCTACTTAAAAATCTTCCATGGTTCCGTGTTGCCTGTTAAGTAAAGTTCAACCCCCTTCATCCAATATTCATGGCCCTCCATAATTGGACCCCATGATTCCATTGAATCTTCATCTCATTTCATAGTTCCTCACCACAGACTCCATTTGCTTGTCAAATTAAATTCCTCTGCCCCCTCATTCACTTTCTTTTTTTTTTTTGGTAGGCAATTGGGGTTAAGTAACTTGCTCAAGCTTACACGGCCAGTTATTTCTGGGTGTGGTGCTAAGTATCAGAGCCCAGATTCGATCCCAGGTCATCCCAATTCTGGAGCTGGTGTTCTTACTCACTGAGCCACCTGGCTGCCCCTAAGCAATTGGGGTTAAGTAACTTGCTCAAGGTTACATGGCCAGGTGTTTGTGGGTGCTAAGTGTCTGAGCCCAGATTCAATCCCAGGTCATCCCGACTCTGGGGCCAGTGCTCTTACTCGCTGTGCTACCTGCCCGCCCCCCTCATTCACTTTCTGCTTTCCAACTTACAAGCCTTTGCTCAGGCTTTTTCTATTTTCCCTGAAATGCTCTTAATTATTTTCAACTCTGGCTGAGTTCTTACAGGTTTTAAAGATGCAATTCAAATGTCACCTTCCTTGGTCCCTCTAACATATCTTCTTTGATTTTGTTTCATTTCAATGCAATTCATTTATCATATCTTATTTTTCATGATAGTAGTTTATGCATATGTCATATCCCCCTTAGTGCTATGAGGACAGAGACCCTTGTCTCATGCAAACTATATGCCTCCCCAAATATTATCACAGTACCCTGCACACAGTAGGTTCTTATGAAATTTGTTGAACTGTATTGAGCAAAGATCTCAGGTGGGAAACTTTTTGGATTAACTTCCTCATCAAGGAAATTTTTCCCTGACTTGAAGCTTTCTTCTAAATGTAAGGATAACAACATTCAATCTGCACTATAAATAATCTGAAGTCTTTCTGCCTTGTTTTGCATTGCTCCAAGTCTCCATGTAAATTACAGAATAGTGAAATGCACAGCTATTCTGCCCACTGGTATTTTATGATTTTAATTTGTTCAAATGCTCTGAATTTCATTATATTTTCCCATTTGGTGCATGGGATTTTTACAGTTAACAGATGTTCACTTAATAGGGCCTCCTAGTGAGTAAATCCATTTTTCCCTATAGTATTAGTGTAACTTACCATCCCTCTAGTAGCAGTGTGTAGCTCTTGCCAAGTTATCTGGAAACAAGCTCAAGTCAGAAAACAAAACTGACTCCTTAAGAATGTTAGGCAATAGATGTGTTCTGTCCTATCAGCAATGTAATCCACTCATGTGTTCTTGTTTGCTTTGCAACAGCTTAACTCCTTCCACGTTAGAGATGTGTGAAAGGACCTACAGTAGTGAGCAGCACTTTCAGAAACCAACAAAACTCCACTCTTAGGTGAAAAACAATTCCACACTGAATCAATATTTTCATGACCTCTGGCTATTGCAAATATCAGAATTTTTAATGCACCCCAAATACTGAGGGAACAATTTCCCAAACTATTGTCCTTTACTCTCATCCTCCTTCTGAGATACTTAATTTGAAAAAAATACTATAAGCTCTGAAAAGAAGGCACAAACTGAAAGCACTGCTCACTTTCCCTAACATCTGGACTTATCTGCTGACTTTCCTTCTTAATTAGGTATCTCTGTCTTTAGTGAGTGATAGCTTCAGAATGTTATAGCTGATTTTCTCTTTCAAAATATGAATGGATTAGTTAGAAAAGAGAGAGTCCATAACCATCTGTATAATATACCTTAATACAATATGCACAACTTCTTTCTTCCACTGGACATATGATTGTTCTTTGTTCCTCTGCAACCTTAAATTGTGAGCCAAGGAGACAAATGAAAGCTGCCCTTGTTTTTTTTTTTATAAGAAAATTCATGGTTAGAGATCCCTAGCTCTCTGAGACTCCTGATTATTTCACCCTTTTACTAGGAAGAAGAAAAGTATTAATGCTGGTGGCACTCTGAAAATTGAAGAAAAGAGAAAAACACTAGAAAGGAAAGCACTTGAAGAAGTCATTAAATTCATCCCACTGCTTCCACTTAGGAATTTCATCTAAATTCAGCCAATAGATATACATCTTTCTGTTTTTATTAGAAGCCATCTGACTTCTTAGCCCAGATACATTTGTTGCCCTTCTTCTTACCTGACACTTTCCAGAGTGACCCTAGCTTCCACACCTTACTAACTGGATAGTTTTAGTTTCTTCATAAGATGGCATAAGAAACTGGCACCTTAGACTAAATGCCATTCATCCTACCATCTTTCTTCCTGTTTCCTGGGTTGCAGGTCTTGTTCTTTGTTAATTCTATGTCTATTGATCCTCTTCTTTACTACTCAACATTCCTTTTATACATCTTTCATGTCTACCTATCACTTTTTCATAAGGGGCTGTTCAGAGCCTATGCCATTCAATGTAGGTCCCTAACTTCCAACCACGCTCTCCATTCCACTCCTCACTCTCTACAGATGACTTAATTTCTTACTCTATGTAGAAAACTAAGGCTATTACATGAATTCCATCCATTTTCCTCTTTTTTCCCCAATATATCTTTACCTTCACCCCTCTACTCCTCCTCCTTTGGTGTTTCCAAGGAAGAATTTTCCTAGGTGATACAGTGTTGTTAGAATCAGGTAGACCTGGATTCATAGCCCACCTGAGACATCTACTAGCTTTGTGATCCTAGGCAAGTCACTTAACTTCTTTAACCTTTCTTTTCCTCCTTGGTCAAATACACATTTTTTTTTGCTTTTTGGAGGGCAATTGGGGTTAAGTAACTTGCCCAAGGTTACATGGCTAGTTTTTTTGTGTGGGTTTTAAGTGTCTGAGGTCAGAACCAAACTTGGGTCCTCCTGACTCTGGGGCCAGCACTTTACTCACTGTGCCACCTAGCCGCCCTGAAATACACATTTTTAACTTGATTAAAACTAAGGTCCATTTCAGCTCTAGATGTATGATTCTATGATCACTTCACCTGTGTGCTTGATTTATACCTAGCTTTATACAATATTTTAAGGTTTACAGATCACTTCTCATTAGTTATCTCATTAGTTGTGGGAATTGAGTTCAAGAGAGTAGGGATGGGTGTATAAATCTTTTTTTTAGCAATTGGGGTTAAGTAACTTACTCAAGGTTACACGGCCAAGTATTTCTCAGCGTGGTGCTAAGTATCTGAGCCCAGATTCGATCCCCAGGTCATCCCGACACTGGGGCCAGTGCTCTTACTTGCTGAGCCACCTGGCTGCCCCTAAGCAATTGGGGTTAAGTAACTTGCTCAAGGTTACACGGCCAGTTATTTCTGGATGTGGTGCTAAGTATCAGAACCCAGATTTGATCCCAGGTCTCCCGACTCTGGGGCCGGTGCTCACACTCACTATGCCACCTGGACTCCCCTTGGGTGTATAAATCTTTAAGTCATCTGTAAAGAGGTAATAATTTAATCCATGAAAGTTGATGAGGTCACCAAGAAAAAAGAGAAAAGAGAAGAATGTTCAAGACAGAGCTTTGAGATATGACCACGCTAAGAGGCATGCTAAGCTAGCAAAGAAGACTAAGGAAATTATGTTGTTTGTCCTTTGTTTCAAAGAGGACCAGTGCCATCACAGGATGCTATCTTGACTCACCAATTAATTGTTTAAATGAGGCAGAGTTGCACAAAGTCATCTGCATCATTATCTCTTCCAGAGTCATTAAAATCTAGTAGCAGGACAAAAGTCAAGATGTGATGTCGAGGTGATGGCCCAGGATGCAGTGAATGACCTTGGCATCTTTGATGCCTGACCAAGCTCTAAGTGTACCACAGTACCTATATCATCCACCTTTATGGCCCTTGGAACAAATTGTTCTCATCTGCCTATTCCACTGAAGGAAGTCTTTACATGCTTGATATAAACGTGTCCCCAACTCATCAACAGGTTTGAGTCCTGTTAGCTATCTTGAACCTGGTCTAGCCTGTCTGCCAAGATGGTTTAGCAGGATGTGAACACTGCATGCTATAGCTACTTGAAGCCAAGGGTGAAAGTTGAGTAAAAGTGGACATTTTTATATGGTTGAGCAATTCTGAAAAGGGCTCAGTAGGTTCTCACAACATGAGTGATAGTCCTCTCTGAACACTCCATGCTGGTGTGAGGCAGGTAGAAGAACTAGGAGACAATAATGTTAAGAAAAATCATAGAGGAGTATCCAAGAGGAGGGGATTGTCAGCAATGCCAAATACTACAGAAAGGTCAAGAAGTATAAGGATTAATGAAAGAATCATTCAAATTAAAGACCTAGAACTAAAGACATCTTCACTAACCACATGCATCCAATTACTCACTATCTTAAAATTGTGCCTTAAATTCTACTTTAGGAATGTCTCTAGCATGAGGTGATAAGGGCCCACCCCAGCATGGTATTAGTGTCAGAGAAGAGATTAAGGCATATGTGAAATATGTTAAGAAGGTACAATCCCCAGGCCTTCACAAAAGTTTGGATGGAACTGGGGTTGGGGTGGTAAGAGAGAGTGAAGAATGAAAATGACACTGAGGTTGTGGTCTTTGGTAACTGGGAGGATAGTGGTACCCTCAACAATAATATGGAAATTAGGAAGAAGGGAGGATTTGAGAGAAAAGAAAATAAATTCAACTTGGGACATATTGAGCTTAAGATATCTACAGAACATCCCATTTAAGATGTCCAATAAATAGCTGAAAATGTTAGACTAGAGGACAGATGAAAATCAGGATTAGGTAAGTAGATTTGAGAATCATCAACATAGAAGTGATAATTGAATCCATGAGAGCTGATAAGGTCAAATGAAATTAAAGACAATGTAAAAGGCCCAAGATAGAGCCTCATGATATGACCTGGCTGAAGATCCAGCAAAGAAGACTGAGATGGAATGGGGAGACAGGTAGGAAGAGAAGCAAGAGAGAGAATTATCATGTAAACTTTGAAGAGAGTTTGAGAAAGAGCTTGGATTCGCACTCAATGTGCTCTAAGGTCCCCACAATTCTACAGCCTTATCTCCAAGTCTTCCCCACAATAAATAAATAAATATCATTTAATTAGCAGTGCCTTGTATTTTATATACAGGGAAGTAAATGAGCAAGTGAGGGACCAGACACTTCTCAAAGAACTTATAATATCAGAGGGTAGGGAAGAATTAGGAAATAACAACATAGCACCTTGGTCAGCACAACCCCTAGAGTCCTTATTAATACTGTTGATACATTAGCATGCTCTTTGGCTTTAATTGGTGACAAGCTAGTAACCCAAGAATTGTAAATGGGATTTCATTTATCTATATCCAACTGATCAATATTCACTCAGCATGCTGCCACTTCTAGCATCTCTGAGGAATAAAATAAATTGTCAGTCAGCAGCATGGCTTTGTTGTTGTTATAAAGATTTGGAGGGGGGGAGGGTGCTAAATTATTCACCTTCTCAAAAAGCAATTTGATAAATGTTTATTTCTTCATAATGGATTCTAACAACTACTGATTTGTGACCCTTGCTGTGAACAGAATTTATATTCGGAGGGGGCCAACGCTCCGTGAAAATTCTCAGACGGTAATACAAGTCATTGTTGAAATGTTTCTTCTTTCCTCTCAGACAGTACACCGGCCTCCCATGGCACAAGGGGCACTAATTGAATTTAAGAGACGTAATAAGTGAGAAGTACATACAATCACATCCTGAGCTACGAAAGCCAACTCCACAGTCTTGGCAGGAAATACATGCCAAACGGCATATCGGCAACAGTCCCATAGCCAAAGCAGAGAGATCAGAAACTTTGAAAGTTTGTTGATGAGTTCCATGAAGGGAAAAAGGTCTCTATTTGGGGGGTAACAGGAGAATTAGTGCTTTCTGGCTATAAGAAAATTTCTTTACCAGAGGACTTTTTTTTTTTACAACATATAAAATAAGCACATTATAATTTACTTTCTTGCTGGCTTATCTGAGTAACACTTCACCCCCAGACTGTTTTCCTATTTGAGAGAAAGTTGAATGCCCCTTGCAGATCAGATTCTACAAAGTTGGAGTCCTCAGGGAGACTCCAGCTCATCAAGGAGGGCCTGTCATACTCTAGATTTCTAAGAGTAAGAAATGCTGGGTTAGGAAGAATGCTTTCTCTAACATTCTAGAGCTTTTAAAGAGGAAACACTGAAATATCATGTGCCAGGATCAGCAGGGTAGGAGCTTGTTTTCCTTTACACAGAAAAAGTACAGAAGTTCACACATGCTGCTTGGCACTTGCCCTTGCTTGGCAATCATGTCTATGGCAAGTCCCTTCCAGGAAAAGGCCTGCCCTGCCTCTTGTTCATTCTTAGCATGTTATAAACACCCCTCTGATTTAGTCAGGTGGGGATCACGGTGTTTTAAGCCATCCAAAATATTTCAAAGCTTTAAAATACACTTATATTCTTTTGTTTTTCCGTGTGAAGACTGAAGCTTATTTACTTCTTGAAAAACTGTCACTGTTTCGGTATCTATCTCTAAGTGCTATATAAACAGAATTTAACAGAGTGAGCCCTAAATGGCTGCACACCCTTCCAGCTCAGTACTCACGCTCTTTCTCTGCCCATAAAGCATAGTCCCTGCAGTTGTGGCTGCTAACAAGACCACTTCTCTGTTTTTCCTAGTAAATAAATGGAAGGAAAATGCAAGAAAATCCCTGATTGGTTATTAACTGACCACCTTCCTTAAGTCACTTTATTTCCATCTGTTGTTCAGTTGCTTCAGTCATGTCTGATTCTTCATGACCCCATTTGGGGTTTTCTTGGCAGAGAAATTGGAGTGGTTTTCCATTTCCTTCTATGGCTCATTTTACAGATGACAAGACTGAGGCAAACGGGTTAAAAGACTTGCCCAGGGTCACATAGCTAATAAGTGTTTGAGGCCACATTTGAACTCAGGCCTTCCTAACTCCAGACCTGGCATTCTATCCACTGTGCCACAAAGCTGCCATGATTTTTTCCCCATGATAGATGACAACCAGTTCACATTTTACATCATAGTTTGGGGTTTTATGGTCAATCAGATGGTTTATGAGCCCTAAATTATTTAAAATTACAGAAGAAGGGTATTTGTCAGTAAGGGATATTATTTCATAGAATCTTAGAACTGGGAAAAGACCTCAGAGATTGTCTTGTCTAGCTGCTTCATTTTATAGATAAACCCCAGACAGGACAAGAGACTTGTCCAAGATCCCACAGCTAGTTGGGACAGAACTCAAATCTAGTAATTTCCCCATAAATTAAGCTACTCTACATTTTTTAAACTTTCAATACACCCTGATGGGACACTTCATATAAGATATTACTTTTCTCATGGATTTCAAGACCCAGAGTTAATTCTAAAGAGTTAAATTAGTATAAACTAATTTAGTTTAAACAAGTTAGTTAAACAAATAAACAAAAAAAGTGCCTTTTCTGAATGGCAAAAAGTGGTAATAGAATGTTTTATTGCTCTTTGGAAGAAAATTGCCAAAGTTTTAGGGAGAGGATCGTTTTTTTTCCACTCCAACATCTATAGGGGCTCAAAAAGAATTAAAAACTAAAGGAAATATGCTCCATGTTCTTCAAGTTCTTCAAGATATTTTGGTGTCCATTAGTAAAGGATATCTGACTATGGTGGTGGTGCTTTTATTTCCAGAAACCATTACAAAGAATGCTATTGGTTTCTGGTAGAGGCAGTGTGGTGTAATGAAAAGCATACCAGACTTGGAATCAATTAGCCCAGAGTCTGAAGTCTGCTTTTGGCACTAAACTTGGCATGTGACCATGTCACACTTCAATGAACAAGTTACTTTGCTCAGCCTCACTCTCTCCATCTATAAAAAGAATGATAATACCTCACATACCTTATTCAAAAGATTGTTGTGAACCTTAAATGAGAATGAATATATACAGCACTCTGCAAACAACGTACTATATCAAATCTGGTTGTCATTATCCGTCCTCACTGGTACATCTCTTTGTGGATTTGCACAATGTTGTATACCTTGCCAGGCTCATGGGTCAGTACTAAAACAAGCTGGAAATCAATCTCCGCTCCTCCTTCCTGGGCCCTACACAGTATGCCTTAAAATTCCTCATAATTACTCAGGGCTTGGTATCTGCTCCCCATCCGAACCTTCAGTCAATTCCAATAGTCTTGCACCTATATTCTTTGTCTCTTCACCCACCAAGCTCCTTGCAGACCAGAAGACTCTCATTGGCCAAGTTTGCAGAGAATTTTATAAGTATTATTTCTTTTCCTCCCCACTATGATCTTTTTTTTCTTTTTTTTTTAAGCAATCGGGGTTAAGTAACTTGCTCAAGGTTACACAGCCAGTTATTTCTGGGTGTTGTGCTGAGTGTCTGAGCCCGGATTTGATCCCCAGGTCATCCCAACACTGGAGCCGGTGCTCTTGCTCGCTGTGCTACCTGGCCGCCCCCCCCACTATGATCTTTTAAAGTAGGTATATTATTGCTATTCTCATCTTACAGTTAAGGAAATTGAGGATGAGCCACTTGCCCAGAGGCACACAACTAATAAGTATCTGAGGCAGTACTTGAACTCAAGTCTTCATGACTACAGGCCTACGACTCTATTCACTGCACCACCTAGCTGCCCCAATTTTTTTATTGGTATCTATTTATATATGTATTTATTAAAGTAGAAATTTAAAAAGCCATTGCACCTCTGCTTACATTGTCATGAGAAAACAGAGGGGTTCTTCTTTTCCCCCTTTATGATTTTAAATTCCCCAGCTCGGGCATCCCCATTCCTGGTTTGCTCCTATATGATTAAGCTACACCCAGTACACTAAAGTGTCCATCAATGGTCAGTTTGCAAGAGAAGTGACATGGATGATTAGTGAAAGAGTAGAATAGCACCTCCTCGGCTGACACTAGAGGAAAACTGAGAGTAAGTAGAAGAAACTGTAAAAGTTTTAAAAATAGGTATAAGATTGGGGCAGCTAGGTGGCAGAGTGAATGGAGAACAGGCCCTGGAGTCAGGAGGACTTGAGTTCAAATCCAGCCTCAGACACTTAACACTTACTAGCCATGTGACCTTGGGCAAAGCACTTAACTAAAATTGCCCTGCCTTCCCCCCTCCAAAAAAGAAAATTAAAAAGGAAGGGGTAAGGAGGAATAATATGATTCAATTGTTTTGCTCATCCAACTCATTTTTGAATGATCACTTTATTAACAAGGATAATAGAAATTAAACTCCTGAGCACCTAGGCCATTTTTTCTTCCTAGAACAGCAGCTGGGACATACCAGGTACCTAAATTTTTGTTTAATTAAATGGAATGATATTATTATGTATGGGTAAATAGTACCTGCTTATAAGAGGTATATAGTACAAGTATTACTATTCCCATTTTATAGATAAGAAAACTAAGAATTTAGTGACTTGTACCCACACAGTTAATAATAGGTGACAGAGATGGGGTTCAAACTCAAATCTTCTGACTACAGAGATATTTTTTGTTATCTCACATCAATGACCCCAGCATCAATGCTGCAATATTGAATTTTTTTTTAAGACAGCAATCGTAAGCATAGAGAAAATTAAAATCACCATTAGGAGAATTGTTATAATAAAAAATGTACTGAAAGATGTTTCTCCTATGAATGGGCCTAAATAAATAGAAAAGCACTAGTATTTGGAGGATTGAATTAAAACGTATTAAGAGCTTTATTCAAAATCCAAAGCCAGTCAACTGGAAGAGATTGGGAATCATCTGGGTCTGAACAGAAAGAGTGCAAAACACAAAGCAAAACGAAAAGAATGGAATGTTTTCTGAATCTTAAAGGAATCTTAAAACCCACTAGTAATTTATTACAGTCCATTATACTAATATTGCTCTTTGCTTCCCACATGCCTAATTTGGGGGGGGGGGTCCCTTTTGAGTTTTCCCACTAGAACATTAGCACAGCTCTGCTCCAATATCTGCCTCTGCTCCTTCCCCCCCAGAAGGTTTTCCCTATGCCATTTGGTATGTTCAGCTGTAGGCAGAGATGACATGTGGTAATTGTTGAAGACATTTGCACCCATGTTTTTATTTTTGTTTTTGTTTTGTTTTGTTTATAGCAAATGTAATTCCCCTTTGATGCTGTCACAGCTTCTCCCCATCCTGTAGTGACAGTGAACTCCAATATCATGCAAGTAAACATTCAGATAGAGATCAAGCAATGCAGCTGACTATATTGCAACTTTTGACTTTCAACTCAGTGTTTACCTTGATATACATATTACCATTTGAAGAAATGAAATACCATTCTTTTCTTCTGCTACAAAATATATATATATAATTTTCCCCTACAGTGAGTCTAGTTGAATTGTTCTAAGCTTAAAAATACAATCTGTTTAACCCCCAAAAATGTCTTAGATTAAAAAAAAGAATTCTGCTTTGTTACATGTGCACAGATTCTAGGCACTCTTGAATTAACAAACTCTATTAGTATCATTTTAAAGCATGGTTCATCTTCTCAAAGCAATTGCCCACCTCCACTCTCTAGCCCATATTTGTGCTCTGAAGAAAAGATTATTAAACTGCCTCTACAGAAGAAGAATGCCAACTGTAATGGTAATGGGAATTTGAAGATCTTCCCTGCCCTTAAATAGGCCTAAGGGAATTTGAAGATCTTTCCTGCCTCTTAATAGGCTGAATATAATCACATAGAGTCTGTGGTGGAAGAAGTTTGCTGAACCCATGGATCAGGAAGGAGTAGAGCAGGAAATGAGTCAGAGCAGTCAGTGTGGAGGAGAGAGAGGACACAGGTAAGCAGACAGCTAAGTTTGTGAGTATTTATTTGTGGGAAGGCCCTAGCAGGGGGAAGGCTTTGGGATGCTGTTGCTTCCTGCAGTGATAAAGTGTATTAACTTCTTTATTGTTATGATTGATTTGGTTTTCTGGTGTTGGAAGTTGGCTTTCTGCTGTTGGAATTTGGTTTTCTAGTGTTTGAATAAATGTTTCGTTTCTGTCCTTGATATGGAGAATCTGTTATATATGTGATTCAGAACTATGCCATCATATTCATAGTCTCCATTAGTGCTGTGAATATTGCCTTGGCAATATACCTACATAATAGGTGTATATATTATGTGCATAACATACATAATATAACCTACAGATACACCCAAAAAATCTGTATGTGTATATACATGTGTATAGACAATCTAGGTCACTGATTCATTTTTAAAACTGGACATCCCAGCAGGCAGATTTCAAAAACCTGGGAAGACTAATATTAAAGTGAGGCAAAGTGAAATGAGCAGAACCAGAAGACTGTACACAGTAACAGTAATATTGTACAGTGATCAACTGAAAATGACTTAACTGTTTTCAGCAATACAACAATCCAAGAAAATTACAAAGTAATCATGATGAAAAATGCTATCTATGTCCAGAAAAAGAACTGATGGGGTCTGAATGCAGATCAAAACATACTATTTTTTGCTTTCTGTATTTTTTTATGTTTTTCTTTCCTTTGGGTCCGTATCTTCTTTCACAATATGAGTAATATAATAATATGTTTTTCATAATTGTACATGTGTAACTTACATAAAATGACTTACTGTCTCAAGGAGGGGGGAAGGTGAGGGAAGAAGAGACAAAATTTGAAACTCAAATTTTTAAATGAATGTTAAAGATTGTCTTTATATGTAACTGTGGAAAATAAAATGTTATTTTAAAAACTGGACATCTCAAATCTGTCAAATTATCAAGATACAAACAAAAAAGTTTCTCTCTTATGTTACAAACTAACTTCAGTCATGAATAATGACATTTTGCCAGGTAAAACTCCATGGCTGTATGACTAGAGGGAATAAAGATAACTGATGATAGAAACTACACTATGAAACTAGGGAGTTGGACTCCAAAAAAAGGCTAAATAATTGACCAAATTACAAATGCAACAACGCATTAATTTTTTTGCCCTACAAAGACATCACATTCTGGCCCCAATCTACCTTTGCACGTTTACAGTTCTCTTGATGAAGTCTATATTCTAGCAAAACTGTCCTCCTAAATATTTCCTGGCTTTGGCATTACTTCTCTCATCTCAAATGAGAGTTAAGGAAGCAGAGGCACCAAGTAGAGAGATGGCTTTTTCCAAAGAATTTGCCAAAGAAAAAGAGTAGAGACATAATACAATAGCTAACATAATGAGTAGGAACTAGTGAAATTTTAGAAGGATGGGGGAGATATGGCCGAGTTCCCAGCAGGGAAGGAACCAGAAGACTAAAGAGAAAGTAGGGATGAGGGTGGAACCAGATTTAGTGGAGATGATTAAAAGGGAAGGGAATCAGAGATTTATGCAGAGAGCTTTTTCTTGGAAAGGAAAAGAAAAAACCATTAGGGACTGGAATGAAGTAGGAGATATTTGGAATAATAATATAGAGTTATGAGATAAGGATGGAGGGGGGAAGGGGACCTCTCAGCAGATGACCTCATTTGTTGTTGTCATACAATTTTTGTTGAAGTGTAAGGTGAGGTCTTCAGCTGAAAGTGTGCAGGGAAGGGTGCCATGAACAGCTTCATCAAAGAGGAGAAAAATCTCTAGGAATCAAATATAAATCTGAATATTTGGCATTTAAATCTTTTTCCAACCTGGACACTTCTTACCTCTATATAGTCTTTCATGAATTCTCTTTACAAATTCAGCAATCTAGCCATATTGGTTTGTGCCACCTCACATCTTCATTCCTTTGTACTGTCCCCCAAGCCTAGAAAGCACTGTTATCTCCCCTCTATGTCTTGGAATCCCTGGTTTATTTCAATACTTACCTCAAAAGTCGCCTAGTATGTAAAATTTTCCTGATATCCTCTTACTTCTCTCCACCCCCTGTCAGCTGCTAGTGCTCTCCCTGCTAGCTGCTAGTGCCCTGCTTCCCCAAATTTCTTTGTAGAATTTGCCTGTTTATTCATTTGTTTTTGTCTGTTTGCTTTGGTGGATCAGTAGATAGAACAGTGAACCTAGAGTCAGAAAGACCTGAATTCAAATTTGGCCCCAGACACTTGTTAGCTCTGTGACTGTGTCTGCCTCAGTTTTCTCATCTGCAAGATGGGAATAATAATAGTGACGACTTCCAGGATTATTGTGAGGATAAAATGAGATGATAGTTATAAAGCATTCTGCAAACAATAAAGTGTTATATAAATGCTAGTTATTTACTCCTACTCTTACTATTATTATTTACATATTATCTCTACCACAAGATTGTAAGCTCATTGAGGTCATATTTCACTTTTTTCTTTGTATTTCCAGCAAAGTGTCTGGAACATAGTAGGCACTCAATAAATGTTTTTGACTGATATATTGATGAAGAGAAATAGTAAGAGATAAGGCTAGAAAAATAGGGTAGCACCAGGTTGGAAGGCCTTTGAAGTCAGACAGAAGAATTTATTCTGTAGGTAACAGAATATTTGATCACAGTTGTGAAATGAATTACTTAGCCTTACATTTAGGTTCCTTACAAACTAGCTCTGCCTTGATTCATATCATTCTTATTCATACATTTCACTTTTTAGCCAAACTGGACTATTAGCCATTTCATGAACTCAGTATGCATTTGCAAGACTATCTTTCATGCCTGTAATACACACTCCTTCCTAACATTCCTCCAGAAAGGTCAATTTGAGTATCTTTTCTCACTCCCACCCTCCCGGAATCTAAATGTGTTCTCTAGCTCATCAAATTTTCTTCCTACATTTTGTGTTGGTCCCTATTCCACCCTTCGGAAGTTAGGTGGTCCAGTGGATAGAGCACTATGCTTAGAATCAGGAAGACTCATCTTCATGAGCTCAAATCCGGCCTCAGACACTTACTAATCATGCAACCCTGAACAAGACACTCAACCCTGTTTGCTTTAGCTCCTCAGCTATAAAAGGAGAAGGAAATGGCAAACCATTCTAGTATCTTTGCCAAGAAAACACCAAATGGTGTCACAAAGAGTCAGAGAAGACTAAAATAAACTGAATTCCACCCTCCCCCTAAAGCTCTGCATTACATATGTCTGTACACATGCCATATCCACAATTAGAACATAATAGCCATAGCTAGCATTTACATAATACTTTAAATTTTGCAAAGTGCTTTCATACGTTAAGTTTTTTTGATCCTTACAACAACCTTATGATACAGGTGCTATTGCTATTGCCATTTTATAAATGAGGAAACTGAGACTGAAAGAAATTAAGGGTTTGCTCAGGGTCACACAGCTAGCAAGTGTCTGAGGCAGGATTTGAATTCAGGGTTTCCTGGCTTCCAGTCCAACACTCTATCCATTGTGCCGCTTCGCCTTTAATCTCTGCATACCCACAAGCATGGTTCATTGCACAGAGAAGGCATTTAATAAATGTTTGTTGTAATAAATGTAATTCAATGACTCTCTTATGCTTCTATGTATTTAAAAAAACAATTATTCTAGCAGTGGAAGGAGCAATGATTTGGAGGATGGAGACATGTGAAACAAGTACAGAGGTTGAACCTGTAGATGTAGTTTTGGGAGCCTTCTCAGTAAATGTGGCATGTGAACCATGGGAGTAAGTAAAACTGCTGAGAGAAATATTCATATTCAGGGTTCAGAGGATGAGGGTAAGGAACAAGATCTAAGAAGAGCCGGAACAAAATAAGATCAATGATCAATGACGCGAGTAGTGGGTTGGCCTCAGTAAGTAATAGGTGTATTTCTTCTGCAATGAGGAAAACAAAAACAAGAAGCATTGATAATATTGTAAAAGTCCTGAAGAGTGGAAAAGGGGAGTTGAAGAAGTTACCAACAAACTAAAAGCAAATGCTCATGACACTTGTGATTGATGCAAAGTTCATTTCAATATCTGACATTTATATGGTCCTTGGTGTTCCACATATATCATCTGATTGGAGCCTCATGACAACCCTGTGAAATAAGGACTCCATTTTGACAGATAAGAAAACTGAGGTTTAGGGAGGTTAAGTGACTTGTCCACAAGGTCACAGTTAGTAGGTGTTTAAAGTGGAATTCATAGAATGTTCCAGACTGGAGATATCATGTCTCCACAGCAGCAAATTGCTTCTACTATGAAATTCTTAGCTTGGTAAGAGCAAAAACTCTATTTGGAGTCAAAAGACCTATGTCTCAATTTTGGCTGTGCCACTTCACACCTGGCTAACCCCAGCAAGCCACTTTACTTCTAGAAGCTCAGTTTCCTCATATTAGTAGTCATAATATGTGAACTTATGGAGTAGAACCAGGCAATCTATACCGTCCCTTTCCAGTCTTAAGTCGATATTCTTGTGATCTCTTGAAATCAAGATGACAGGTATGATTCCCTTATGAGCCACCTAGCTTTCTATACAAAAAACCTTCACTCTACAGCTACACACCACATTCCTA
Source organism: Petaurus breviceps papuanus (assembly GCF_028583685.1). NCBI lineage: Eukaryota > Metazoa > Chordata > Mammalia > Diprotodontia > Petauridae > Petaurus > Petaurus breviceps. The sequence continues at coordinate 18,717,383 of NW_027186372.1, forward strand.
GCTTTCATTATCTCAAAAATGCAGATGTCTAAGATAGTCTAAATTTAAGAAAAAAACTGAGAACTAAGTGCAATTCATTCCCATTACAGGAAAAAATATGGACACATTTCATAATTGCAATGTCTGTAATATTATTTCCATATTTGTATTGATCACTCTAGACCAGAAATTTTGAACACACCTCACATAGCCAAGTGTTCCCAAGTTCTCCTGGAACCCGATTAAAATTAAAATGTAATTTGCTAAACAAAATAAATAGAATGCAATGTTAATATCTGACTTTCTAAGTCAATATGGCACCTATAAGGATCCACATTATGGCTTAGCAACCTCCATTACGTTTTTAGTTTGACACCATTGTTCCAAACTAGCTACAATGGGAAACAGCCAAGACAACTAAATATTTCCAAGTTATTCATAAAATAACTAGAAATGGTTTGAATTTGATTGATATTATATCATGGCTTAGTATTTGATATTATATCTTAGAAGAACCAATGGAAAACAAGAAGGCCAGAGCCAACTAAACAATAATTAATGATGCCCTCCTTTCTATATCCTACTGCTTCCTGAATATTACACACACACACACAGACATGAGCACAAACACAGTTTACTACCCCATGCCTCAATATTATGGGTGGAGTAGTAGCTAAATGGAGTTAGATCAGAGGGAGGAAAGTAAATAAAATGGTAAGCTCTAATCTAACTATCCTGCTGGGACAAAAAAAAAAAAAACATTACTATGGGGAGATGAAATAAAAGACTTGGAACTAAGAAAAAAAGATGATTTGTAGAAAATTCAAGAGGGAAAAAAGAGATGCAAAGCTATGGAAAGAATAGAGTGGAGGGAAAGGAGCAGGCAATGTATCTGAAAAACAGTTCAAATTAGATGCACGATCTGGTTCGGGAGAGATAAGGGGATCAGCAAAAATTTTCAGAGAGAGCAAAGAATTAAATATACATATATAGTGAAAATATCTAAATATATACATATACACATATGTATATATGTGTGTGTTTACTTATGTGTGCATTTAGATATGTGTGTGTGCATACATATGTACATATACAGCAGAAAAATAAAAATATAAAAACAAAGGATTGAGTCAAAAACAAAAAATGCTGCTTTAATTAACGACGTCCCCATTTCCTATTGTCAATAAGTGAGGAAGTGTGCAAAGCATAGGGCACAAGAAGAAAGAAATCATTTTCTTGAACTTCAAGGGAAAAGGATGGGGAAAGTATAATGGAATCAAATGGCACACCACAGGAGAGAGATGTTCTGGGAAAGAGAAAGTATGGTGAGAGAAAGCCATTTATGATGTGATGAAAAGGGAAACTGAACTCAAAATCTTAGTTCAAATTATTATATCACTATGTGACAGTACAGAAGTAAATTAATGTCATTTTCCAAAAAATAAAAACAAAATTATATTACAATCTTAGAGTGGTAAAGGCAGTGGTACGCTAGTAAATGTTTAACAACTGCCTCTCTGAAAAGAAGTATATGTGCATGACACATCTTAAAATTTTAATCTACATTATTAACATTGTCTCCATCATTTTCTTAAGTCTAGACAAATTAGCAAATAAACAAAACAACAAATCAAGCCCAGATTTATAGTGTTTGCCAATATTCAAGCAATCAACATTCACACTAAATTTTAACAAGCAGATCTTGAGAGACAGTTTAAATTGAGTGCAGCACTCTCTTCAATGAACCATCTAATAGTATCAATCCATGCTCATGAACTCTGAATTTCCTTTATTTTATCATACTTTGTTGTCATTCTATCTCTCCTTTTGCCTTGCAACTCCAAGTCCTGTTATTCTTTCTCACCATGAGCTCCAATCCATCCATTGCTCAGCTTTTTCTTATACCATCAACCCTGTACTGGCCACACTCTCTCCTCTTCCCTATCTTGAACCTTTGGTGAACCAGTTCATCTCTTCCCTGCCCACTCCTCTCGAGTCGTTTGCCCCTATAGCTAAGAGAAAATGTCATCCTGTCAAACCCCAGCCTTGGATTATTCTCACCATACACTACTTTTGGCCCTATTCAAGGGCTGCTGAAAAAAAAGCTGAAGAAAATCACAAAACTTCTGACTGGCTCCACTACAAATGTATGTTACGTAACTGCAACTATGGCAAGGCAGCTCTTTTATACCTCCCTAATTGATTCTCTATACTACTTACTACATTGCTCTTTCCAGACTTTTTCATCCTTCCTCAAACAGCTCCCTCTTCCCCCTCCTCCCAGTTGGGAATCTTGACATATTTCAGTAAAAAAAAAAATGAGGCCACAAGAAGAGAATGCCTTCTTCTTTCCTGATTCTTATCTCACATCTCTCAGACGTCTTCTGCAACTATCTGCAACTACATATGTTTCACATGAAGAGGTAACCTCTTTTCTTGGCAAGACAAACCCCACTATGTGCATAACAGATTCCATTCCATCCTGTCTCCTCTACACCCTCTGTCTCTCTCTGTCTATCCGTCTCTCTCTCTCCGTCTCTCTCTCTTTTTCTGTGTGTGTCTCTCTCTCCTTATTTTCTATCACTCCCTGTCTACTGACATGAGCTTCACTGCTATCCACAAATATGACCATGTCTCCTCTATCCTAAAAAAGCAGCCGCCAAAAAAAAATCTTCACTTGATCCATCTATCCCTGCTAGCTTTTTTCCTATATATTTCCTCCATTTTGTGACTAAAACTACCCTACTTTCTTTCCTCTCATTCTCATGATTTTTTGCATTCTGACGTTTACCACAAAATTAAATTGAAACTGCTCTCTCCAAAGTTACTAATAATCGCTTAATAGTCAAATCTAATGGCTTTTTGTCAGTCCTCATTCTTCTTGGCCTCTCTGCAGCACTTGACTCTATCAATCACCTCTCTTCTCTCTAGGTTTTCATATCATCGCTTTCAGGAAAAGTAGCTTCTCTTAGTTGTCTGATTTCTCTTTTCCTATCTCCTTTACTGTTTCTTCATCCAGTTCATACCTGCTATTCATACAGGTCCCTCACGGCTCTATCCTGAGACGTTTTCTTTTCTTCCTCTATGATACTTCACTTAGTAATCTTGTCAGTTCCCATGGTTTCATTTATCATTTCTATGTAGACGACTCCCAGACCTACTTCAACTCTAACCTTTCTCCCAATCTCCCGTTTCTAATCCCCAATTTCCTATTAGACATCTCAAATTAAGATGTCCCATAGATATTTCAAACTGGATGTCCCATAGCCATCCAAAATTGAACTCATTCTTTCTCTCTAAATTTCCCCTTTTTAACTTTCCTATAATTGTTGAGGATACCACCATTCTCCCAGTCAAACAGATTCAAAACTTATTTTCATCCATGACTTTTAATTCTCTCTCCCTTCCCACCCCAACATACAAATCAATTGTCAAGTCTTACTGTTCCTACATTCATAATATCTCTTATATATGTCTCTTCTTCTCTGAAATAATGACCACCCTGGTGCTCTCATGCTTGATTGACTATTACAATAGCCAACTGGTTGGTCTCCTTACCTCAAAAGTCTCCCCCCCCCATCCATCCTCCTCTCATCTATAAAATTAATTTTCCTAAAGCATAGTTCTGACCATGTTGGCTCCCTTTTGCAGCCAGGATCAAATATAAAATTCTCTTCTGTTTTGTGTTGTTTTGTTTGGAAAGACTTTCATAACATGACCATGTTGCTACCTTTCCAGTTTTCCTAAATATTATTCCCCTCAGTGTAGTCTGTGACTCAGTGACACTGATCTCTTTGCTGTTCTTTATATATGATAGCCCATGTCCCAACTCTGGGCTTTTCCACTTGCTTTTACCCATGCCTAAAATGCTCTCTTGGCTTCCCTAGATTCCTTAATGTCTCGGCTATAGTCATGCTTTCTGCACAAAACTTTCTCAGTCCTCTTTAATCTTATTTCTTTCCCTCTGAGACTACTCCCAATCTATCCTGTCTATATCTTGTTTGCACACAAATGTTTGCATGGAGTTTCTCTCATTAGACAATCAGCTCAATGAGAACAGATTTTTTTTGTTGTTTTTTTTTTTTTATTCCCACCACTCGGCACAGTGTCTGGCAAATAGCAGGCACTTAATAAATGCTAGTTAATTGATTAACCGATGTGGGCATCTAATCAATGCAAGCAAAATTTATGGACATAGCCACAGAGCAAATGCTATACTTATATTAACATAGCCTAATTTCATGTTTTCTTTTTTGAATGCTTCAACAAATGTCTGGCTAATTAAGTTTGCAGTTGACCAAAGCTTTAGATAATGTTCATATAAACTGTTCTCTGGACACGTTTCCCTTATCCTGAACTTGAACATTTTTAATGAAATGTTGAAATGAAAATTTTCACATTTATCTGGATTGAGATTTCCAATATCTCCTTGGATCCAGATTCTGTTATCCCAAAACAAACTTGCCATCTATACCTTCATTCAAAGTATTGATGAAAATGTTGGAAAGCATAGAACCTGAAGGGTAGAGTCTTGTATTATTTGACTTTATATTATTCATCTGAGATTGGCACTACTCCTTTAGTTTTAATTTGTTGAACTAGTTGTTCAATCATTTTCAACCCTCCTGATGGTATTATAATCCAGTCCATACTGCACCATCTTGTTCATGAGGATATTTTGAAAAACTTTGTCAAATGGCTTGCTGAACTCTAGATATACAATGTCCATGGTGTTGCTTTGATCTTCTTTTCTATTACGAAAGGCTTGTTTGGAGTGACTTGTTCTTAAAAATCCTGTACTGGCTTGCAATTATTGCTTCTTTCCCTCCTAAGCATTCTGTAGTAGAAAGAGCATTATATTCCTTCAGATGAATTAAGTTTGAACCCTGGTCAGCTGTGACAAAAAAAAAAATCACTTTGCCTGTGATATTCAATTTCCTCATCTTAAAAATTAAAGAGTTGCATGAGATGAGCTCTGAAGTCTCTTCCAACTCTAAAATTCTTTAATTCTAACTAAATTCTCACAATTTTCCCTTTATTTTATTAGCAATAACTAAGATCACTGGCCTATAGTTTGCCTGTGACCTTTCCTTGAACATTCCTCTAGATGTCTCTGCAGTATTTGATATTGGTGATCACCTTTGACTCCTGGATACATTCTCCTCTCTAGGTTTTTATAACATTATTCTCTCCTCAGTTTCCTACTAACTGATTACTTCTTTCCATGCGTCTTTGCTAACTCTTTATCCATATCACTCCCACTAAATGTGCATGCCACCCTCCAAGGCTTGGTCCTGAGACTTTGGTCTTTTCACTCTGTATCACTTTGTGTTCTCATCAGTGCCAATATATTCATTTGTCCACTATATGCAGGTGATTTCCAAATCTATATGAACTACAGTTATGACCTTCCAACTAGCTCTTGAATACTTCAAAATGGATGTCCCATGAATATAAAAATTTAATGTGCCAAAAACAGAACTTATTGTGTCCAATGAACCTTCACCCCCTTCTGATCTTCCTTATCGTCAAGGACACCACCATCCTCCCAGTCACCCACAATGAGAGCTTCAGTGTCATTCTTGATTCCTCACTCTCACCTAATCCACAAAGTATAGTCTATTTGTTGCAGCTTCATGGTGTATTGTGTGATTGTCTCAAAGAATTCAGACTCAGATTACCTCCAATTCTACTACAGGCATTTATTGAGGATTGATGCCCCTCAAAAGCAGGCTGGGTTCCAAGAGGAATGAGCAGCTTAGTAAGACAAGAAAGGCAATTTTATACTGTAATGATGCTGATTACATAACAGTGATTATGAATATTAAAAAGACAGGAGAGCGTTGTCAAGAGATTAGGTAATAGAATAGAGGTCCTGGCCTCAGTGGATCTGCACATGCAATTACCCACAATGCACACAGAAAAACCTTTTGGGGGTGTATGTATGTTATGTATGATAATGATAGCATAATAAGCCTCTATGTCATAAGTTTATTCTAGTTCGGTTCTTTACTTTTACTGCACAAGTGCTATCTTAGGGGAAGTCCTGTTTATGGTTTGGTCATCAAACATCCTGGTTGTGCTGCTTTCTGATTGGCTGGCTGTTGCAGTACTGTCTGGTCAAGATGGATAGTTAGGTATTCTGGTCCCATCTTGGGCTAAATGGATTATATGATTGTGGTTGAGTGCATAGACACACCTATTTAAACATGAGAATTTGATCAGGGCAGGGGGGGGAGGAGAGGCTAGCTAGAAGCAGTAGCTAATATTCCATCATATGGACATGTCTGTTGTTCTAGAGAGAAATAGGAGTTCATGCACACATCCGTTGTTCTGGTGAGACACTAAGGCACATATAAGGAAGTTAGAATACTGAGTTGGGAGTCGGGGAGGAGTGGTTAGGTAGGGGCAGTGATCCTGCGGTTCAGTGAGACTCATGATTGAGTCTGGAGGCCTGTGGTGTGGTTAAATCCAGATCGTATGGTTGAATGTCTGTCCTTCTGGGAGACACATAAGGAAGTTAGAATATTGGGGTTAGGGGCAGCTTTAATAAGACTACATCACTGTCATTTCTGTATTCACAATGTCTTCAGTATACATATCCTTTTCTCTGTTCATATAGCCATAACCCCACTTCAGGCCCTCATTACCTCTTGCCTGGATTACTGTCCTTAGTCTTCAAACTGATATCTCTGACTCATCTCTCCCTGTTCCAAACCATTTTCCAAGTCATTTTTCCTAAATTAAAGATATGACCATGTTAACTCCCTTCTCAATAAACTATAATGATTTCTGATTACCTCCAAGATCAAATATGAAGTCCTTGGTGTGACATTTAAAGCTCTTTAAAACCTGGTCCTCCTCTAATTTTCTAGTCTTACATTTTATTGGCTTTCAAGCACTGTGTGATCTACCTAAAGTAACCTACTTGAAGTCTCTTGAGCTTGATACTCAATCTCCTACCTCCTTGCCTTTGCATTGGCTGTCCCCTGGGTCTGGAATGATCTGCCCCCACTCACATCCACCTTTTACTTTTCCTGTCTTCCTCAAAGATTTATCCCCAAATCTATCTTTTGCAAAAGGTGCTTCCCATTGCCCCCAGATGCTAATGCATTCACTTTTCATATTATCTTCTATATACTCTGTATATATCTTGTTCATTCCTAATGATTTACATGTTTTCTCCCCCATTAGCATATGTGATCCTTGAGGACCAATCTGTCTTTTTCTCTTTTTTGAAAATTGGACACCACTATTATTCAATGTTTTACTAGAAAAGTTAGCTTTGGTGATAAGAGAAGAAAAAGGAATTGAAGGAATTAGCATAAGCAATGAAGAAACAATGTTATCACTATTTGCAGATGATATGATGGTATACTTAGAGAACCCTAGAGAATCAACTAAAAACTACTTGAAATAATTGACAACTTTAGCAAAGTTGTAAGATATAAAATAAACCCACATAAATAATCAACATTTCTACATATTACCAACAAAGTCCAATAGTAAGAGAGAGGGAAATTCCATTTAAAATAACTGTAGATGAGATAAAACGCTTGTCAGTCTACCTGCCAAGACAAACTCAGGAACTATATGAACACAATTACAAAACACTTTTCACACAAATAAAGTCAGATGCAAACAATGGGGAAGATGCCAATTGCTCATGGGTGGGCTGAGCCAAATGACAATTCTACATAAATGAATGTATTTATACAGTGCCATAAAAATCAACCTATCAAAAATTATGTTACAGAACTAGAAAGAATAATAAAATTTATCTAGAAGAACAAAAGGTCAAAAATATCAAGAGAGTCAATACAAAAAAAATGTGAAGGAAGATGGTCTAGCCATACCAGATCTCAAACTGTACTATAAAGTGGTTGAACAAATGGTCAGAAGGAGATTTCAGGGGTCCTTTTGCTGGCACAGAGAGCAGATATCTATTGCATTGTCCCTACTCAGTTCTACGTCACAGTCTTGGGTGTCAGTCTCAGGATGAGAAGGACTACTAGTGTACCAGAGCTCATAGCTACAAGGGATCAAGGACCCTGGTCATAATTCCAGAGCAGAAAAGAGTGCTCATGGTCACTCAAGATATTTAAAACAGATCCAAAAGAATGGAAAAAAATAGAAAGCAATGTGAAATATTTCATTGGAAAAATCACTGACCTGGAAAATAGATCCAGGAGAGATAATTTTAAAAGTATTGGATTACCTGAAAGCTAAGATAAAAAAAAAAGCCTAGACATCAACTTTCCAGAAATTATAGAGGAAAATTGCCTTGATCTTCTAGATATAAAATAGAAAACGAAAGAATCCACCGATTGCCTCTTGAAAGAGATCTCAAAAGTTAAACTCCTAGGAATACTGTAGTCAAATTTGAGGGTTCCCAGGTCAAGGAGAAAATGTTTTCTGGCAGGCAGCCAGAAAGAAACAATTTGAGCATTGTGGAAATACAATCAAGATAACACAATCTAGCAGTTTCTACATTAAGGGATCAGAGGGGTTGGTATATGATGTTCTTGAGGTCAAAGGAGCTATGACTAAAACCAATAATCACCTACCCAACAAAACTGACTATAATACTTCAGGATGGGGGGGAAACTGGGCATTCAATGAAATAGAGGATTTTCAAAGCATTCTTGATGAAAAGACCAGAGCTTGAATAGAAAATTTGACTTTAAATACAAGAATCAAGAAGAGCATGAAAAGGTAAACAGGAAAGAGAAATCATAAGGGACTTACTAAAGTTGAACTTACATTCCTACATGGAAAGATGATATTTGCAACTCATTAGACCTTTCTCAGTATTAGGGCAGTTGGAGGGAATATAGATAGATAGAGAGATAGATAGAGAGATAGATAGATAGATAGATAGATAGATAGATAGATAGATAGATAGATAGATAGATAGATAGATAGATGGCACAGGGTGAGTTGAATATGAAGGGATAATATTTAAAAATATAATAATAAAATTAAGGGGTGAGAGAGAAATATATTAGGAGAAGGAGAAAGGGAGAGACAGAATTGGGTAAATTATCTCACATAAAAAAGGCAAGAAAAAGGTTTCATAATGGAGGGAAAGAGGGGGGTGAGAGGAAAAGAGTAAACCTTATATTCATTGGATTGGGTTTAAGGAGGGAATAACATACACACTCAACTGGGTGTCTTACTCTACAATAAAGTAGGGGGGGAAGAAAAAGAGGGGAATGATAGAAAGTAGGGCAGATTGGGGGAGAGGGTAGTCAGAAGCAAACACTTTTGAAAAGGGACAGGGTCAAAAGAGAAAATAGAATAAGTGGGGGGCGGGATAGGAAGGAGGGTAATATAGTTAGTCTTTCACAACATGACTATTATGGAAGTGTTTTGCATAACCACACATGAATAACCTATATTGAATTACTTGCCTTCTCAATCAGGGTGTGTAAGGAGGAAAGAAGGAAGAGAGTTTGTAACTCAAAGTTTTAAAAACAAAAGTTAAAAAATGTTTTTACATGCAACTGGGAAATGAGATATACAGGAAATGGGGTATAGAAATCTATCTTGCCCTGCAGGAAAGTAAGGGGGAAAAGGATAAGGGAGATGGTGATAGAAGGGAGGGCAGATTGGGGGAAGGGGTAATCAGAATGTATGCCATCTCAGGGTGAGGGGGTGGAGAAAGGGAGAAAATTTGGAACTCAAAACCTTGTGGGAATTAATTTTGAAAACTAAAAATAAATAAATTAATAAAAATAAATAAACTTAAGAGATTATTTTTAATAGCCCTACATTTATATTCTAGAGCCAGAGGGTAAAACAGAAATGAAAAGAATCCACCAATCACCTTCCGAAAGATCCCAAAATGAAAACCTCCAAGAATATTATAACAGAATTCCAGAGCTCCCAAGACAAGGAGAAAGAATTGCAAGGAGCCAGAAGGAAACAATTCAAATAACATGGAGTCACAGTCACAATAACACAAGATTAAGCATTTCTACATTAGAGGATCAGAGGGTTTGAAATATGAAATTCCAGAAAGCAAAGGAGGCAGATGTACAACCAAGAATTACCTACTTAGAAAACTGAGTATAATACTTCAGGGGGGAAAATGGACATTCTAGAGAGCAATTTGGATCTGTGCCCAAAGGGCAATCAAGCTGTGCGTACCCTTTGAGTCAGCAATACCACTACAAAGCCCAAAGAGGTCATAAAAAGAGGGAAAATACCTACATGGATGTACAAAAATGTTTATGGTAGCTCTTTTGTGGTGACAAAGAATTGGAAATTGAGGAGATGCTCATCAGTTAGGGCATGGCTGAACAAGTTGTGGTATATGAATGTAATGGAATACTATTGTGCTATAAAAAATTATGATCAGCTGGATTTCAGAAAAACTTGGTAACACTTACATGGATGGATGCAAAGCAAAGTGAGCAGAACCAAGAGAACATTGTGCACAGTAACAGCAACACTGTGTGATGATCAACTATGATCAACTTAGCTCTTCTCAACAATATGATGTTCCAAGACAATTTCAAAAGACTCATCATGGAAAATGCTATCCATATCCAGAGAAAGAACTATGGAGTCTGAATACAGGTCAAATCATACCATTTTCACTTTCTTTATTTTAGTCATATTTTTTTTACCACTTTTGGACTGTTTCTCCTTTCACAACATGACTAATATAGAAATATGTTTTAGATAATTGCACACATATATTCTATACCAAATTGTTTACCATCTCAGGGGTGGAAAGGGAGGGAGAAAATTTGGAACTCAAATTTTTATTTTAAAAATGAATGAAAAAAAAGAAAATTGGAATATTTTTTTCTGCTCCCAATCCTTTCTCTTTTGCCTTTATTCCTCAAAGACCAAAGGTGAGGGGAAGGGACTAAGTTTTTATTTTTTTAGCATTTGCATTTAATATTTATTGTAAACCTTAACTTGTTTTAAGCCTTTTTAGTCTTCCTGACACTATTTTTACAGGACTCTGCCACTCCTTAAACACAAGTTTGTACTCAGTTAACTTCCCAGCTCTCAGTTCTTATACATGTCCATTTTGATATGAGTTTAGTGCTCACTATGCTCTGTAACCACAATACCTCATTTGACACATTGCCTTTTTCTTCCTCAATAGATTCAACTGCAATTTTACTGCTAGCAATTTGTTCTCAAAACCATCCCATCTTTCTTGATCACTCTGGCCATTTTCCTCATCTCCCTCCCACTAGAACACAGCCTCTGCCCTGGGATTCTGAAATCTGACATATTAAACTCTACCTTATCTTGCCTGAAACTAAGACAAACTCCACCACTCTTTCCTGGACTGTTTCCAAACCTTTCTCACCCCTTCACCCACACTCTCTTTTTAGATGCCCTTTATATGTTGTCTTACCCAATTTCATTCCAGGAATGAAAATCCCTGGAGGACAGGGATTATCTTGATTGCTTTTGTAATATTTGTATCTTCTCTCTCCCCCCTACAAGAAAAAAAGAACTCAACACAGATCCTGACATATAGTAAATGGTAATAAATTCTTTTTAATTCATTCATTCTTTCATACCATTTACTTTTTTAATTCTTAGCCCATGATAATTCCACCTATTTTATCTGACACACACCCTACATACGCTTAAAGTGAACAGATTCCAAAGAATTCTAAGATATAATTATAGAAAAGGGGCATTTAGAAACAATCCTCCATTTCACACCCTTTTTCATTTATGCAAAGGGAGTCTCCAAGCTAGCTAGCAAAGTAAGCATGGGCAAATGAAGGAGCAGAAATATGTGGGAACTGGCTATTCCCATAGAAAGTCAGTCAATTAAATGCAGCCTGGAAGGTATCTAATCTAATATCAAAGAGACTGTTATGGGATCGGCTCCCCAGAGTTTAGGGTTAATGATGTAGTTCATGGCAGTTTGGCCAGAAGCAGAAAAAAACTGCACCAAGAGGTGCTAAAAAGAATAAAAGGCCAAATAATAACAATAATTGTATTAACAGTTCACATTTACCTAGAGGTTTACTGTTTACTAAAGCTCCTTCCTCACAACCTTATGAGATAGAACATGAAAAGTTTGGGATTTATTGCTTCTTCTTAGCTGAAAAAGAAACTGAGGCTCAGAGAAACTATGTCACACACCAGTAAGCAGAAGAGCTAAGAATCAATACTGTCTTGTCACTGAAAATCTAGGGCTCTGCCCCTTGAACCATGGTACCTCTTAGTTTGAGAAAAATTCCTGGGGGGCTTTACCCAATTCTACTAATCATTTTCTTATACTGATAGCACCAAAGGCACAACATGATTATTTGAAGAGATAACACACACACATACACACACATATGTGTATATATAACTGTTACACAATTAATAATGGTCTTTAAAATGGCCTAAATTCTGATGACCCCTGTTTAGTCTTCTTTCTTTTCTCTTCCTTCCCATTTACTTTGTGAACTCTGTTCCTAGTTATCTCTTGGGATTGGCCGAGTAATTAACAGTTTTTGTAGACTAACTGTACTGAGATAAAGTCCCCAGGCTCCCTTTAAACTTTTAACCAATGATGTGTTCTGATTTGTCTTTAACAGTTTGAGGTGTTTCAGAATCAATGAAGATAAAGCCAAATTATGCAAAGGCAACAGGAGATAGAAACACCTTACTTAACCTCTGTCGGAATTACTCTCACTGATGAACAACTCAATGATAGAGTGGTAATAGGCCCTTTGGTAGAGAAAATAAAAAAATATAGTGTGCCTCAAAGCTGTCATGGAAACCATATCATTACTTAGCACTTGATGGGCCTGAAAATACTAGTGAGAAGGGTCTAAATGTCTCTCTTTTCGGAAGATGCATTAACTCTCCTAGGACATCACTCAATAACCTGGAAGAACCAGTTTACTAAGTGGTACATTGTTGACCTGAAAAAACTAATATGCCTTCAAAAAATTAGACATTCCCTCCTAACAGAAAAAGCTCAACTCCATTTATAAAGGTCTATGTCAGTAGGGTTGCTACTAACAGAATCATGGGATTTTTTTACATGGAAAAAAAGCATTGGATATCATATAATCTAACTTTACATTTACAAGTGAGGAAATTGCCTATCTGTATATGATATAACTCTGTATTATTTTATTTCCTTCAATTAAATTTAAACTCCTTCAGTACAGGGACAGCTTTTTTGCTTTTGTTACTTATCCCATGCCGGCATAGTACTAGCTACATAGAAATGCTTGTTGAATTAATGAGGCAAAGATCACATAGCTGGCAAAAGTGAGACCAGATCAGGGTCTCTTAAACTGAAGTTCAGAAACTTTTTTTAATATTATAATAAATATGCTTCGATGTAGTTGGTTTCCTGTATAATTCTATGTCATTTACTGTATGCATTTAAAAATATTATTCTGAGCAGGGATCCACAGGCTCCATCAGGCTGCCAAAGAAGTCTATCACACAAAAAAGACTCCTGGACAAGATGGTAGGTCTTCTGGCTCATATTCCAAACCTCTTTCTGCTATGCTTTAGGTAGTGTGTTTTTTTACCAGAATCCATGTATAAGATAAATAGTTTGGATCTTTTTTTACTGATGCAGTTACTTAGATTCAGAGGGAAGAAGTAAACTCATAGTACAGAATAAAAATGTGCTTCTCCTTAGTTTTATATATCCATTGCCTAGAGAGGCTAGAAATCATGATGCATCCCATAAGACAATAGACTGCAATGGGATTTTGCACATTAACATAAGAAACCCCTGAGCACAGTGAATTTTAACCATGGAAATAGAGTATAAACCACAAACATCAGAGGGGAGTTAAACACCAAGGGAAACCCACAAATAATGAATAAAAATAACCCCATTGAGGCATAATAAAATCATATCTATGAGACTCAGTATCACAAACTGAAACTCAATCCCAGAAGATTTTGTGTGTGTGATTACCGTAAAGCAGTTTTACAATAATGAGATTAATGTAAAATTATGCCTACTCTGGTTCTGCTCTTGTATTTAGTGAATGCAGCATTTCCAAATTGGACCACATGAACATTTTCTTGCTGTAGAATGGTCTAGATTAGAACTGTCTTACAAAACCAACATTTTTCAGGTCTCGTCCAAGTTACCAACCACTTCTGGCAATCAAAATGATCATTCAGGTATGCAATGCACCTTAAGAAAGTGGCTATGTCAATGTAATAGTAATGGAATTTAAAGATCCTCCTGTATTGGCTTGGTTTTTGGTTTGATTGTGTTAAAACTCAGAGCTTGTGAATCCCACTTGTGGGATGGACTTGTTGACATGAAAAGAGAGGGCTGAACTGGGAGGAGCTGGTGACATAAATTTAGAGAGACACAAGAAAAGAGAGAGGAAGAAGAACTTTTTGGAAGCAGCATCTTGGAGGCAGAGAGAGATGGAGAGGATTGCTGAGGGCCACTTTGAATTGCCCAGGACTTTTGAGAGCTGCCAAAGACTGAGGAGACATGGCTGTTATGCTGGTACTTTGCCTGTCTGTTTTGATGTTGTTTTGCCAGATTTGTCCACTGGTGAAAGACAGTCCTGTTGTTGCAGAGGTCTTGGAACCTTGCTGTTGGTTCAGAGCTCCTGAGACTGTTCTGCAGACAGAGAGTGAATTCTGTCCACTGGTGAAGGCCAATGCTGTTGTTGTAGAGGGTCCGGAACCTTGCTGTTGGTTCAGAAGCCCTGCAGAAGGATTTTCTTGTATGTTTACAGAAATCCTGGAAGGGGGGGTTTGCTAATGTTTTCAGGGGTCCTGGGACTGTTCTGCAGACAGAGAATGAATTAATGAAGACACTGGCAATGTATCTTGTGGCCTTGCTAAGCTTTGTCTCCCCAGGAACAAAGATTGCTGAGAACTTGCCTCGGGTCAAGATGAAGAAAAGACCTCTCTTTGGGTATTAAATGCTGTGCTTAAGCTTGTTGTATCTCTGGGGTAGATTTCAATTGTGATCCAAGGGTGGGGAACTTTTGACTTTTTTGTGCTCTGTGATTAAACAAATGAATGTACTTTACTTATGATTGGAAACTAATCTCCATTTGAGAAGAGGGGCTTTGTGATGGACTAAATGAATGTACAGCCTAGGGGTGGAGTAGTATTTAGAAGAGGGATTTTGGGATTGATTAAATGAATGTAATGTCCAGGGGTGGGGTAGTACTTGGATATTATTGAATTACACTTGGTAAATGCTGTATTTTGAATTATGCTATATTTTGATTCGGTCTGTTCTTAATTTGTCACTGAATAAAATGGAGAGCACCTATGCTGGTATTTTGAACCTTGGGAATTTGCCTTTGCTTGGCATTACATTAATTTTGTAGCAGCAAGCACCCCAGCATCCCCAGGGTGGCTGTCAACACAGGTTCTTGGATCTGCTTTGATAAAGGAAAGCAACTCAAAATGGGTTAACATGCTTACTTTAATCGGTCAAATATGTATTGTTTACCTAGTTCAGGGGAAAAAGGTCAGCACCCCGAACTTCAGAGTATACAGACAGAATTATCAAGACAGAGAAACAGATCAAGTAGACAGGCTTCCAAACTGTCCAACCATTACATCCATACCAAACAACATCTGGGTTTTCAAAGCTGGGGGGCTCTCAACAATGGCTTCCCAGAGTCTCATCTGATCAAATTACAGAACACTTCTCAAAGTGAGCCCCAAAGCAAAGCCTCACATCAGGGATTATATTGCCTTCTCCTGGGTCAGAGAATGTAACCACCCTCTTGACCCACTGCCCAATCACACAGCATCAAGGTCTGGGCATTCCTGAAAACCAAGCCTCCTGCCACAGGCTCCATGTGACCACATTCAGCCTATTAGGAGGCAGAGTATATTTTCAAATCAAGGAAGGTTCTCAGAGTATCTTAAGCCTATCAAAGGGCCTAGGGGCAGGGAAGATCTTTAAATTTGCATTTCCATTAGTGTCAATCTTTTTTTGCAACTATGCCAAAAAGGCCATGAAACTGTGCACATACATCGACTCAGCAATACCACTACTATGTCTATACCCCAAAGTGTTCAAAGAAAAAGGAAAATGATCCATATGTACAAAAATATTTATAGCAGTTATTGTTGTAATGATAAATAAATGGAAATTGAAGAGATGCCCATCAACAACTTATGATATATGATTGTGATGCAATAGTTGTCTAATGATAAGAATGAAACAATGATGAGAATGACTTCAGAAAAACCTGGGGAAACTATATGAATTCATGCAAAGTGAAGTGAGCAGAAGCAGGGGAACATTGTATACAGTAATAGCAATATGGTAACCATAATTCACTGTGAAGGACTTAGCTACTCTGATCAATACAATGACCCACAATTCAAAGGGACTCATGAGGACCAATGTTATATACTTCCAGAAAAAGAACTGATGAAGTCTGAGTGCAGATTGAAGCACATTTTTTTACTTTATTTTTCTTGTTTTATTCTTTTTGCATCATGGCTATTATGGGAGGTGGGGATGGACATGATTGCTGACCCCACTTCATGACCGAGAAATTCATTTGTAAATATCTCTTACAGTCAATATGTTTGTTTCTTTATTTTTCCTTATGTCAAGACAGTATTTACCTCTGCAACTTCAATCTATTGCTTCCAGTTTTGTTCTCCAAGGTTGGGCAGAACAAGTCTAATCTCTCCAACGTATAACAACCCTTGAAATTTATAACAGTTCTCCTCTGCCCTTCAAGTATAATCTTTTTCAGACTAACTAGTCAATATTTTAGGGTCTGTAAAGTGCAGTGTGAGATAATTTGGCTACATGTACCAACTCATGAAAGAGCCATTAAGATCATAGCTCTATACATGGAGGAAAACTTACAAGGTCATCAACTAGTTCAACCTCCTCATTTTACTTCCTCAGAAAAATGAATCTGAGACCCACAGAGGTGAAATACCTTTTTAAACACTACATAGGTAACAAAGTGGCAGAGCTGAGTTTTGAATTCAGGTCTTTTGACTCCAGTTCCCTTTCAACTACATAACTGGTTTCCAGGGAAACATATTTTCCCTGGTACGTACATTGAGATTTTAAATTTCCCTATGAACAGGACTGTCCTTACTTTCATCACTAAGACAAATGTCTGTGTACTCTGTCTTTTACCCTCTTCAGCCAATGTAAAAATGCACAATTCAAAATCAATTTTTTTTGTACCTTCTCACAAAAGTTAGGTAGAGGATGATTCACTTTCTGAACAGTAACTAACACTGAAATGAAGGTAGGGACAAAGCCCTCTAAGTAATAGTTTCCCCAACTCTGTTGCTTCTAATGTCATTTCCAAGTAGGAATCTGTAAAAGTGACTTTCTTTGGCTCCTCCCATTATATCCGCGATGTCACTTAGTTAAAAGAGTCACCCTTAGAGTTCTTAATTACTCAAAACTAGTACCACCAAAGGACAGTCCATAATAAAAGCTATGTTGCTCAAGGATGCCTTCAAAAGAAAGAGCACTTTAATTAATTTATTCAAAGTCCTCTATAGTTGAAGTAATCAAGCCACCACAACAGGCCAAGTCAATACATTTCAATTCAACAAACACCTGTTAAGTACCTGCTGTGGAAAGCCCAGTGGTAGGAAGATTTCCATCAATATCAGTCTCTGATAAAGATAGTGATAGCATCCTGAACAAGTTATTTAACCCTCTTATGCCACAAGCAGCTCTCTAAGACTTTAACTTGCCTAAGTCTCACATCAAGCAATCAATCAACAAGCATTTATTTAACATCTACAATATGCCAGGTGTTGTGTTAGGTAGAGGGAATACAAAGACAGAAACAGAACCATCTCTGCCTTCAAGGAGCTTATTTTATAGGGATGAAAACAACATATGTGTGTATGAATATGTATATATATGTATCTCTCTGTGTGTATATATACATACATATATACACATATATGTATACATATATATATCCACAGAGAGAGAGCAAATAAATGCAAAATAGTTACAAGATAACTTAGAAAGGGAGGGAGGAATGTGCAGATAAATGTTTAACTGGAAGTGGGAGGTGCATGTACACTGGAGACACTTTTAAATTTAATCAGTATCATTAACATTTTCTCCATAATTTTCTTAGATTTAGACAATCAACAAAACAATGAATCAAGCCTTGATTTTTATTTGCTGGTTTCTAAAGTGTAAATATTCACATTGAAAAAAATTCTTCTTAAAAGTAGTATTAGCCAGGGGAAGCTAGATAGTACAGTAAATAGAGCACTGGCCATGGAGTCAGGAGGATCTGAGTTCAAATGTGGCCTCAGACACTTGACACACTTACTGGCTGTGTGACCTTGGGCAAGTCACTTAACCACAATTGCCTTGCCTTCTCCCCTGAAAAAATAAAAGTAAATAAATGCTAGCCATTAGAAAAAAAAAAGAGTAGTATAAGCCAGGTCCAGCACAACCCCAGAGAGATGGCACTAATAATTAAAGAGATTTCCTCATTGGAAGCCCCATACATCAATGAAATCACAGGTTCAGAACTTTGGACCCCTATTCCATGTCTCTTGTAAAACAAATAGAAGTATAAATAAATAGGTGAATGAATGAAGAGATGAGTAAATAAATAAATGTAGAGAGCATTGAACTAGATGTTAGAGGAGAAACAAACAAAAAAAAAAGGTGGGCTGCCTGTCCTCACTGAGCTTATAGTATAACAAAGTCCAAAGTGTTCTATCTTAAGACGGGACAGAACCACTGACACTTCTCTGAATCCCAGTGAATTCCCACCACATGGATACCTTCCTAAGGGATCTCAAAATAAAGCCTCTCACTCTATACTCCACATACACCAGGGTCTAAACAGAGTTACCTGGGGAGTTAAGCAAAACCTCCAAATTCCTTTTTATATGTCTCTTTGGTAAAGAGGCATCTATGCAAGTTCAATCTTGAGAATAGTCCTGATGATGTTATAAAAAAGATATGATATAAAAACTGCTCTATTATTGACCTTGGGTCTCATAATTTTCATTATGCAAAATTGTTCCTTTTCTTAGTATTCTCAGAAGAAGTGTGCTGTTCCAGCTCCTCTCAGCTTGTGAGAGCCAATTGTTAAATTTACAATGTGTGCATTTATATCTTCTAGATCAGCAAATACTTCAAATCATAGCTCAACTTATTATATTGTTGTTTTTCTAAACTTAAGGAAGTGATGGAGAAGTCATTAATAATACAGACAAAGCATAAAAGTATATAGAGATTTTTGACAGTCGTTAAATATGTACCAGCTTACCCTGACCTTACAACCTTAAATATGTCAGGGGCCACAAGTAATAGAGTTGAGCCACAAACAGGATAGAAGAAGAGGTTAGATGTTCTATGAGGCTATGTATAAAGCATAATGTAAAATATTAATTAAAAGCAAATTATTTGAGAACAGATACTATCTTGGGTATAAAAACCAGGACATAATAAAAGTCAAGGGTGCTTGTCTATCAGTTGAAATTCTTGATGTCCCTACCAAACACCTAAAATACCATGACTCGTACAGTTCCATTCCAACTCCAGGTATCAAAGATTGGCTAAGTTTTCTTTTGGCATCATGGATTGCATTACTTTTTGAGTCAGAGAAGTGATCTGCACTGACTTTCCTAAGTCCATAGTACTTTGGATTAATGGCAGGATCTTCAAAATAATTTTGTTTTATGACATGAATATTCCAATGAACTTTTGATTTTTATCAATGTGGGCATTCCTTCCAGAGAAGCAGATCACAAACCATCCATGGTAAACCTTTGTGACTTTCATCCATATACTTCCATAGATTTACCAGATATGTACCACTCAACATACTTGTCCTTACTCAGGATTTCTAGCATTGTGTTGATACAACTGGTTATCCCATCTTCTAATAAAACTATTGTTTTATTAACACATTTCTCTGAAAACAGTCTTTATTACAAATTTCCTGCTTCTCATTTGTAATGCATTGTAGCATATCTGTGACCACCAAAGAGCCTTTAGTTTCTCGGAGTATAGAATTTCATGACTGGAAACCATACAATAATACTGGAATAATACTGGTGTTCAAATATATGAAAGGCAACAAGCTTGGAGACTCTACCAGATCTTCTTCTGAATGGTTACCATATTTGAAGGGAATGTATTTCTCTCTTTTATGCCTTGGTTGATATTACTAATCAGGGGGTCTTTAAATGAACTTATTTTCACTGTTATATCTTTCAAATTATCTTGTATGATTTTTGATACATATATGGAAGATGTCCCATCGGAGGAGATATCTCTTTTTAAAGAGTTAGTGATTCTGGGTTGTTCTGAGTTAAAGGACCTAGGTTCAAATGTTAGCTCTGACATATACGTACTGTATGGTCCAATAGCAAGACACTTCATTTCTCTTTGCTTTAATTTCTTCATTTGTAAAATGAAAAGGGTGTCACTATAACCCTAAATCTTTCATCCAACAGAGATATTTTGCTCTCCTCAAACAAATGCTCCTCTTTATCAAGAATGGGATGGGATCTTCCATTCTCTACATTTTTTTTCAGTAAATTGTGTTATGATAATACAAATGCACTCTACTCTAGGTATAATTTGCAAAAATTTGCCTGTTTCCTTCTAATACCCCTAATATTCTAATAATACTTCTAACATTAAGGATGTTCTCAATTTGTGTGTCGATTATTCTCATAAAATTATTGTATGGATGAGTAAGTAGGCATAGGAATCAATAGTTGCTGATATTCTCTCATTTGCCTTTTTGTCAATAATAAGGCATGAGATTTTTCTACACTTGTGTTATCCCTCCCCTCTTTCACATTTCACCTTGAAAATAAACCCCTTAATACTCTCAAGATTGTGTTGCCTCCAGCTTATACCTCTGTACTTTGTACTTGTTCTAGTCTAGCTTCTTAATAGCCCTTAGTCCTCTTTACGACTTATTCTGTTTAAAGATATTGTCCTTTAATGGGGGAAAAAAAAACGTCTAGCTGTCACCTTTGAAAAAGTCTTGGTTAAGTAGCTCCTTAAACATTCCCTTTAAGTCAGCCATAGGGAGTATTAAATATTTAGCAGCGTGGCCTCCATCTAGATTGTCAGAGCTGTTCCAGTTAAATTATGCTCCCTTGTTGCAGATTGTAGCTGATGATTTAATTAGGTGGATGGAGTTAGTTACCATGATCATTAATAAGCTGTGTTAATATCATCAAAATTCCGATCCTCCAGAGCTGGGGGAACAGCAGGAAAAAAAATCTGCCTAGTGAGCAAGGTGGCCTATTTCTCATAAAGTCTGTCCATTTTTAGTAATTAGCTTTGATTTGTTTGGGGGTTCCTATCACTAATTACACTCACAGACTATTTGACATGTTAAAAGATACCTTCACTTGGTCACATTTATAAGGCTACCTCTTCCTGCGGATTGTACGTTTAACCAAAACAAAGGGGTGGGGTTTTTTTTTTCACTTTCTCTGTTCAAAGTATCTATCATTATTGTGAAAACACAGACAAGAAATGAATTCCTTATTACACATCAGAAAATTAAAACAAATAAAGATAGATGTTTGAAAATGGCCTTTTTCGAAACATTGTACTCACTCTGACTTCTTTAAAGGTACTTTTCTGAGTTTCACAGCTAGAGTCTGAAAAGAATGTCTCTTTCCTCAACCAAGAGCATGACCGTTCACCAAAAATAATACATGGAAATCTGCTTAGTGAGGTAGGTGTTTTATTGGAGAGGGAGTGTCAGAAGGAGAATAGGTTTCATTTTCAAGTGAAGCGCTCAGTGAGGATTTTATTGATTCCGGCATATGTTATGGTCACCTTAAACAGAAAGCAGCTAAACTATAGCTATATAAAAGTGAGAGAAACCCACCTCCAGTTCTAAAAGAACCAGTTAAGATTTCCTATGACAAAGAGATTTTGGTGATAGCTACCAAAGAAAATGTGAAAGGAAATGTTTTAGTAAAACTATCCAACCATTAGAGCTATCCACATATAATTCTATACCTACCTAGAAATGATGCAGAAGATAGTAATTTTCTCTAAACTAAAAGAGAAACAAAGACTTAGTTGTAAGGTACATTTTAGAGGTATATTGTTTAGCTATCAGTTCAACTAGTTGGCCTCTTGAGATTCTGTGAGGAAAACAAATAAAGAGACAAGCAGAATCTCTACATTTATCATTTGCACTTTGAAAAGAAAATGTCAGCCTAGTGATCTATATGGCTATGTGCCAGGCAAGAAGAACATGATACCTAAAGACATCAAAACATTGAGGTGTTGATTGGAAGGTCCATCTATCCATTTTTCCCTCATCCCAGTGCTTGCAATCCCTACCATTATGCTCATTCAGACAGGAAATGAACTATATAGTATGGTACAAAAACATTAGATTAGAATTCAGGAGAACTGAGTTCAAGACATTAATGTTTAATTCAACATAAGGAAGATTATAAATAGAATGAGCAATATTAATAATATGAGTAATAAAACAATATGATTGTATCAATAGATCCTGGAAAGGCTTTTTAATAAAATATAATATGCATTTCTATTCAAAAAACTTTTGAAATCATTCTAGGAATAAGTGGATATTTCTTTAATAGAGTAAATAGCATTTATATAAATCAAGAGCATATATATGTGCATTTATATATATATATTATTTCCAAGAGCATACACACACACACGTTTATGGTGAAGTCAGAGGCATTTCCAATAAGATCAGGAGTAAAGAAAGGATGCTCAGTATCAGCACTGATATTTAAGATAGTATAAGAAATGCTAAATCTGAAGAGGGTTACAAGTCTTCTGAACATCTAGATTAGTTAGAAAACTGGTAAATAGGGTGTGGGGGGTTAAAGGATATATAGAACAAGATTAGGAGAGTGGGGGAAGAAAAACAAAAAAAAAATGCTACCTGTAGCAACCAGACAAGAATTTGGTGGAATAAGTAAAGAGCAAACAAAATTACTGGGTTTTTTTTTTTGCAAACAATATGACAGTATACTTAAAGTACCTAAAGAGTTACTAAAATTAATTGAAATAATAATTCCAACAAAGATATAAGATAAATCCACATAAATATCAGCATTTTTGCACATAGCCAACAAAATCCAGAAAGAAGAGTTTGAAAGAAAAATAACATTCAGAATAATTACAAAAGTTATTAAATTTTTAGAAATTTATCTTCCAAGATTTAGCCAGGGACTATACTAATCTAATCATAAACTAGCCTTTGCAGAAATAATGACAGATTTAAATAACTGCATAAACATTAACTTTTCATGGGTAGATTGAGCCAATATAGTAATAATAATGCCTAAATTAATTTGCTTATTCGTTGTTGTACCAATAAATATTCCAAAAGAATATTTTGTAGCCACAGGAAAACAATAAGAAAATTCATATGGAGGGAGAAAAGGTCAAGAATCTCAAAGGCAATAATAAAAAAAAGTTGAAAGGAATGGGGTGTATTAGTACAGTCTACAAACAATACTCTAAAATAGTAATCATTTAAAACATTTTGGCACTAATTTTTTTAAAAGACAAGGGGAGGAGAGGGAAGAGAGGAGGGAGAGAGAGAGAGAGAAAGAGAGACAGAGAGATACAGACAGACAGAGAGAGACAGAGAGAAAGAGAGAAGATCAGTGGAACAGTAGGTACACAACATACAAAAGGAAAAAAATGAATGTAGTAAGACGAAATGTGACAAACCCAAAGACACTAGTTACTGAAGGCAGGGTTTGTTTTTTTTAAAATAAGCAGTTAGTTGGCTGTAGCAGCAAGCACCCCAAGCGTCCTCAGGGTTTGCTGCCAACACAGGTTCTTGGATCTGCTTTGTTAAAGGAAAGCAACTCAAAATGGGTTAACAAACTTACTTTAATCAGTCAAACATGTATCGTTTACCTAGTTCAGGGGAAAAAGGTCAGCACCCCAAACTTCAGAATACACAGGCAGAATTATCAAGTCAGAGAAACAGATAAAGCAGACAGATTTCCAAACTGTCCAACCATTACATTGGCATAGTGAATTGAGTGCAGGATCAAAGTCAGGAAGACATAAATTCAAGTCTTGTCTCAGACACTTATCTATGTGACCCTGAGTTAGTCACTTAATCACAATGTGCCTCAGTTTCTTCATCTGCAAAATGTCAATGTCAGTAGCATAGATGAAAGGATGTTACAGCATGAGCATCAAATGAATTAAGATGAGTAAAGTGTCTTGAAAACCTCTTAGTGTTATATAATGTTAGCTATTATTTTTATTTAAAATGCAGAGAACAGTAAATAGTAGTCTAGCAGAATTTAGGCTTTTAGACCAACACTTCACACTGTATACCAAGATAAACTCCAAATGAAAACATAACCCAGATGTAATATGTCATGTCACAAACAAATTAAAAGAAAAAGGAAGAAATGACCATAGATCTTTGGATAGGGGGATAATTCATGATAAGACAAGTGTGAGAGAGGATCACACAAGATAAAATGAGCAATTTTGATTAAGTTTTAAAGGGTTTTGCACTAATGAAATAAAAATTAAAAGGGAAACTGTTAACTGGGAAAAAATCTTTGCAATAAGTTTTTTGTCTAATAAAGGTCTCATTTGAAAGATATAAAAGGAACATGTTCAAATATATAAGTTAAAGAACCTTTTCGCAATAAGTCAAAGGATGGGAAGAGGGAGTTTTCAAAGGAACAATGCAAGCTATGACAAATCATCTGAAAAAATTCTCTAAATAACAAATTATTAGAGAAACAAGAATTAAAGCAACTCTGAACTTTGAACTTGCCTCTATGACAAAAGAGGAAAAAGATACATGTTGGAGGGGACTGCTGTGGGCTGTGGGGAAATAGGCACATTACTGGACTATGGGTAGAATTAGGCATTGGTCCACCCATTTGTAGCAGCAAGCACCCCAAGCGCGTCCTCAGGGTTTGCAGCTACCACAGGTTCTTGGATCTGCTTTGATAAAGGAAAGCAACTCAAAATGGGTTAACAAGCTTACTTTAATCAGTCAGACATATATCGTTTACCTTGTTCAGGGGAAATAGGTCAGCACCCCGAACCTCAAAGCATACAGGCAGAATTATCAAGACAGAAACATCAAGTAGACAGATTTCCAAATTGTCCAACCATTACATCCATACCCAGTCAACATCTGGGTTTCCACATTCTGGGTTTTTCAAAGCTGGGGGACTCTCAACAACGGCTTCCCAGAATTCAGATCAAATCACAGAACACTTCTCAAAGTGAGTCCCAAAACAAAGCTACACATCAGGGCTTATATAGCCTTCTCCTGGCTCAGAGAATGTAACAACCTTTTGGACCCACTGGCCAATCAAAAAGTATCTACTGAAAAACAAGCCTCCCACCCCAGGCTCCAGGTGCACGTTAGCCTAGGGGCAGGGAAGATCTTTAAAATTTACACTCTCATTACACTATTCTGCAAAGAATTTTGGAATTATGACCAGAACATTATTAAACTAAGCATTCTTTGTTACAACTATACCACTCAAAAGCCTATACCCTCAAAGAAATTAAAGAAAGAGGAAAATGATCTATTTATAGAAAAGTATTTGTAGCAACTCTTTTCCTGGTAGTTCAAAATTGGAAAGTATTTCTCCTATTGATAAATGCTATATGCATGCTATATAATACTATTATGTGATAAGAAACAATGAAATGGACAATTTCAGAAGAAACTGGAAAGATTTTTTTAAACTGATGCAGAACAAAGTGAACAGAACTTGGAGAGCAATCTGTATAATGATAGTATGGAGAAAAGCAATTTTGAAACACTTTAGAATTCCTGTCAACCCTGATAATAATAAGCCATGAGTCCAAAAAATGAAGATGAAGTATATAACTCACCTCCTGAAAGAGAAGTGATGAACTTCAAACAGAAAAAAAAGACACATTTCTGGACATAGCTAACATAGGAATTTATTATATTGGACTATGTAGTTATGTATATGGAGCTTTTAAAAAAAATGCTCATGGAGGAAGAGCCAATGGGAAATATAGCTCAATTAGAAAACAAATGCCTGTTACTTGAAAAATAAAAATAAGCTTTTTAAAAGAACACCACTAACCAGCTATATGCACTAGGGTAAGTCAATTCATGTCTTTGGGCCTCGGTTTCCTTACCTGTGAAACTAGAGAATTATAATAAAATATCCCCCAGACTTCTTTCAACTTTAAAATAAATCTATTCTACTCTATTCATAGCTGCATTAAGACACTGTTTAATTTTGATACCCCAGGTATATGTCTGATACGTAATAAATTATCAGTTTCTCCAATTGTCAAATTCTCTCCCATTATCAACTATTGTCTTTCAAGTTTCCAAAATGTTAATTAGAATAGGGCATTTCAGTGCTATAGCATTTCATTTGATTCCTTATCTAATCTATCAGACTATCCCCTCCAATGTTGCATATCATAACTCACCCATGATTCTTCTTCCTGGGATTTCTGACAGTTTCTTCCCATAAACCCTTCATAAAGGATCAGTTTGGATGTATAAAAATTATGATTAAAGAAGGCAGCATGTAATAAATGCTATAAGATAGGTACAAAGTATTACAGAGGTCCAAAGAAGACATAAAGCATTTCCAAATGAAAAGGTTTCATGGATGATAAGACATCTGAGTTAAGCCTTAAAGGTATAAGTTTGATAGGTGATGATTGGAGATTAGAGGACATTGGTTGGGGGAAGAGAAGAAACAAAAACAGAGACTAGAAAGCTTGAAATATCTTCAAAGAATGTCAAGTAGTCTATTTTGTTTCAGGCATATGGTATGTGCAGAGAGCATGAGAAGACAAGAAGAGAAAAGTAGTTTAAGGCAAAATTGTTGGGCAATATAAATTTTTGAATGAAGACTAGATATTATCCTGAAAGTATGATGGGGACAAGGGTGGAACTGAAAGTAGAATTTTTAGTAGAAATGGCAATATTATTAGATCTTCTAATTAGAATATTAATCCAGTAGCAGGAAGATGACCAAAGGAATAGTGAAGAGCTAGAATCAGGGAGACCAGTTAGTTTACTAATGACAGGTACCTAAAACTCTCCAAAGTATTGTTAAAAGGAAGTTTGAAGGAGCATCATACTAGCTTAGTGTCAACTCTGAATGAAATTAATCACTCTCCATATTATAAATTCCTTATGGCCATTTGTAGCAGCAAGCACCCCAGCGTCCCCAGGGTGTCTGACAACACAGATTCTTAGATCTGCTTTGTTAAAGGAAAGCAACTCAAAATGGGTTAACAAGCTTACTTTAATCAGTCAAATATGTATCATTTACCTAGTTCAGGGGGAAAAGGTCAGCACCCCGAAGTTCAGAGTATACAGAGAGAATTATCAAGACAGAGAAACAGATCAAGTAGACAGTTTCCAAACTGTCCGACCATTACATTCATACCAAATCAACATCTGGGTTTTTCAAAGGGGGG
>NW_027186372.1:18745182-18819826 GCF_028583685.1 Petaurus breviceps papuanus
CCCAAAACAAAGCTACACATCAGGGCTTATATAGCCTTCTCCTGGCTCAGAGAATGTAACAACCTTATTGACTCACTGGCCAATCAAGAAGTATCTACTGAAAAACAAGCCTCCCACCCCAGGCTCCAGGTGCACTTTAGCCTAGGGGCAGGGAAGGTCTTAAAAATTTACATTCCCATTACACCATTTATCCCTTTTTGTGATATAGAACTAGTGAAGCCAAAAGAGAGAATACTTGCACACACACACACACACACACACACACACGTTTCTTTTGGGCACACCCCTAGTATTAGCCATCAGACTTGTGTTCTGGTATGTTAGCTGTGTGACTTTTGGGAAGTTGCTTGACCTATTTCCTCCTCTAAAATTTAGGAGGTTAGATTAGATGTTCAGTAAGGTCTCTTCTAGTTCTAAAACTATGACTTAAGGAATATTATCAACAAGGATAAAAAAAAAAAAACCTCCTATATTACCACAAATCCTGGTAGGGTTAAAGAAGGTGGTTTAATTTGTATTCATGTGTACAACATATACGACAAGCCCTTATTCTCTTAAAATAAAGTGGCCTGAAGGTAAAAGGATAAAAAATACAAAATGTCATTCAGTCATTTTTCAATTGTGTTCAATTCTTCATGATCTCATTTGGGCTTTTCTTAGAGATACTGGAGGGGTTTGCCATTTCCTTTGTTTGTAAGCTCATTTGACAGATGAAGAAAATGAGGCAACCATGGTTAGGTGATTTGTTGAGGGTCATACAGCTAGTAAGTATCTGAGGTCAGATTTGAACTCAGGACCAGCACTTTATCTACTATACCACCTAACAACTCTGAAACACGCAAGAATAGCAGCAGCTAAAAAATGTACATATATTTCCAAGGTATGTTACAAAAAGAAAGCATAAAATTTGCATTCATGACAGAGACATACAGTTGAAAGAGCACAGGATTTGGAATTAAAGGACATGAGTTCATTTCCTGGCTCTAATGTTTACTAAGTGGAAGTGTTGAGGTAATTCACTTATTCCCGGTGCCTTCAATTAATCTCTAAAGTTAAAGATATACCTAGATTATCTCTGGGGTCCCTTCTTGCTCTAAATACTATCATGCTCTGAAGAGTTATTTGAGGATGAAAAATATCTAATTACATAAATGTCACGGAATATTTGTGTGTTATAGGAAGTGAAGAATATGAAGAATTATATGTATATGATATATATCATATATATTATATATGTATTTTGTTGTAAACATGGTTTATTTCTTTGTGGAGCTAGAGAATAGACAGGGACAGTGATCAATATAGCACATGGTGGGACAGGGGGTGGGATAGAGCCAGGGGTTTCATTGGCAGAAGATGGTATTAAAAGCATCAAGGGTCTGGCATTGGAAGGAGTTCACAAGCTATGGGCCATAGAAGGGCAGTCCCTGCTCCCTTCCCAGGAGGTTAATGGCATCAGGAAGAAGGGGAGGGGGAAACATTTTCTCATGTTATGTGTCCCTCCATCCCTTGAGGCCTTCTTTGCATCCGGTCCTTCTTTTCTGGGGAAGAGGGTAGCCCCTGTCTGTATGAGAAGTACAAAAAAACTTATGTGAACTGATGAGTTAAGCAAAACTAGCAAAAAATATACACAATGACTAAATGGAAATGGAAAAAATAACAAAGACAAAACTGAAGGCAGTGTAATTATGACTAAGCTTGGAAGCAAAGATGAGATTTTTTATTTCAAATATCTCCCTCCCTTCCTTGAGGAAGTGGACTGTGGATGTGAAATACTGCATAGACT
The DNA here is from genome assembly GCF_028583685.1 of Petaurus breviceps papuanus. Classification (NCBI taxonomy): domain Eukaryota; kingdom Metazoa; phylum Chordata; class Mammalia; order Diprotodontia; family Petauridae; genus Petaurus; species Petaurus breviceps. The sequence goes on from NW_027186372.1 coordinate 18,746,969, forward strand.
ATCAGACTCAGCTGAGGTGTCAGTTAGTCTTACTGAACTATAATTCTTTCTTCTCTGTTTCCATTTTTTGTTACAAGTGCTTGTTGAATAGAGTAAAGGCAGGGGAGCTACATTCTAACATGAAGGTGATGTAAAGATATCAATAAAATGTTTTTTTTAAAAGAAAGATAAATATTGGAAGCTCATCCAACAAGGGAATATGATGTCCTTATCCACATACTTAAACAGAAAAAAGTGCTGTGTGTATATGCAAATAACAGAATATCTGTATCACATAACTGAATTACAGCAATAGTTTTCACATGGATGAACTGCTTTCTAGTTTAAAAACTTCACCTAAAAAATGAACACAAGATGGTTCTTTGGAGTTAGGAAGACCTAAGTTCAAGTCCAACTTCAGATACTTACTAACTGTGTGACCTTGGGGAAGTCATTTAACTGCTGCCTGCTTTAGTTTTCTCAACTATAAAATAATTATAATAATAATAGCACCTACCTCACAGGGTTGTTGAATGAATCAATTGAGATAACATTTGTAAAACATGTAGGGCAATATTTGGCCCACATGAGGTACTTAATAAATTCCTGTTCTCTTGCCTCTCCCCTCCCCCCCCCACTTTCCCAAGGGCAACAAAGAAAGAAACAAGCCCAAAATACTTTAAAGAGAGTTATAGAAAACAGAATCTTTAAATGGGAACAAGCTTATCTAACCCTGGTCCATCATCCTACACTTCCCAAAATTCACCACTTCCTCAAATAGAGAGAATCAGAGATCTGGGACTTATTTAATCAGGAGAGAGATTCCAAATAGAAGTAAAGTGAATCACACCACATCAAGAGTTTCTTTTTTCATGGAAAAAACAAACTTTCTATGTAATTAGAACTGAAACTCTCTACAGATGGCTGACTAAAGCTATAAGAATATCATAGGCAATTTTATCATTAATTGTTGAAATGCCTATTGATTTTAATCTACAAAAGCAACAAAATCCAACCTATGATAATTGCTTGCATTTTAAAACTCCAAGAGATTACGCATTTAAAATCCCCTAGTTTGTATCCTCAGTTTAAAATGTCAGATGGTGAATTCACAGCTTCCACTTTAGAAATGAAAAATATAGATTTTTTCCCAAGCAAAATAGATTCAAGACCATATTCAGTCTGTTACCTAATTGTGTGGTTACTATATATCTAAGTTCAACTGGAACATTTTGAAGATTCCCATGCTATACAGACAGTAAGCAAAGGGGATAAAATAAAACCTAAAGGACAGAAAAAATACATTCTCCTCTTTTCCTTTTTTAAGGGGAAATATGGACTAGATTAATAGTGGAAGAACAGAATTGTGGGCAAGCTTTGGAAACTGAACGTTCTAATCATTAGCTTACTCTGTTGTCCTTGATATAAGACAAGTTTCTAACTCACTTCCCAGATGAAGAGGGAATTATACATCGACAATTTTGCAAAATAAATTTTCTTCACTGTGGCTAGTATGTTAAAGACATCTTAGTGGTTTTGTGTACACACCTTAAAACAATACACAAACACATTTTAGATCAATAACTACTATACATAATTACTACTACCTAGTGAAGTAGAGATTTATGAAATTTATACCATAGTTTCTTTCCTAGATTTGTACTCTGAGTTAGACTTAACCAATAAAAGCTGTATGTGTTCATGTGTGTGCGTGTGTGTGTTTTAAATCTCATGTGGAGAAAAACTATTTCTGTGAAAGCAAAACCAGAAGAATGAGACAATGAAATCAAAACTAACCCCACAAGGAATCTGTCTCAGAGAAGTTAAACACTGCCAGATTTTAACACATTTGCCTCAAGTCCTGAAATCTGAAAATATGACAATAATAGTTTATCAACTGCAACAAACTAATCAATCATTTTCTAATTGGGAAGTCTTTTCTGTCAACATGTCTAGTTTCTCACTAATCTGTACACAGCTTTTAATATAAAAGTTAGTAAATTATGCAAGAGATCTAATTATACCTATTTGTCAAAAGACAAGATGGGTGAACCATAGACTTAAATAGCAAGAAATGAACATTTGATTTTAATTTATTTGCTCCCAAAATCCAGAACAAAAAGAAAAATCCAATTACAAGTTATATCTGCAAAAACTAATAAATGCCACTTTTAAATAATTCATTTCAAATACAACTTTTTTTCTGTGTGACTTACATGAAATATGTCTTTACTGAGATGTTGCACTTCATACCATATTCTGATAGTTGTTCAAAATTAAAAACAGTTAAATGCTCACTGCGTGCAGGATAGGTACATTAGACTATATAAAATTTAGACAAGATATAGTTTTTGGCCTCATGGGGGTTTGCAATCTAATACTATAAGATAAATTATCTTGAGCAAAGTTTGTCACTTAAAGAAACATCATGACTATCAGTTTCAGGAGGACAAAGCAATGCTTGTGTAGAGTCACAAGCAAGGAGTAGTAGAGAGCAGCATTCCACAAAGTAACACAGGTTAGAAAAATATTGAAAAATAAATGCTAGTCTAGAGAAGGAAATCCCCCAGGAATATAGAGGTCTATATGTACATATACATGGATAATTTTATACACACACACAGTTATTCAGAAAGGGGGAGACACTAGCAATAGGAGGAATTGGGATAGATTTTTTTTAAAGCAATCAGGGTTAAGTAACTTGCTCAAGGTTACAAGGCCAGTTATTTTTGTGTGGGTGCAGAGTATCTGAGGGTGGAACCAATCCCAGGTCTCCCGACTCTGGGGCCGGTGCTCTTACTCACGGCACCACCTGGCCACCCCTGGGATAAATTTCTTACATAAACTTGAATTTATTTTCAAAGGAAGTCAGTAATTTGATATTGTTGGTGTGAAGGGGCATGGCATTCCAGCCAGGGGGGGGGGGGGGCAACCTGTGCAAAGACACCAAGTTGGTAAGTGGAATGTTGTGCTCTAGGAGCAGCACACAGGCCAGTTGGGCTGAAACAGTAGAGTAAATGAATATATAAGCCTGGAAAAGTAGGCTAGAGCCAAAGTGTGAAGTCCATGTGACTCTGTTCTATCTATTAACTCCTCTACACTGTGCTAAGCACTTTACAATTATTAGCCTATTTGATCCTCAAAACAACCCTGTAAATTAATGTTCTATAATATAATGCACTATCATTGTACTCATTCTGCAGATGAAGAAATTGAAGCAAACATAGTTTAAATGATATGCATGAGGGCACACTACTAGTAAGTGTCTGATGCTGGATTTGAACTCAAGGATTCCTAATTCCAGGCCCAACATTTTGTCCACTATGACACTTAGCTGTCCATAGTAGTAGTAGTAGTAGTAGTAGTAGTAGTAGTAGTAGTAGTAGTAGTGGTGGTGGTGGTGGTGGTGGTGGTGGTAGTAGTAGCAGCAGCAGCAGTAGCTATAATAGTAGTTGTTATTGTAGGCATAGTACCTGTAATACCAATAATTGTACTACTACTACTATTATGACAACTATGACTGTTACTACCATTACTAGACACATGGTGGGCTTTCAATAAACAGCTGTAGTGAAACACATCTGCTTGTGTCCTAAGCACATGTAGGAAACTTTTTTTGTTCCCTAAGAGATTTTCAAGCATAAATTTGACGATTATAAGAAAGCATTAATTATAAAATTATATCAAACAGTTTCACAAATGTAAATATCAATATCTAGAAATTTGGAACATCTTGAGATCATCGTGATGTTTACAAATGAAGAGCATTACAAAATATAGAATCCAATCTTACTGAATCATTATTTGTACAAATGTGCCAATTGCTTAGAGTATACAATTCCCCCTAAGATTAAAGAAAAAAGCACTTCTCATGTGTAAATATTTTTAAACTATGCAAAGAATTTTTATAATTCTATATTCAGGAAATCCTCAAAAAAAGCCCTATAATAGGGGGCAAGTATCATTACCACCATTTAATAGATGAATAACTGATGTGTAAAAGTTAAGCAGCTTGCCTAGGGTCATGCTAGTAGTAAGCAACAGGAACAAATGAGGTCTTCTCACTTCAAGCCCTGTTATATTCCTACGACTATATTTTTTTCTGAAATGCAACAGCAAAACAAATAATCTTAAAATTCCACATAGTCCAGCTTTCTCAAGGAAAAGGCATCTGCTCACAAGAACTAAAGATTGAGGTTTACAAACACTTAAGCAGTCAAGCATCAGCTGAAATAAATATTGTGTTACACCGGATGATCTCTAAAGTGACTTCCATGCTAAAATCTTTCAACTTTATCTCAAAATAAAGTTTAAAATAATGTAATAATAAAATTGTGAATGTAGAAAGTTTAAAAAGAGGAGAGGGGGAGGGGAGGGAAGAAGCAGGGGAGGAAGAAGAAAGAAGTCTGATACATGCAGGGATTCAGATATATAGCTTCTATATTGATGCCACTGTGAAAATAAACATTTTCACACCCGTGTGTATTCACACAGGCATGTAAGAATTGTTAAGGTGGAAGGCAGTTAAGAGGTACAGTGGATAGAATACTGGACATGGAGTGAGGAAGACCTGAATTCAAATCACTGATCAGACACTTACTTAGCAAGTGGCCCTAAACAAGTCATTTCATCTCTTACAATCTCGGTTTCCTCACCTGTAAAATAGGGACAATGATAGCACCTGCTTCCCAGAGTTGTTGTGAGGACCAAATGAGATATTATTTGTAAAGTGTTTTACAAATCTTAAAGCACTATAAATATCTGCTATTAAGACATTCAATATTATAGTGGACTGGACACTGGAGATAGAATTTTGAGGACCTATGATCAATTCCTGCTACTTCTATTGGCTAATTACATGACCCTAGCTAAACTGCTAATTCTTTGAACCTCGATTTTCTTATCTGCAAAATGTAGATGATAATACTTGCTTTATGAAAATCATGAGGTTGTTTGCTCTTATAAGTAAGTACCTTGTAAACTGTAAAAGATTATGTGTAAACTATTTTTTGATGATGCTGATAGTGACGGGCCATGAATTCTTCCATGATCAAATCATCTTTGCTCACCCTCTGTACTAAAAGCAGAAGTTCTTTCTTAAAGTTTTCTCTTTTTAGATTAAAGTTTTTGATACCCATTGAATTGTAAATATTTCTTTCAAACACAGTAAAAAAATACCCTATGGATATATATATTAATCATTTGTATTTCAACAAGGGAGAGGGCATAGAAAATTTTGATAGAGGAGTAAAACGACAATAATAGACATTTATTCTGGAGTAGGAAGACCTGGATTTAAATTCCACCTCTGGTACTTACTACTTATGCAACCTTGAGGAAGTCACAACTTCCCTGGGTTTTAGTTTCTTCCTCTTTAAAGAGAATTTGCTAGTCTATGAAGTCTTGCCCAACTCTAGCCCTGTGATCCTAATAGTCTGCCATCTTAAGGGCAAAGAAGAGCAACTGAGGGTTCTAAAGGATCATGGGGAGGAAAGGAAGAGAGGAGAGAAGGTATTTCTGAATTGATTTGATCTTTAGCTGAAGACACACACAAAAAAAGTATACAGTCTCTTTTTAGTGTGCCTTTTTAAGTCTTTAAGTGTATCCATTCAACTCAACAAATGTGGGCAGCTGGGGATAGGTCTATTTGGGAACACCTATTCAATACTAGAGAAATATATAAACACAGGCCCAGGCTACCAGACCTGGAGAATATCAGGTATAGGTGTAAGATGTTTTTCAACATCTGGTTCAGTGGACGAAAGAGGGCTGGGGGTAGGAGAGTGAGCAGTTTCCAGGGAAGAAAGCATGTAGACCTTCAAATAAGGGTCAAGAAGAAGCTAAGTAAGTGAGTGACAAGAAGGTAGTTTTGGGTCCAGCTAGGGAAGAATACTTCATAGAAGTCTAGAGGAAGTAGGAAGCCTTCACAGGCATTAGCCAGTGATTGCTGGTATAAGCCACCACAATATGACTGAGCTGGGAAGTCCTTTTCTAAATCTTAGATTCTGATAAGCCATAACTGAGAGATGGAGAAACAGAGGAGAGGTGACTGAGAAAGTCACTGGCTAGTCAAGTCTATGGCAAAAGAAGTGGAACAGAAACAATAAAAAGTGCATGAGTCGATGGAAGAAGTCACATTGGAGGGAACAAAGGAGAATAAACAATGTCTTATAAACGGAAGACCAGGATCATAAAATCTTTTTAGCGCATGAAACTGATACCTCTCCTTTTTGTTTTGTATATCCATGGATCTGATCATGTCATTCATCTATACAAAAGGCTTCTTCAGTAGCTCCCCATTACCTAGCAAGAAATTCAATATTCTTTATTATCTGGCAAGATTGTAGCTTTCTATCCTTATTTCTTATTACTCCCCTCCATACACCCCATCATCCATGTAATGACTATCCCCCTAAACATTTATTTTCTCCCCTCTAATCCTTTGCTCATGCAAGGCACACCCTATGACAGGCTTGTCTTACAGCTCCGTATTAAATGATTGAATTTCTACACGTGGTTTAAAGCCTATCTCAAACGTTCCCACCTCTATGAAGCCTTAATCCCTTAGGACCACACACGGTACTTTGCACATCTCCTATGAACATCTCTATATATGGTTTTGTATGCTTATGTATATGTATATTCCTCTCATGCAAGTTTCTTGAGGACAGGGATTAGGGCTGATCTCAATCTTCTATGTCCTCTTGGGGTAAGAAATTAGAAACTTAATAAATATTTGTTGGAGTGAATTGGTTTTGGCTATAGCTAGTACCTAACATAATATATCTTTTAGTAGTGCTTCAAGTAAATCACTGTTTTATCACTCTGGTATGTAGCTAGTAGACTGCTATCAAAGAGCAAAAAAAAAAGAGTTGAAATAAAAAAATAAAACTTCCCACTGAAGAGGGTTTGGGCTCTAGAGAATCTCAAAAGCTAGAAAAAGCTCAATAGCTAGAGAAAATGGTAGCTTGGAACTATATACCCCAAAACGGACACTAACCAGACTGCTGGTTTTATGTTGGGGGGGGGGGGGGGGAATGGTTTACTAAATAGAAAAGGCCCAGAGCCACAATAGAATTACAGACATGGAAAAGGGAGACCCATGACCCCAAAGACAAATTTCACTTATTTTGCACTTTTGCCAATGTTGGCCCTGAATTCCAATAATTTTTTATTCAGTTTCAAAGAACTCATGGTCCCCATTAGGCCTAAAAGGGAGGAGACAAGGAAGAAATAATTTCCCTGCTAAGAGTTTTGAAGACAACAGGAGTTTTGAATTGTGTCAACTCAAGAAGGTGCCTGTCTACTGTAATAAGTTCTCAAAGAGACTTAAACATAGAGACTTAATGTTGAATCTAATCAGTTTTGGCAGCCATGCAAACTACTAAAGCCATCTATCCCCTTTTTCTGTCCTCCTCAACATACTCAAACACACATGCTCACTTGCACAGACTTATTTCTGAAAAAGTAAGAAGAAAATAGCCATGGTAACTTTTTAGTTTAAGTGATCAAGTCACATAATGCACTGTCCTGGAATATTCTGATGATGTGGACAGAAGTGATTTTGGTGTTAGAATGAGGTAGTTAAACTTCTCAACTGTCAGTTTCACCAGTTTAGGGAACAACAGATCTAAAGGCCCACACGAAAGCAGCTTTGCACAAACCATTCTCTCTGTTTGCCACCATCTGCATGGCTATCAAATTGATCTGCTATCTCGTTCATGCCAAATCTCAAGAGCAGTATTTTGGCTTGAATTTTACAATATTGTGAGATGGATGACCAGCAGATAGTCTAAAACGGTTACCCTCCCAAGGAAAATATTCACAATTGTTATTTACATTATAAATCCCTTCTCTTCCTGAAGATACAGGTATTCCAGGTTCAGTCACTTAACTACCCTGAGCCATCATTTTCCATATGTTCAGATAATAAATGCAAATGTTATTTTACCTGCCTCACTGGGGTGATGTGTGAACTAATTAATGAATGTTCACAGAGAGCTTGAGAAGAGATAACGACACTGTATAAATGTTACAGATTATTGAATCATGAAGCCTAAATACATAATAAACTCTAGGATAGGTTAATTGGAAACATAACAAAAACTTTCAGGCAAAAATGGGAATCATTTAAAAAGAATACCAAAAAGAAATACCTCCTTTTTGCCTGGCAAAGCGATATTCATTGTTATTCCTTTTGCAGGCAAGATAAAATAAATAGGTACTGGGGCTGGGGGTCAAATCAGGAGAAATTATATGCCCTGAGTTTCAAAACACTGTAAGATTTAAACCATCTAACAAAGAAGACCCAAGCCACAGAGTACATTGCCACAGGGTATGTCACATAGTTACTATGTAACTATATAACATATGGACCAGGCAACAGAGGAAGACAGGGTAATAAAGTATTGGTGGACCCACTTATAATAGCTTATGCCAGAACACAGGGTCTTAGGAGGGCAATTGCTGCAGGGATCTCTTTAAATAGATATGAAATCCAGCCCACCCTATGTTTTGAGAGAATGAGATTTTTACCTTGATTAGAAGTAGGAAGAAGACATTGTCTAGGTGTTCACTCTTTCATTTTCTTATATCCAAGAAAGATATGAGCCAGAACCATTTTTATCTACTACATATAAGATATTTGAAATCTAGTAGTAAGATTTTAGAGTGTGAGGGGTAATATTAAAGGCCATTTTGTCCTGGTTACTCCAAAGGAGAGAGTAGCAGTTACCTTGTTTTTCAAACAACTTGGCTCCCTCCAATCTCTTGCCTCCACCCCATCCCCCCAAAAAAATCATGGGTAGAGAATAAAAATATTTATTCAAGCAAACTACAAAATGGAAATTGGGAATAGTATACGATTCAGGTAGACAATAGAGAGTGAATAACTCTTTGTCTTAGGAAAAAGATAAAAATTTCAATTTAGCCAAAGAGAGAATCATCTCACCAAAGAACTCCCATTTTAATAGTCTCTGGGTGTTCAGGTACTTAGAATCAAGGGACATGTTGACAGGGGGAAAGCAGATTTCTTCACATTCCTGGTGTTCCCATAGCATTCTGGTGCCTTCAAAGTCTGTGTTTTGCTTCTCACCTCTCTTTCTCTGCTTCTCTTCAGCACGAATGACTCAGAGGTCTCTTTGCTAACAGTAATTATGTTTGTCTATGAATATGCATCGCCAATGGGCTATATTCTTCAGGGGACTGCCCCAATTCCACTTGTAGTGCAAGTATCACAACAACAAAAGTTAGATTACAGGTAAAAACTGAGCTATCTTGTCTGGGGCCAGGTCCTTTTTCATATGCTATTACAATATCTTTGCAGGAGGCATCAAGGAGATTTTAATGTAAATGTAAGAAATTATTCATTCAACATTTATCCAGCCCTTGCCATGTGTAAAGCAACTTATTAGGTACTGAGCAAAAGTCATCCCATCTTTAGATCCTGCATAATCTATGGCTGGCAAAAATGTTAGCAGACAATTGTCTCTGACGGTTGACATCTTTACATGCAACTGACTGAGAAATACATTGATTATAACATCTTATTTTATCTGTTGTTTGCTAGGTTGTCATTTTTTTCTTAAACGTAAAACAAAATGCACATTGAAGACTACTCAAAGATCGTACCTCCTTCTACATCTTAAAATTATATAAAATTTTTAAGACATAAAAAACTATAGAAATAACTTTCTGACATTAGGAATTTTCTCAAAGGAGGTAAAGTTATTTGACTGAAGCTACATGGGTAAGCATGTTCCCCCCAGCATCCAGTTAAAAAGTATTGAGGGGCACCTTTGTCATTGATGTAGGGTATGATAGGAAAAACCATTGTCTGAGTGTAAAATAGAAGAGGAAGTCTGGAGAGAGGATGGGAAAATGACAGAGTAGGTCAGAAAATTCCAAGTTCTCAAGATTCTCCCCCACAAAAGAGAGGCACCCTAAGGAAAACAAAGTGTGGCTGGAGATAAATAAGAACAGTGACATAACCTGGGTCCTCCTGGAACAATCTGGGAAGATCTAAAGAAAAAACCCAGAATGAGGTTTGTTCCCAGTGAAGAGGAAGAACCTCCAGGCTAGATTCCATTTTAATTGCAAGCAGCAAGCCCTGGGATTAGCCCAAACCACAGGAACTTTTACCCCCCAGGGTAGTTAGGGCAATTGCTTGTCTGAGCCCAGGAAGATTGAGGGAACCTCTGCTGACAAGGAATGCCAGACTCAGCTGTGCTGCAAAGAGAAGCTGGGGCGAGAAGGAGCCAGCATACACCAGTGAGTGCAGAAGCAGTGGGGCAGAGAGCCTCTGGCTGTGGGCACTTGTAGGAGGTTGGATATTTGACTTTGGTTTCAGGCTAGAGGTGAGAACTGAAGATCTGGGGTAAGAGGCACCATTTCCCACACCCCAGGGCTAGAGGTGACTACAAATAATTAAGCTATTAAGACAAAAAATACACAGGCAAAGGAGAAAGAATCCAACCATAGAAAACTATCATGGGAATAGAGATGACTGGAGTTCATATTCTTAGGGGGATACTGAAGTAAAGAAACCCCCAAAGAGTAATGTCAAATGGTCACCTGCCCAAAAAGAATTCATAGAAGATCTTAAAAAAAAATCAAAAATCAAATGAAAGAAATGGAGGACAAATTAATTAAGAAAATAAGAATCATCCAAGAAAAACAAGAAGGGTATGAAAGGAAAGTCAAGCAATTAGAAAAGGAAATCCAGCATCTTAGGGGAGACAATGACACGCTGAAAATTAGAACTGGGCAAAGTGAAGCCAGTGAAATCATAGATCAAGAAATGATTAAATAAAATAGGAATAATGATAAAATAGAAGAGAAATTGAAACATTTTATAAGGAAAAACAACTGATTTGGAGAATAGATCAAGAAGAGAAAATATAAAAATAATTTAACTAGCTGAAAGTTATGACAAAAAAAAGAATCTTGATACAATAATACAAGAAGTAATTAAATAAAATTGTCCTGAAGCATTAGAACAAAGGGGGGGAGCCGAGATAGAAAAAAAAATCCATTGATCACCACTTAAAAGAGATCCTATGAGGAAAACTCATAGGAATATCATAGTCAAATTCTGAAACCCCCAGATCAAGGGAAAAAATACTAAAAGCATCAAGATTAAAACAATTTAAATATGATGGTGCCACAATTAGAATTACATAAGACCTAGCAGCAGAGATATTAAAGGACAACAGGTCTTGCAACACAACATATTGAAGAGAAAAAAAACTGGGACTCAGGCCAAAAATATCATACACTGCAAAGTTAAGTATTATCCTGAAAGAAAAAAAATGAATATTTGATAAACTCTCAGACTTGCAAGACTTTGTTTAAAAAAAGAAATCCTGAACTTACTAGAAGATTCAACATACAAGAACCAAGAGAAATATAAGGCACATAACAAAGACTGAGTATAAGTGATCCACAAAGACAAGAATACTTTTTATATATGTAAAATATATCTAAGATTCTTATCAATAATTGGGTAGTTCATAAGAAACATTGGGGTAAACTTGAGTATGACATGAATTTAAAAAGCAAAACCATTTAGAACAACTTAAAAGAGTAATTATTTTATATAAATGATATGCAAGAGGAAAAAATGATACAAAGGAATTAGATAAAAGTGGAGGGCTGGTAGTTCTGGTAACCTACTTTCATCAGGAATGGGCTTAAGAGGGAATGGTATATATATATATATATGTCTTGTAAATTCAGAAGAAATAAAATGGTAGGGGCATAGGGAGTGGGGAGAGGACAAGAGAGGGATCTTTAGAGGGGAGGATGAGGGAATAGGTAAAAGGGGGGTATAGAACAGTGTTTAAATTTGTAGGAATTTGGAGGATAGGGGAGGAATCCTTGGAGGGGGGTAGGCAAGTCATAGAAAAGCAAGGAAGCAGGTAGAAGTAAAGTAGAGGAGGCCAGAGGGATAGGAAATCAGGAGTAGAATAGGTTTGGAAAAGTATATGTCTTTATATGTATGTATATATGTATATGTGTATGTATATATTATAGCTATAGAGAAACATATCTCAACTTTATTGTGGCCTTCTGCGGAAGGGGGCCGGAGAGAGGAGAAAAAAGAACAAAGTAAGAAAGTGCACAGCACAGAACAAAAGATAATTCCCAAGGAAGCATAGAAAAGATGGATACTTCTCAACACGAGTATTAGTTATCATATAGGCTTTCTTGAAAAGTTATTGTTACATATTTTGAATCTTCTCGTGTTTTGCTATGCACACGCCATGCTTTTTTTCTTCTAACTTTGTATTTAAGTTCTAATATTTAAGTTTATGAAATGTTTTTGTTTCTTTTCTATTTTCTCTATTTGTGTTCTGGTGTTTGAGTCTAAAACAAAATTTGGGGGGAAAAAAGAAAGTCTGTGTAAAGATTGGCTATTTGTTTTTGTTCTTCAGTCATGTCTGACTCTTCATGACCCCATGTGGAGTTTTCTTGGCAGAGATACTGAAGTGGTCCTTCTCCAGTTCATTTTATAGATGAGGAAATGAGAAAGAGTTAAATGATTTGTCCAGGGTAACACAGCTAGTAATTGTCTAAGTTTAGATTTGAACTCAGGAAGAGGAGTCTGTCTGATTCCCAGCCCAGTGCTCTATCCACTGTGCCATCTTAACTACCCAGGTGGTGTATAGGGGAGAGGTATAAAAACACTGAAATAACACTGATGAACATAAAGAAATTGTCATGATATTTGGGAAAAGTAGATTGTGTTTTAGAGAATCAGCATATGTTAAAGCTGAGGTAACATAATCCCGGTAAGTATATAAGGATTTGATACTAGTAGAAATATAAGCATCACTGGTGTTGTGGATCTTAACATTCCCTTCCCCCCATATACTACTGTTGTAGAGACATGATGGAAAGACTGATCAAATTCAATATTACATGATATGTGTGAATGAAATGTTTTAGAGTTCCTATTTGTCTCCAAATAGATAAAAAGTGAATGTTGGAAACTTAGATCATTGGGCATAAGGGAGAGCAGGAAGACTATAAGTGAAGGATTGCTAACAATACTTTATAAGGCAAACCAGTTACTTTTTACATCAAGTGAAACAAGAAACAGAAACCATTATCACCACTGTCATAGAATAGGATAACCTGCACTGAATCAAGGTAGAATGATTTAATTTTTTGTTGTAAAAGGAATTATATTTTCTTTTCTTTTATTTTATATTTTGATTTATTTATTTATTTTTAGTTTTCAATACTCTTTTCCACAAAATTTTGAGTTACAAATTTTCTCCCTATATTTCCCCTACCCCCTCACCCAAGAGAGCAGGCCTATTGAATGCCACTTCCCCCAATCTGTTCTGTCTTATATTCTCCCCCATTTCCCCCTAACTTTCTAGTAGGGCAAGCTGGATTCCTATACCCCAGTGCCTGTATATCTTATTTCCCAGTTGTATGTAAAAAAAAAAAACAATTTTTTTCAACATTCCTTTTTAAAACTTTGATTTCCACATTCTTTTCCTTGTTCCCTCCTTACCCACCCCCACTGGGAAGATAAGCAATTCAATATAGGTTGTATATGTGTAGTAATCCAAAACATCTCCATAGTAGTTACATTGTGAAAGACTAACTATATTTCCCTCCATCTGTAAAGGCAAGCACAAGCAGCTTTCAAGGTTGTGATTACACAGTATAGAAAACTCTCTATTTATTCAGTAAGAAACTAAGAAACATTCCAAGAAAATCAAGGTACAGCATTCACAATGTTACAACTTATCACTCAATCACTGCCCTTGGAAGTCCTCAGCAGAAGTTCCCAGAAGAAAAGTCTCAGCAGAAGTTCCCAGAAAAAAAGTCTCAGCAAAAGCTATGTTTTCAAAATCAAAATCACTTTTTGCTGTTCTCAAAATCAAAATCACTTTCTCCAGCATCCATGTGGCTTGCTCTATAAAGTTCTCTCTCTCTCCAGCAAGAGCTGCTCTGCCTTCCTCACGCTAGCTGTGAGAAATTCTGACTCTTCAACTCCTGTTTTTCTTTATATAAGGTATTAATTAGCTCCTCCCTGCTCCAGCCCCTTCCTGTTATATCAGCAATAGGGGTTTGTACCTTCTGTTTCTTAACAGAGGCTTGATATAATTAACTTGAAACTAAGTGCCTGTTAGACTCGCGAATACAAAGGGATCTTCAAATTCCATTACTATTACACCATCCTATTCTAACCCCCACTCATTGTTTTCTACTTTGACCCTGTCCCTTTCCAAAAGTGTTTGCTTCTAACTACCCTATCCCCCAATCTGCCCTCCCTTCTATCATCCCCCTTCTTATCCCCTTCCCCTCTGCTTTTCTGTAGGGTAAGATATGCAATTGAGTGTGTATGTTATTCCCTCCTTAAGCCAAATTCCATGAGAGTAAGGTTGACCCATTCCCTTTCACCTTCCTGATTTTCCCCTCCATTGTAAGAGTTTTCTCTTGCCTCTTTTATATGAGATAATTTACCCTTTTCTATCTCTCCCTTTCTTCTTCTCACAATATATTTCTCTCACCTCTTAATTTTAGCTTTTAGATATAATCCTTTCATATTCAACTCATCCTGTGCACTCTATATATACATGTACACATATATACATGTGTATATATATATATACTCACATATATATTTATATACACATACACCTTCCTATACATACATACATACATATATATGTATACATATATATATGTATACATATATATTCCCTTCAATTATCCTCATACAGAGAAAAGTCTCATGAGTTACAATGATCATTTTTCCATGTGGGAATGTAAATAATTCAACTTTAGTATGTTCCTTATGATTTCTTTTTTCCTGTTTACCTTCTCATGCTACTCTTGCTTTCTGTATTTGAAAGCCAAATTCTGTTCAGCTCTGGTTTTTTCATGAAGAATGCTTGAAAATCCTCTTTCACTTAATGACCATATTTTCCCCTGAAGCATTATACTCAGTTTTTCTGGGGAGGTGATTCTTGGTTTTAATCCTACCTCCTTTGACCTCCAGGATATCAGATTCCAAGCCCTTTTTTTCCTTAATGTAGAGGTGGCTAGATCTTGTGTTATCCTGATTGTGTTTCCACAGTACTCAAATTGTTTCTTCCTGACTGCTTGCAGTATTTTCTCCTTGTCCTGGAAAATTTGGAATTTGGCTATAATATTCCTAAGAGTTTACTTTTGGGGGATTGTTTTCAAGAGGTAATCAATTAATTCTTTCAATTTCTATTTCACCTTATGTTTTGAGAATATCAGGGCAATTTTGCTTGATAATTTCTTGGAAGATGATGTCTAGGCTCTTTTTTTGATCATGGTTTTCAGGTAGTCCAATAATTTTTAAATTATCTTTCCTGGATCTATTTTCCAGGTCAGTAGTTTTTCCAATGAGATATTTCACATTGCCTCCTATTTTTTTTCATTCATTTGGATTTGTTTTATAGCATCTCGATTTCTCATAAAGTCATTAGCTTCCATTTGCTCCAATCTAATTTTGAAGGAATTATTTTCTTTAGTGAGCTTTTAAAATTTCCTTTGCCATCTGTCCAATTCAGCTTTTTAAGGCATTCTTCTCCTCATTGGCTTTTGGGCCTCTTTTGCCATTTGAGATAGTCTATTTTTTAAGGTGTTATTTTCTTCAGTCAGGCTGTTGACTTGCTTTTCAGGATTTTTCTTGCATCATTCTCATTTCTCTTCCTAATATTCCCTCCACTTCTCTCACTTGATTTTTGTAGCAGCAGGCACCCCAGCGTCCCAGGGTTTGCTGCCAACACAGGTTCTTAGATCTGCTTTGATAAAGGAAAGCAACTCAAAATGGGTTAACAAGCTTACTTTAATCAGTCAAATATGTATCATTTACCTAGTTCAGGGGGAAAAAGTCAGCACCCCAAACTTCAGAATATACAGACAGAATTATCAAGACAGAGAAACAGATCAAGTATACAGTTTCCAAACTGACCAACCATTACATCCATACCAAATCAACATCAACATCTGGGTTTCAGAGCTGGGGGAGGGCGGGGGTCTGTAGCAGCAACGGCTTCCCAGAGTCTCATTTGATCAAATGACAGAACACTTCTCAAAGTGAGCCCCCAAAACAAAGCTACACATCAGGGCTTATATAGCCTTCTCCTGGCTCAGAGAATGTAACAACCTTATTGACTCACTGGCCAATCAAGAAGTATCTACTGAAAAACAAGCCTCCCACCCCAGGCTCCAGGTGCACTTTAGCCTAGGGGCAGGGAAGGTCTTAAAAATTTACATTCCCATTACAATTTTCAAAATCCTTCTTGAACTCCTACATGGCCTGTGACCAATTCATATTTTTCTTGGAATCTTTATTTAGATGCAGGAGTTTTGATTTTGTTGTCTTCTTGTGGTTCCATATTTTCATCCTTTTGTCCCCCCAAAAAGATTATATGGTCTCATTGTACTTCCTCTGCTTACTCATCTTGCCAGTCAATTACTTCACTTTTGAGCTCTTTGCCATGGTAGAACTAACTATGCTTCCAGAGTGGAGACAGCTATGTCCCAAATTGCTGGGATTTTCACAGTTGTCAGAGCTATTATCAGAGCTATGAGGAGGGCACCCTCTCTATAGCCACCACAAGCTCTGGCACAATGGTATTCCTCACCCCAGAACCACCACCCAAGACTGTGACCCAGATCTAAGCAGGTCAAAGCAAGAGCAATTACCCTGTGAATGGTCACTTGGTTCCCCTATGATCTTCAGCCCAAGAGCTCTGGAAGCGGCCATGAGGCAGCAGCTGCAGCCACTTCTCTCCCGCCACCTCTCACCCTGGGGGCAGGGTCTGGACTGCACTCTATTCTCACTCAGTTCCAACAGCATTCCCTACTGACCTTTTACTTTCTCTTTGATGTTTACAGGTTGAGAAGTCTGGAAACTGTCACAGCTGCCAGTGTTTCTCTCTCCTGAAGTCTGCTCTGGTGTGTCTGTGCCACTGGTTGGGCCCTTCCTGAGTCTGGACCAGGTATGCTCATGCAGGACTGCATTTGGCTCCCAGTCCAGTGCGATAGAGCCTTCCTGTAGGCCTGTCAGGCTGCCTTCAGTGAGAGATTTGTTTCTTTTTGTCACTTCGTGGGTTCGGTAGCTCTAAAATTTGCTTAGAGTCATTTTTTACAGGTATTGGAGGTTGTTGGAGTGGGAGCTTAAGCAAGTTTTACTCTGCCATCTTGGCTCCAAATCAGAATGATTTCATTTTGATGGTGAGGCTCTCCAAATATTCTAATTATATTGTGTTAATTACAAATTCCTTGATTACATTCTTCTAATCACACTAAGCCTTGGAACAAGAAAAAGTCCTGTCAGTGAAATAATAATAACTGGAAAAAAAAGAGATTATTTTAAGAATTTAACCTGGAAATGCATAGTGGATGAAAAACTCATTGTCCATATGATGACATGCCAGTCAGTTAGCTAGAATTTATCAAGTGTCTACTCTGTTCCAGCCATTGTGCTTAACCTCTAGGGGATTTTTTTTTAAGGCAAAAAATAGTCCTATTCCTTACTCTCAAGGACACAATCTGATGGAGACAACATGCAAATAACTATGTAAAAATAAGATGTGTACAGGAAAAATTGGAGATAATCTTAGAAGGGAAGCACTAAAATGAAGGAGAACTAGAGAATTCTTCTTGTGTAAGGTGGGACGTCATCTGAAACTTGAAAGAAAATAGGGAAACCAGGAAATAGAGATAAAAAGGGAAAGAGATCCAGGACTGGTAGATAGTGAAAATGCACTGAATGAGCAGATAGTGTCTTGTGTGAATGACAGCAAGGAGATCAATATCATTGAGTCCCAGAGTGTGGAAAGGAAAGTAAGACATAAGAAGACTGGAAAAATCAAAAGGAGCCAAATTGTGAAACTCCGTTTTTAAAACAAAACAGAGGATTTTCCATTTGATACTAGAAGCAATAGGGAACCAATGGAATTTACTGAATGGACTGGAAGGAGAGTATAATGGGGTGATATGATCAGACCTATGCTTGAGGAAGATCAATATGACAGCTGAGTAGAGCATGGATTCTGAGTGGGGAAAGACTTAAGCTAAGGAGACCAACTCAATAGATATTTAAATAATAGAGTTGTGAGATGATGAGGTCCTACATCAGAGTTGTGACAGTGTCAGAAGAAAGAAAAATACATATACAAGAGATGTAAAAAATGCAGAAATGACAGGACTTAACAACTGATTGGATACAGGGGATGAGAGCCAGGATATGAGGAGAACACCAGGTTGTGAGTCTGGGTGACTGAAAGGATGGCAGTACCTTTGACACTAAGATGGAAATTTAGAATAGAGGAGGGTTTTAAAGATAATTTTAGACATATTGAACTTAAGATGTCAATAGGACATCAAGTTTGAGATGTCCAATAGGCAGTAGGAGGTATGAAACAGGAGGTCTGGAGAGAGTTCAGGGATAGACAAGTAGATCTGAGAGTCATATGCATGGAGATAATCAAAACCACGGAAGCTGATGAGAGATCACGAAGGAGAAAATAAAAGGGCCCAGGACAGAACCTTGAGGAACAAGCACAATTAGTAAATATCACCTGGATAATGATCCAGCTAAGGAGAAGAATAAGAAGTAATCAGGTAGAAGAACCAAGAGAGGAAAGTGTTATGAAAACCTGAAGAAAAGAGACTATCAATGGAAGAATGGTGATCAAAAGCGTCAAGGGCTACAGAGAGGTCAAGAAGGAAGAGGACTGAGAAAAGGCCATTAGAGTTGGCAATTGAAAGATGTTTGATAACTTTGGAGAGAGTAGTTTCTTCTTCTTTTTTTTTTTTTTTAAGCAATCGGGGTTAAGTAACTTGCTCAAGGTTACACGGCCAGTTATTTCTGGGTGTGGTACTGAGTGTCTGAGCCCGGGATTTGATCTCCAGGTCGTACCAACACTGGAGCCGGTGCTCTTACTCGCTGAGCCACCTGGCCGCCCCTAAGCAATTGGGGTTAAGTAACTTGCTCAAGGTTACACGGCCAGGTGTTGAGAGAGTAGTTTCAATTAGATGATGGGAAGAAGTCAGATTGTGAAGGGAAGTGGATGACTTTCTCAAGCAGTTTAGCCATGAGAGGAGAAGTAAAGGATAATGCTAGTAGGAATGGGTGGATTAAGTGAGGATTTTTTTAAGGATAGAAAAAAATCGGGGGTGGGGGGGCAGATTCAAGATGGCGGAGTAGAAGCAGGACCTCCCTGCTGCTCTGGCTTCCATCGTCCCCATCCATGTAAAAAGGAGACTCTAAACAAACTCTGGAGCTGCAGAACCCACAAAATGACACAGAGAAGCTAACCTCCCACTGAGGACAGCCCTGCAGGCCAGCAGGAATAGGCCAGCGCAGTGCTAAGGGTGCCGAGCCCAGCCCCACACCTAGGCTTTAGCCTCAGGGTGGTCCTGACCAGCTGCTGGCCCAAGGGACTCCAAATCAGCAGCATCTGTGGCCGTTTCCAGAATTATCAACACACAGATGTGAAGGACAAAGTGAGAGGTCAGTGCAGTCTGGATTTTGGGACCCAGTAAGTGGGAGTGCGTGGCTTTTACCCCCGGGGCAAGAAACCGCTGAGAGGCCAGCACAGCCAGCCAGCACCACGTGGCAGCTTCAGCTCCTGGCCTGCAGAGTGTAGGGAAACCAAGCACCAGTCTGAGGGGTAATCACTCTTGCTTTAACCTGCTTGGATCTGGATTGCAGTCTAGGGTGGAGGTCCTGGGGTGTGTGTCCAGCTTGCCAGAGCGTGTAGAGACCTCAGAGAGGGCACCCAACTAATACCTCCAGCAGCTGAGAAAACTCCAGCATTTTGGACAAAAGCTCCCCTGTCTGGTGGCAGAGTCCTACTGTGGCAAAAAGCCCAGGGGTCAAGTAACTGAGGGGCGACATGACCAGGCAAAGGAAACAAAGCAGACAGAAGATTCCAACATTGGACTCCTATTTTGGGGACAAAAAGGAGCAAAGCATGTAACAGGAGGAAGACAGTGAAGTCAGAACTCCTGCACCAAAAGCTCCAAAGGAAAATACGAGCTGGTTACAGGCCATAGAGGACCTTAAGAAGCAGATAAGAGAAGTGGAGGAAAAATTGGGAAGAGAAATGAGAACAATGCAAGAAAACTATGAAATGAGAGTCAACAGCCTGACTGATGAAAATCATACCTTAAAAAAATAGACTAACTCAAATGGCAAAAGAGGCTCAAAAAGGCAATGAAGAGAAGAATGCCTTAAAAATCCGAATTTGCCAGATGGAAAAAAAATCTCAAAAGCTCAATGAGGAGAATCATTGCTTCAGAATCAGATTGGAGCAAATGGAAGCTAATGACTTTATGAGAAATCAAGATGCTGTTAAACAGATCCAAACAAATGAAAGAATAGAAGGCAATGTGAAATACCTCATGGGAAAAACTACTGACCTGGAAAATAGATCCAGGAGAGATAATTTTAAA
Organism: Petaurus breviceps papuanus; assembly: GCF_028583685.1. Taxonomy (NCBI): domain Eukaryota; kingdom Metazoa; phylum Chordata; class Mammalia; order Diprotodontia; family Petauridae; genus Petaurus; species Petaurus breviceps. The sequence continues at coordinate 18,767,411 of NW_027186372.1, forward strand.
ATTACTGGACTACCTGAAAGCCATGATCAAAGTAAGAAACTAGAAATCATCCTCCAGGAAGTCCTCAAAGAAAACTGCCCTGATGTTTTAGAACCAGAGGGCAAAATAGAGGTTGAAAGAATACACTGATCACCTCCTGAAAAAGATTCCAAAAAGAAAACTCCTAGGAATGTTATAGCCAGGTTCCAGAATTCCCAGATTAAGGAGAGAATATAACAAGCAGCCAGGAAGAAAGATTTGAATATTGTGGAAACACAATCAGGATAACCCAGGATCTGGCAGCTTCTATACTGAGGGATCGAAGGGCTTGGAATATCATATTCCGGAGGTCAAAGGAGCTGGGATTAAAACCAAGAGTCACCTACCCAGCAAAACTGAGTATCATGTTTCAGGGGAAAATATGGGGGAAAAAAGGATAGAAAAAAATGGGTTTGTTTGTAAGCAGTAGGGAAGCAGTCAGTTGAGAGGGAGTATTTTAAGATTGTCACTGGAATTTACATGTGTGTCTGTGTGCATACAGATACATATATGTATATATAGCTATTTTGAAGTTTCATCATATGATTTTTGTAAACTACATTCATTAATATGGTGCCACTGAGTGCATCTACTTTGAGTTTTCCTCCTTCCCCCTGAGGATATGGATTTATATTGATCTAACTTGACTCTCTTACCTGTTTACCTTTATGATTAAATGATAGATACAAGCTGATGCCTTGTGAAAGCTCGAGATGCAATAGTTGGTCATGGAAGTGACTGAGACACATGAGAATTGAAACTGCAATTTTGATGCTTTAACCAGTTGAGCTAACCAGCTGCATGCTAGACTCATCTAGAGACATTAAGAAGAAACAAATCATTTTGGAACTAGAAGGGACCTTAAAGATCATCTAGGATAAGCCTCTTATTTTGTTTTTGTTTTTTTTGCTTTTTGGAGAACAATTAGGGTTAAGTAACTTGTCCAAGATTACACGGCTAGTTTTTTTGTGTGGGTGTTAAGTGTCTGAGGCTGGAAACAAACTCGGGTCCTCCTGACTCCTGGGCTAGTAGCACTTTACTCACTGTGTCACCTAGCCGCCCCACGAGCCTCTGATTTTTGCAGATGACAATACTAAGCCTCCAAAAAGTTAAATGACCTATGCTAGCTTGCATGGCTAGTAAAAATTAAAGCCAAGACTTACACCCAGGTCTTCTCCCTCTCCAAGATTGCTCTCAGAAGTCTTACTGTTTTGTATCTGAGCTTTCAAATATTAAAAACGGAAAATTGAAATTTGTTTTTCTTCTTAAGTCATTATTATGGTACAGCAGCTCTTCTAATCTCTAAAATAGAAGCTAAGGATGTACACCTGAATAGAGACTGTGTGGGAGAGTCACACTAGAATCCACATTTCACACACTGGCATGAGTCCATAGATATGAGACAGTTTTGTTCAACAGCTAAAACAATGTTTTTAATGTGTAAATCCTAAAAGGAAATTAAAACTGGCAGCTACTTGATGTTAGAAAAAAAAAGCTCCTGTTCAGCAGTCATTAAGATCTGGAACTGCAGTAATTCCCTCTAATAAAAAATAATTTATGATTTTCTTGTAGCAGAGAAAATTATGGTGCACCTGAGCCTCTGATTTAAAAAAATGCATTTCCAGCTCTTTTTTTTAACTGCATCCTTATTTCAGCTTTACAGTTCTTCATTCAAAGCTAACCATAACAGTAAACCCTCCTTTTATTAGAAGACAGAAGCTACAGGAGAGAGAAAGACACCCTGTATTTCAGGGAAAAATGAAATGAGTATAAAAGAGAATCCTAGGAAACCCCTCTCAAAAGCAATATTTGACTATTTTCTGCCTCTGAATACAGCCACATAACTGATGTAGTAGAAGTCAATATTACAAACTATTGTCTATTAATAAGACTAATCACAACATATAGGATGGTAGTGGGGAAAAAAACTGTAGAGTCTAAGTCTTCTTGGTACTATGGCAATTGAGATTCCGTCAATCATAAGAATATATCCTCCAAAACACACAATAAACCAAACATACAATTCTATCTGCTTCCATTTACCAGTGACATTTAGGGGTGTGTGTGTATGTGTATGTGTGGGTTTAATTCATACTCATCTTCATCCATTCTGGTTCTGTGCATAGTATCTCAAATGGCCCTGTTCTTTATTCAGAATCTCTTCTTTCATTCACAGAACTGTAGTAAATAGATCTCTGAGGGAAGAAAATGACTATTTCAACAATAGAACTATTTCAGCACTTTATCAAAAGATATTCCTGTTACTCTTTCATTCCTTTGGCCAGAGTTGTCATTTTATGCTCTGAAAATTATGTTATATATTTTCTTTGTCCAACTGGATGTGGCGATTGTTGTGGGGGGGGGGGGTTGTTTGTGTTGTTGATTTCAACTTTTCTATTTCCCACCACCATCACCTCATGTTTACAAAAGCTAACTGCTCATTCCTGTATTTGAATTCATGTTCTCCTTTAAAGAAAGGGTATTTATAATAATCACTTATTTGTATTTTTCCCCTAGTGAGGAAATAGCATAAGAGAGTAGAATAGCCATAATAGGTTCTAAATCTGCATGATGTTCCATTCTTCTGCACAACTTTAAGAAAGTGCCTTAAATTCTACAGTAAGAACTTTCATTGATTATAACTTTTCTTTTTTAAAACTTTATTTTATTAATTTATTTATTTATTTTTAGATTTTAACTTTTCAATGCACAATTCCCAATTAAGAAAAATGACATTAGCTACCTTTGAGTATCTACCAGGATTTTAAGAAAGCTTACAGATGGTACATCTCCAATTTGTCTATTATCACCATATCTTCACCTCCAATGTTTGGAGGCATTTCCACCAAACAGAAAAGGGAATATTACTTTGTATTCCTTTTGAGAAATTCTCTGTCAACATTCCAAATTCTTTAGACCCTTGAGTTCAAGTTTTGGGAAAATGAAAAGTAGTTTCTTAAAGTTTGGAAATCCTTGTTAGAACCACGGGGTGGTCAAAGTTAGAAGCTTCCCTGATTCTTTTTCATCAGAGGAAATAGTCAATATAAAATCATCAGGGTCATTCAGACTCTAGTTCAAAGAAAAAAAAAACTAACCATTCAGGAAATTAACTACCTGAAAGTATGAAGAAATAAAAACCTACTTGTTGCCTCTTATTTGACATTTTTTGGATCTCTCAGTATGGATACTTCCTTCAAAGATGTAGAAAGCAATGTAGATGCTTTTTCATTCTGGACAGCCTTTGTCTATGTCTTTCCATAAATCCTTTCCACAAGGCATTCACCCAACATGCTGTATTGTATTACTTTCATAATCATGAAGGTATGAGAGGGTATTTCTAAAAACCAAGTGTCCCTTATCATTTCAAAACTACAATAAATTACCAGATAAATATTTTTTTAAAAACAGAAACACAAGAGAAAGAAAGAAAATCAATATGAGATATTTCCTGCAAAAGACTATTACATGGGGACAGCTAGGTGGTACAGTGAATAGAGCACCAGCCTTGGAGTCAGGAGGACCTGAGTTCAAATTCGATCTCAAACACTTAACACTTACCAGCCGTGGTGACCTTGTGCAAGTCACTTAACCCCAATTGCCCCTCCAAAAAAAAAAAAAGACTGTTACAAGATCACTACTCCTATATGTACCAGTCATTTCCCCATATACCATTCACCATGCTGGCAGGGTTGTAGATATGTCTGAAATTACTTGAAAAAGCCCCTAACAAGTAATGCTTCACCTAGACCTCTAGAATCTTTAATATATTGAGGTTTGTAGATTTTATCAGCTCCCAAGGTCCAGGAGACCAGTAGTATGGTACCCACTAAAATGCTGTACGGTATAGTTCAAAAGAGAAGAGATTTCTAGTAAGCCAAATGACTGAAAAATAGAGTATAGACTTTGTTGTGGAGTCCTCTCAGATTCTCCCCTTGGCAGTGACACAAATGGATACCACCAAACATTTAATGAATATAGGTTATAAAACTAGCTCAGTTTCTATAGAATGAATGAATAGGAATGGGTATGCATGGGTGGAGAAAGATATCATCAGCATTAGCTGTATCTTGTATGTAAGGAAAAAAGTGTCCAGCAAGAATGTTAATTATAAGATGAACATTACATACATATATACAAACTCTAAAATTTTAGACAGTGGGAAGACCAAAGGAAAAATGAGAAAATAAGCTATAAGAGAAAATGCATTGAATAATAACGCTAGTGTCATAGATTTGAAAATCCCCAAGGAAATGAAAACCTCACAATATATTCTTCATGACCCTCAGAAATTACTAGGAAAATCTATAAAACCCTACAGAATAGCTCAGAAAAGTGATAAAAGAATTAAAATAAAGTAGTGAATTAATATGGAAGTTAGAGTTACCAAGAATAGATCAATAAAGCAAATGGGAGTAAAGAGAATTTAAGACAAACAACATAGTAAAAACTGCCCCACACACACACACACAAAGAGGTTTATAAGTTTGTAATACAAAAAAAGTACAGAGGTAGAAGGAAAAAAACAAATAATGAAACAAAGAAAACAAGATGATAAAAAATGTAAGTTTTCTCAAATACAGGCAATCAGAGCTCAAATAATAGCAATATAATCTTGGAGCTAGACCTGGAGGAGAGCTCAGAGGCCATCCAGTCCAACTCAAATATGAAGACTCTAAGGCCCTAGGAAGTTAAGTGATTTGCTTGAAATCATTTGGATATTAATCATCAAGAGATATACATGATTCCGAAATAAAGGAAGAGCACTCCTGGTCTTCAGAAAAACACAAGGAAGTAAAAATTCTGAATGACTCCAAGAAATTTCCCTAAACACATTGAAAATAAAAAACAAAGTACAGATGAAAAGATGCTGTGGATCACTGACAGAATTTCCATTTTTAATTCACCAAGAAATGTTGCGTACTAACTTTCGAAGTATAATGTCAAAAAGTAATAATATTTAGGCTGACAGGAAAAAATCTTTCACATACCAGTGAAAATAAGTTTGAATCATTTAGAACTACTAGTTTATAAGAAACCAAAGGAAAATAGTAATACAATATGCCCCCAAAGCAAAGAAAATTAAACTCTCAAAATAACATTCTGCAAAGGTAAACTAAATCATCAGTAAAGAAAGAAAAGAAAAACTCCCAGAAAAAGAAAAGAAAGGAATTCAAGAAATTCCTGTTTTTTGTGCTCTCTCTCTCTCTCTCTCTGTCTCTGTCTCTCTGTCTCTCTGTCTCTCTCTCTCTCTGTCTGTCTCTGTCTCTCTCTGCCTCTCTCTTTCCCTCCTCCTCTCTCTCTCCCTCTCCTTTTCTCTCTCTTTCTCCCTCACCCTCTCCTTCTTTCTAATTTGAGGAAAGGGGAAGTTCAGACCTAAATTGTGATTTCTTTGGTATGGAGAACTCCTAGTAAGGAAATTGCCTTAACAATGTACATCATCCCTTTTCTACACTTTAATAGTTTTAGAGATTTCCTGGGTCTCTGAAAGTTTAAGTGACTTGCCCAGAAACCCACAGCCAGTATGTGTCAGAAGCAGGTCTTGAACCCAAGTCTTTGTGATTCTGAGTGCAATTTATCTATTCTGATGCACATACCTCTCCAAGCCATTCCTTCAAAATAAATCAGAAATTAGCATGTCAAGAGAACCATATGAAAAAATGCATAGGTAAGAAAGGATAGCTAAGAAACCAATGCATCTAGGATTGCATAATTTATGGGGTTTTATTTTTCTTTAAAAGGGAAATAAAATGGCTTTCATATTGAAGAAAAAGGGAAACATGTTGGTACATAAAGAATCTTGGATCAAAAAAGTTTAAGGAGAAAATAGGAGAGAGTTCATTTAGTATTTCTGAGTCTAAAACCACATTCCCTAATTCACTTTTTTTTTTCTGAAGTGAAATAATACAGGAAAATATTTTTGGTCGAGAGAAGAGCGAAGAGAAACAAAGGATCCTAGAGATGCAGTCTTTTCTGGTCAGGGCTGGAAAGGAGAGAGGAATGTGTTTTCGTTGTTTGTTAACTTTTTTGTTTTGTTTGTTTTTTTTTTACTTTTACCCTACCTTAGAAGAATAAAGTATTGTAGATTAATGGATGTTCTAGGGGTATTTTGGCACATTATAAGATGGATCATACAGTGGTTTCCAATTAATGAGAAGGGGTACTTTAGAAAGTTTCTTATGGAAGCAGAAGTCAAACATCTCAGGCCCAATCAATCAATAGGCTTTTATTCATACCACTTATTTGGCACTGTGATAGAGATAATGAGGGGTTCAGAATGTATCTAATGCTATCAGCTTAAACTACCACATCATTAGGTACCACTGACTGATTAGTACCAGTTCCACTTTAGCACTTATTATCAATTAACATTTTGAAAGGGGTATTTTTTCCCAGATAGAGTGAAAACAAAAAAATACAAGCATTCCCTCTTCTCTTACCACCTAAAAGACATACTCTCCACTCTACCACCTTGATCTCTAGAAATAGTGAGCTCAGACTTAGCATTGTGTCTACATGTCATTCTTCCCACCAAGTTCACAAAGTCTTATTGTTAGAGACTGAAAAAAAAGGACATGAGAGTGTGAAAAGATGAATTAGCCAGAAGGTTAACAAACATTAATTTAGTGCTGAATAAGTGGTAAGCACTCACTGGGCCTTTAAGCACTAGGGATACAGAGCAGATGTATCTTTAAAGGAAAACTCAGATGTCCTTTAAAGGAAACAATAAGCAAAACACTAGCTACACATGAGATAAATTCGATGAAATGAGAAATAATCTCAGAAAGAAGGCACTAACCATGGGGGAAAGGTAGGATTTGAACTGAGTTTTGAAGGAAGGCGGAAAACAATGAGGAAGTACATTCCAGTTATGAAGAATAGCCAGTAAAATATTACATCAGGAGCAATGTGTCACAGTGTACAGTGTCACATAGTTGTGTTTGAGGAGCAGACAGGGTCGCTTGGGTGGGCTTGGGGCGAGGGAGAGGATAACGGGAAAGTAGGGTCAGAGGAACCTACAAAGTTCCTACAGGAAAAGACAAGTTAGTAAAGGAGAAAAAGTAGTATTGGGTCCCACATGTACAGAGTGACCTGTACCAAACCTTCACATCTTCTTTGCTATTTCTAAAAATATGACTCTTTAGAAGATATTTATTCTAAAAAACAATTGAAGAGGGATACTGGGAAAGCCTGTAATTGCACTAACATAGGGAGTGGTAGAAGAAGCAACGAAGTTTTAAGCTCCTTAAAGACCACCTTTTACGATTGGTCATAGAAAGAACTAAAAAGAGTTTATAAACACAAAGTTGATGAATAGAATAGGCACTAGAGGATCCCAGAGTAGGTCATATTCTAGTGGATCCCAGAAGAAAAAAATGAAAGGCAACACTAAGTAATGTAACAAAACTATTATAAGATCACTGTTATAAGAAAAGGTTGACTTAAATGAATATTTGTGAGAAAGTTTGCTATAAATAAATGTCAGACAAACTAAGAGAACAAATGAAGTGGACAAGGAGAAATCTGTGATAGTTTTACCTGGCCTGGAAAGGTAAGAGTGAAAGAGAAAATGAGATCAGATATGTACAATCACATATGTGAGAGAGAATAACAATAAAAAATGACTTCAAGGACTTTGAAGTTGGGTTGAGCAATGGAAGACAAAAGCAATATAGCATAGTAGAAAAAGTGCTGATACCTCAAAGTAAGGGCAACCTGACACATACTGGCTGAGTGATTCTGGGTATACCTGGTAACTAAGACCAGAAGTTACAGAACACTCTGAAAGGAAGAGAAATAAATATTTTAAACAAACAAACAAAAAAGAGGGAGATGAAGAGGAAGAGAAAATTGGGATTAAATTAGTGGGACCAAAACAAAACACAGGAATTTACTGACTTCAAACAGGACAAAAATAACATAAAAGAATTCAATTGAAAAATGCAAGCTTAACAATTATGAACCTAAGAATTAGTAGATTAAACTCTCCCAATAAAATTAAAGGGAATGAAAGAATGGGTAATAAAATAAAACTCAATGATTCACAAGACACTAAAAAATCTAGACACATACAGAGTAGATATGAGGAAGTCAAAGAACATTGATTAGCCTTCAGGTGATTACAAAAAGTAGCAGTCTTAATCATGATTTCTGAAAAGACATAATAAAAAATTATAAAACCAAGAGTTATAAACAGGAAAACATATTATGTTTAAAGATACTATATTAAAACTATATCATTATGAAATATATATTTAACAAAAGGAGTAATTTGTGTGTGTGTATATACAGATACACACACATATGTATGTATATATAATATATACACACATATACATAAAATCAGAGAAAAGATAGCTATATATCAAGCAACATAGGAAGCAACACAATTATAGTAGCAATTAAAGTACATATCTCTTTCAGAGCTTGAGAAATACAACAGAAAGATAAAGCAGGAAGATATAGAGTTATATAGATTGTCATTGGAAAAATAAAATTTAAGAGCCCTGTGGTAACTACTAAGAGGGAATCTTAAAGATTATCCTCATTTTTCAGATTATATCAAGTTTTTTACAGAAATAGATAATGTGATAGGCTATACAGGAATCAGAAATAAATCTCAAATGGCATAAAAATATATTCCTTAAAGAAATAACAAAACAAACATAACATTGAATAAAGGAAACATAAGGAAAATTACAGAACCACAAAAAAAATTATAAACTCCACATAAAAATTGAGTCAAAGAACAGATATCATAGACCCAATAAGTATGTGTCTTAAGCAGAATAATTATAGTAAGATATGGAGCAGTTAGGTGGCACAGTGGATAGAGTGCCAGGCCTACAGCCAGGAAGACTCCTCTTCCTGAGCTCAAATCTGGCTTCAGACAAACTAGCTATGTGACCCTAAGCAAGTCATTTGACCTTGTTTGTCCAAGTTTTCTCATTTGTAAAATGAACTGGAGAAGCAAACAAGAAAATTACAAATGGGGACACAAAGAGTCTGCCATGACCAAAAATGACTCAACAAATAATAGATAATATGTCAAGGGACCAAGGAAAGGAAAGAAGGAAGGAGCAGAAAAGAGAATGCAAGGAAGGGAAAAGAGGAGAGACAGATACAGGGATAAAGAGAAACAGAGAATCACTAATGAATATTGATCCAGAAAAATTTTGACTAGTTCTAACAAAAGATGCCAGTAACTGGGGCAGGTAGGTGGTGCAGTGAATAGAGCACCGGCCCTGAAGTCAGGAGGACCTGAGCTCAAATCCCGCCTCAGACATTTACTCACTTACTAGCCCTGTGACCTTGGGCAAGTCACAACCCCAATTGCCCTGCCTTCCCCCCTCCAAAAAAAAAAAAAAAAGAAAAAAGATGCCAGTAACAAGTAAACACACATACACACACACACATCAGACTTTTAGGGATGTCTCAGTATTAGAAAAAGGATTCACATAATCCTTCCTGAAACATAACAGGAAAAAAAGTATATGATTGCATAAATAGGCACAAAAATCCTTAAGGGGAAAAAAGACATTTATGTTAAAAATTCGAAAAATAATTGTCATAAAAAGATTCTTCTTCAATATGACCAAATCCAAGACTGAATATCATTTGCAAAATATAAAAGAATCTTGGAATTTTAGAGTCAGAGAGATTTCAATGTCCCTCTTACACAATCTATCCCTGAAAAAGATTCTCTATTACAACATACAGAGCAAATGGTTATTGAGCCTTTATTTGAAGACCACCTGTGAAATGGACCACACCTTTCCTCTTAACTATGATTTTACATATTACTAAACTACTATATAGCAAAAAAAAAGGAAATAAATTACAGGTATACACATTACAAAGAGAATACAAAATTATCTTAATTTTCAGATATCTTTTAAAACCTTAGAGAATTATCAAAGAAATTAAGCAATAGTTTCTGTACAGTAAAATGATACCAAAAAATCAAGACAAATCATTAACATTTTTAAAAGATGCCATCAACAGAAATGGAGGAAATGAAAGAAGAGGAACTGTTTTTTTTTTCTAAAATAACCTTCAAAATGCACAAAATATTTGAAAATTAATCTCCTGAGGCTATCTTGAGACTTATATAAACACATCTAGTAAAGAAAGTCTTAAATACTTATAGAGCTATTTATTGTTCTTAAATTAGTTATTTTCCATATATATGGAAGATAGAAGGCCACATTGTCTTAAGAAATTGCACAATGCTGTCTTTTAGAAAGAAAGATTGTTTATTTTTCCTTTTTTATTCATGGTCATTTGCTAATTAATACCCTCCCCCCCCCCAATCTCTCCATAAAATAAAGAACAACAAAGGAAAATGGTTAAGAAATAAATCTAGTACAGTTGCTGCATTTGAAGAGAAGAGGGAAGTTTATTCCACTACTGTTCCTTTATAACCAATACTGGTTATTGCTTTTAATCTGACTTCTGTCTTTTAGTGTCCTTTTAATTTATATTGTTGTATTCATTGTATATATTGATATCCTTGTTGGAGAATTTTATTTTTTTAATGTACTAAAACCAATATTTTAAAAAAAATTTTAAAAACAGCTAAAGCTGAAAGGTTGGTTTGAGTCAAAATGTGCAGGACCTTAAAAGTCAAATAAAGGATTTTGCATTTGATCCTAGAGATAATAGAGTTTACTGAACAGGAGAGAGATATGGTCAGACCTGTACTTTAGGAATAGCACTTTGGAAACTATGTGTAGTATGGATCAAAGACACCACAGAAAGACCACCTAAAAGACTTATTCAACAGTACAATTAAGAAGTGATTAAAGTTTGAATTAAAGAGGCAATCTGTGAGTGGAGATGCAGTAGATGATAGATCTATATTGCAGATGTAGAATTAACAAACTCAGTAACTGGATACCTGGGGTTGAGGAGAGTGAGTCCTAAATAACTTTGTGATTATGAACATTCTTTTGTCATAAATAGGGAAATTTGGAAGAGAATGGGTTTGTGGAAAAAGTTAAGTTTATTTTTGGATCTTGAAATCAAAATATCTGTGGAACACCTAGCTTGAAATATCTAATAGGCAGTTGGTGTTATAGGACCAGCGAAAGATTGGGAAGACATTAGGACTAGAGACAGATAGATGGATAGATGAATGGATGCATGGATATGTATAGATAGCTATCTTTGCCAAGAAAATGCCAGATGGGTGAACAAAGAGGTGGCTATGACTGAAAGGACTGAACAACAGCATAGATAGCTAGAGATCTGGGAGTAATCTGCATAAAGATATTAATTTAACTCATGGGAACCAGATGTGATCGAAAGAAAGAGTAAAAAACACAAGGAGAGAGAAAAGGAGGCCAGATTCAAGTAAAAGTTAAGGGATAATTGGTAACTTTGGATATGGTACTTTCAATTTGAGTGATAAACTTAGAAATAAGATTTCAAGGGATTAAATAAGTGAGAAGAAAAGAAGTAATGAATATAGAATTTTTTTCTAGAAACTGAACTGTGAAAAGGAGGAGAGAGGACTATACTTTAGGGGATGGCTCAAGAGAGTCTTTTTTTGCTTTAAGAATGGGGAGATCTAGGAATATTTATAGACAATATGGATGAAATCTGAGATTAAAGAGATAAGGAGGTGACTGTGGGGATAATATTGTGGATGAGACAAGAGAAGAAGAGATTAAAGTTACAAGTAGAATGGGTTTGGTAAAAAAGGAAGACTTGATGAGAGGGTGGAATAAAGAAGAGAGTGGGAGATGATGTTATGCGTTTTTTGCTATAGAGAGGAAGAAACTCACAGAAATGGTCCGTTTTTTCCATAATGTACAAGACAAGGTCCTTTGTTGAGAAGATGGGAAGATAGGATTTTCTGCAAGACTTAGGGAGAGAGGTAAAGGTTCTGAAGAGCTTCAGTAAACACAACAGAGAATCAATTAAGGATGAGTAAAAGGATTGCCTTCCTGTAGACCAGCACAATTAAGTTCACTTCTTCTGGTATTGTTGAAAAACACTTAAGTACAACCAAAGATGCATGACTCAGGATCATGGTTTGGCCAGGTATGATAGATAATAAGACAAGGGGAACACAGAATTCAAGAGGATAGTGTAACATTGAAATGGTTGACCATAAAGTCAAGATTGAGGAGGGAAGAAAGTAAAGTAAAGAACATAGATAGGAATAATGACTTGGGAAAATACTGAGGGATGCGTGAAATGGAGGCCATGAGGACAATGAAGAATTATTTTAGGAGGAGAGAAACAAAGAAAAAGATGGAATGATGGAATGATAGTTATAGTTGGATAAAGGAATTTCAGAATTCATGGTCAGAAGTGAGAGAAATTATTAATAATAACCAATGATTTGGGGAGATCCAGAGTTACTCCCTTTTTCTAAAATCCTTATTTCAGATGTTCCATCTCTTGAAGGACATTACTGGTAACGAAATCAGACTAACATTTTTAAATGTCACAGAAGAGAAACATTTGTGGGCAATAGTGACAAGGATGTGATCATTCCTTTGTGTGGCCAGTTTGGAATGTAAGAGTTCCTAATTCTTTTCCTCATTCTTCATCCTCAACTCTCTTTATTATAATCTTACAGAATCCTATATTCCTTGTCTTTCATCCTGACAAGTCTATAGGGCAAGAGCAACTTCATACTGATTATGCTTTAACAGCAATATTAGTGATTACCATTTATGAATCCTTTTCTTTGGCTGAAAATGGTCAAGTGTAAATATTAACTCAGCTTAGGATGACTTTAAAATCTTTCTTGTAACTATCTGAGTGTACTTTACTGAAAGAGACAAAATAACTTTTTGGCATTTTGATTTAAGGTATTATTTCCCCAAACAGTAAAGCCTAAAAGATAAGCACTTCTATTTCTATTAAAATTAATTACATTAAATTACTTGAGCAAAGGGTGTGGGGGGGGGGAGGGAAAAGAAGCAAAGCCGAGGCTAAGTGTTAAGAACTTGAGGATAGTCAATTATCAGGCTATCCAGTAAAAGGCCTCCAAAATCAATAATCTCTCAGTCTTACTTTCATAGCTACATTAGAAATAACATTTAATTTTTTATACGTAAAGAGCTAATAGAAACTGGTATATACTAATCTTTTAAACCTATTATAAACATTTTATGCATCATAATCCTAAGTTAGAGCATATATATTTTTAGGGTCTCCCAACAACAGCATTTTATTAAAGAATCCCTGTTACACATTAAAATTATTCATTTTGCAAATGCTTCCTAGGGATTATTCTGTGCATGGTTCAAATAAATACAGACCAGAGTTGTGTAGTTTTGTCCCAAGTCTATTAAAGACAAAATACCCCTACAGAAGCAATGTAATGAACTCAAGAATCTAGAGAACTGAGTTTGAAACCTAACTGTATTCCTTGTAATACATGACTATGGACAAGTCAATTAGCTTCTCAGCTTCAGTTCCCCCATCTTTAAAATGAGAATAATAACATTTGAATACAGAACCATCTTAGAGTCAGGAAATCCTGGGTTTGAGTCTTGTTTCTGACCCATAGCTATATGATTATAGATAAATTGCTTGAACTTTCAGTACCCCAGACAATTTTTTAAGACTAGTAATAGCTGGATTTTGGATCTGCATAAGAAGAGAGTTTTCACTCCAGGAATTATCTATAACAATAAGATCACTGGTCAGTCAACAAGCACTTATTGAGAACTTATTCCATCATTATTGTGCATTGTGCTAAGTGCTGACACAATGTCTAGACCCTTCAAAAATAATTGTATTACTAACCTCAGAGAAGTGACGTTGTGAGCATCAAAAGTGCTCAGTGAACTGAAAAATGTGCTACATAAATTGTGAACAGGAAAAAGTGTTACATGAATTCAAGAGAACCTCATTGGTTTTCTCCTCCTAAATTAGCACAGGCTATAATTATAATATGAAAGTAATCTTCTATGTTTTATTCCCCATTGAATTATTTTTTGTTTTGTCTTATTTTGTTTTGTTGTTAGAATTTGTCTTCCTTCTATTTAATGGGCTATAATTGGTAAAAGTAAATTAATAGATTCATCACCAGGCAGCCAACCTTCTGGTGATGACCCTATCCAAATTTAGTCATATTGGTCCTTAGATAGTAAACACAGTAAATTGCCACAACCAAGCTGGGAAGCCTTTCCATCTGTTAGAACCTGGCAGACCTTGCACTACGACAGTCCTGACATTATTGAAAACACAGGGTTACCTTCACACCACGATAAGGCATGAATGGGACCTTTTACAGATTTTTCTGAGCATCATAGATTATCTATTGAGGATTTATACATAGATATGGGCAAGAATTACATAGGATGAGAGTGATGGGCAGCTGTACCAGTAGAAGAGGTACTAACAATGACTTCATTGAAGTATTTTCCTCCTATGCCTGTTTCCATGGATTCTCACAAACTGGGGGTTGGGGAATCTGTGTCATAACTCAAAATTTTATAGTGTTGACAGTTATTTGTATTGACAGTTAACAAATCCCTTTATTCACAACAACTCTGAGGGATAGGTAGTAGAAGAAACACATTCTCATTTTACAGATGAATAAATTAAGGCTTTGAGAGGGTAAATGACTTGCATCGAGGAACACAGCTGGCAAATATCAAAGCTAGAAATAATCTCAAGTTCTCTGTCTCCAAATATGGAGCTCTTTGCAAGCTAGTATTAATGGCATCATCTGAAGCTTCTTGTGTGATCAATTTCTTGGTGTTTCTCAATTAAAATATTGGCAGAGAGCTTCTTATAAGAGTAATTACCAGTTAAGGCAATGGTGGTATTTAGGGGAAAAAATGTTTGGCCAATTTGTCATAATGGAGAGCTGAAATTAAATGAGTTTTTACCCAGCTGTACATTAGCATCCAAATGTTGTCAATAGTCATCCATTGGAGGATTGTTTCTTTACTATATCAGGCAATTGATCTGCATTTCTTGTGTTAATCTTATTGCTTCTAATGATACCAGTTACATTTCTATAAAACAAACATACATCTACTTGCTTTATTCTGGATTTTTTTTTCTTCTGATCAAACACTATTATATTCCCAGATATTCTCGAGGGAGAATACTACCCTAAAGGAATTTATAGATACTTCCAAGCCAAGTGTGTAGTAATCAATTTTAATTATTCAGCATCTGCAGAGTTAAGCCTTGAGAAACCAGTGTGCCTGTGTCACAAAGAGCCAAGCAGCCCTTGGCTCAATGTCCACATTCACACATTCTCCATGAATTGCCTTTGCAATGGATTACTAATAAGTGTTTGATGTTGAACAAACATCAATGCTTCTATTAAAGTGAGACCAAACACTGTGACTATTTGTTTAATAACAGAGTCTGAAAGACGGATGAAGTTCAATTAGCACTGAAGCTGATACAGAGCTTCATTAGGAAAGAGAGGCAATTAAAAAGTGGAAGGCTGCAGGAGGGAGTGATGTGCACACCATGATGCCAGTGGAAAAGGATATGCTGTCCATATTTTCCTTTGAAAGAATTCTAACCTTAAGGTTTCAGAGAGAGGAAAAAGTGTCATTAGCCTGAAAGGCCAGGTTTTCACCCCCATCTTCTGAAAACACACTAATGGTTTGATCCTTGCCTATTTATCTTTAGATGTCCCCTGGTATCTAGTATCACATATTGAACATATTAGGTATTACATCATCATGGGATGAATGGAAGAAATGTTTAAGTGGTGCATTCTTCTTTCCATCTCTAACTGGGAAGAACTGTATAACTGGGGTTTATTCAATGGTTTTCCTAATGCAGGTTTCCCAGACTGGGGAGCCAGGAAAAAACAAGATTAGAAAGTTCCACCTTGGGATGTAGTTAGTAATGTAAGGTTAACCCAGTAGAACAAAGATGCCAATTCTCCCAGTTATGGAGAAGTTGGGCCACAAAACCAGAGGCAGAAGACAAATTTCTCCATCAGAAACGTATATTGACATTAAGATATAAATCGCAAGAAGCAATTAAAGAGGCATCAAGGTTTGCTATTAGGTGGGCAGAAAGGGTTTGTGTTTTACACAGAGATTTTCAAAGCAGGCAAAACTGAGGGAATGGGCATGTTTTATATCAGCATATCAGAGGAGAGCCCTACCTTCCATCTTTCCCTAAATCTCTCTGCTGTTGGCCACAACATCACCACAGAAGAAAACATTCTGTATTTGGTGGTAGACAGCTAGTACCTGATACCAATACAATCTATCCATTTGAAAAGGACCTTAATTTTCTCAGATAATTTGAGCATAATTTAACTTTTAGCAATGGGTAGAGCCATAGCATTCAATGAATTACAGAATTAAAGAATTGGAAGGAACCTTAGAGCGTGGGATTCTAAAACATAGCTGACAAAATGTTAAAGCTGAGAGTGTCTTTAGAGCATGAAACATGTCCTCCTAGAGTGAAGAAGGACCTAAGACAATATAACCCCAGAATGTGAAAGCTTACAGAGACTTCAGAGATCATATCCTGTCCAACAGCTTCATTATACAAATGTGCAAAGACCCCAGAAGTGATGCAACCTGATGATATATGTAGTGACCTATCATGTTCCTAGCAGCCTAATAGAATTATATGAAGAATAAAGAATTTAATTTTCAACTGAAAAAAAAGTATTCTTATTGATGATGATGGTGATGAAATTGAAACAGAAAAAGCAAATATTGAAATGTAAGTGGATGGATTAAGGTTAAGTTTGAAAATTTAAACTCAGCATTTCTAGGATTCCCACCCACCTCAAAATATGTGCCAAAAATTCTAGATTCATGTAGTAAATCATGCTTTTTTCCCTTTCTTGTATGGAGTATTTATAGCTTAGCACCTGACAGTTGGAGAGAAATAAATGTGCCTGCTAAAGTAGGGAGCAGGGATTCTTCCATCATGTTAAATTGTTTAATGATAACTCAGGCCCTACTCCAAGGTCATTCTTGACATCATGACTTTCTCAAGCAGTCCAGTAGGATCCAACGAGCTGCCCAGTAACTTCCGTTTCTCTAGTGCATCCAGGAATTAGGAAGGAGTCTGCTCTTATATAATACCAGCTACAGTCTGGAGTAGAAGAGCACTTTTGTATAGAACACAAGAATACTAAAATGAAAGAAAAAGTAATAACAAAGGACTAGGGAAAGGGAAATGTTTACATTCAGAGGTGAGTGGAAGTAAAAAGACTACTTAATGAAGCTCTAATTGGGAAATACATAACTAGAATATCCTTTTCTATAAGTCAAAGAGATATTTAAATTAGAAATTCCAGAGTTTAGAGCTTGGGTTTCCCATTCCTTTAAAGAGAAATGCAAAAGCTGATTCAAAATACCCATAAGAATGCCAATTTCTTCCTTATTTGAAGAGACCTAGTCTTTTGTGAGATGAGTGGCTTTCTTCTATGGTTCCACATGAACTCTTCCTTTACTTACAAGGAAAGGGTTCCCCAAAATAAAAAAAAAGAATTTAGGGAAGCAAGAAGAGAGGAAAGAAAGGAAAATGAGAGAAAGGGAGGGAAGAGAATCTGATCTAGAAACAACCAAATCCCAAAAATGCTGTGGACCGGTGTTACATTCTAATGGCATCTTGAGTATATCAATGGACCATGTGGGGCTGTCTATCCATTATTCCACATTTGCTCTGTATGATGATCCCACTTTTTATTATATATTTCTTTGATGATATCCTTTTTGTTACTTCCTCCATAATCCCTTGAAATATTGCATGGTGATGATGCATGGTTATGGTAAGCTATGAAACACTCCAAAGAACTGAAGTTGAGGGTCAGCCAAAGAACAGTGGAAAAGTACATGGTGGACATGAACAGGTTGCAACACATTCCAATGGGCAATCAGTGTTGGGTCATTAAAAAGTCATTGTCTGCTTTGGAAAGAATAGCTTCCGAAGAGAAGAGGGGGAAAAATAAATTATATGGGGGTGAGGATTAAGGGGGATTGTAAGAAAGTAATTGTAGAATTTTTAAACAACTCTTTCTAGACATTTGATAGACGTGAAATAGAAGAGAAATACAGGACCAAATCTGTTGAGAGGATGTCAGGGTCAAGTGTCATTGCTTTTGTTGTTGGCTTTTAAGGGTAGGAAATCTCTACCCCCATCTGCTTTGGGGAAAGTAGCAATTAATACCCACTAATTTCTTTGCTGCTTATGTAGAAAAATAATAGGCAGAGATAAGACTTAAATCTAGGGGCCTTAGGAAAGTAGATAGAACCACAGATGGCTTTCCAAGGAAAATTATTAGTTAATTAGCAAACATTGAGAAAATTACTATTAAAAATGACACTTAAAGTAGGGACTAATAATTAATGAGGATCTCTGGAGGTGAGCTAGTGCCTTTGGGACATATTATCTATGTCTGCCAGCAATCATCTACAATGTTATCCCCAAGGTGCTCTGACTAGGTAATAAGTGCCAGGGTCAAACACTCAGGCCAGCAAAGGAGTTCTATTGGCTAGAATTATGTCTGAGGAAAGAGGTCTTCAATCTCCTGAAATGATCTTATGACCATGAACCTGGCTCACCAGCCAAGGCCCAGAGCCAATCAATCTTTTCCTTTGAAATTAATTCATCCTGTTCACTCTATTTCCAAACAAATGTATCCAGGATTCACCCAGAGCAATAATCTACCCAAAACTGTTCTTTTACTCATCACACCCATTTCTATATGTAAGCTAAGCATGTTATAAATTCAAAGGAAAGATTTTGTGCTGAACTTGACATTGTAAGAAGTTTGTTTGAGTCCCAATTATTCCATTTACTACAAATATATATTTAGGCAAATCACTCACTCCATCCCAGCCTCATATTCCTCATCTGTAAAATGGAAATACCAAATCCCTGTCCTTTCTACTTCACATGACTGATGAGACAATAGCATTTTATAAACTTTAAAGTTTGAATTATTTATATTAATGTTAGATTGCAGCCCTACTGAGGCAACTAGGTGGCACAGTGAATACAGTACCGGCCCTGGAGTCAGGAGACCTGAGTTCCAATCTGGCCTCAGACAGTTAACACTCCCTAGCTGTGTGACCTTGGGCAAGTCACTTAACCCCAATTGCCCTTCCTTGCCCCCTCCAAATAGCAAAAAAAAAAAAAAAAAAAAGATTGTGAAATAATGTATGTAAAAAGACATCATGGATTATAAATTGTTACGTAAATGTATGGGAAAAAATTTAGAAAGGCAGAAGGGTGTAATGGAAAAAGCATTAGATTCAGCATCAGAAAAACAGTATGTCCTAGCTCCATCACTTGCTAGCATGGAGATCTTAGTCAAGTCAAAGTCTAATTTGGGGTTTCCATATGGCACTGTGAAGAGCAAATAAAAACATATATTTAAAGTGCTTTGCAACCAAGAATTACTACATTAAAAACTGTCATAGAAGCATGGATAGAAGCCCACAAAGAACTAGGTAAGCTAAAAAAGGAATTGTACCATTAATGTGCATGCAGAAACCAGTCAAGTTAGAGAATATTGGTTACTTATCCCAAAAGACAAACAAAGTCATTTTTGGCCTATGTTCAGGACTGATCTTTGGCATGGGCAGCCATCCGTGTAGTATCATATGAAGAAGGGTGATAAGAAGAAGAATAACTTACATGGTTGTGGTGTTTTTTTGTTTACCTATTACTTTCCTCAACAATAATGATAAAAAAGACTACACTTGTCTCCTTTAAAAACAGAGTCAAATGCCAATCCAGTTTTTCCTAAAGTCAGGAAAAGGATGGAATAACTACAAGGTATTTTCCCCCCAATATATCAAGGAAACAAATAACAACAACACTTGAGGTTTCACTTTAAATGAATTTAAAAGAATTTTTCTGACAGCTCATCTCACCTCTAAATTAATGAGTCATAAAAGCTATACTCTCAACAGCATTTAAAAAGTCTAGCAACACCCCACCCCTTAGGCTTTCATGAAAACCGAATGAAAGGACTTCGAGTAAACAAAGCAACGTCCTCCATTTTTAGAAAGTCATCTTGAAACTAAAAAAAAAAAAAAATCATCAGGACTGATTCCTCCCTTGAATCCTTATCAGTCTCCTGGAACGGAGGAAGGTAAAGAGAGGAGAAAAAAAAAAAAAAAAACAACAAACAGCCTGCTTGTCTGAATAGCACAGCTGAAGATGTGTCATTGCAATAGGATATTTTATAACCTCAAATGTGGTAAACTGAAAACAGAAGATGACCCTTACTATGGAGAAACAAGTCATTTTGTGTTGATGAGCACAAAGTTATCAAAGCTATATGGGGGGCGGGCGGGGTGGGGGGGGAGTGTGGCCAGAACTTTATAAATCTTTTCTCTAGCACAATATTCTCAGCCATGGACTTTGTGAATTCTTGCTGTGCTTGTCCTTTCCGCTAGCAAGAGATATGGGGGGGGAAGGGGAAGTGAGGGAGGGACAGCTGAAGAAAGAAGATGAAGAAGAAATGGGGAGATGGAGAGGCTCTATTGAACCCTTTCCTTTTTAAAGCATCCAATCTATGGACAGACTCGGTCAATAGAGCTGGTGGTTTCCAGCCCTTCCCCAAATTAAACTATTAAAGTAAAAGGTCAGGGGGAATATCTAGAGGTTTGTATTCTGCAGTCTTGCCTTTTAAATGTACCAACAAAGGGCCACCCCGTGTTTGTTGCATGTTATTTGGATAATTAATGTAGGTAATAACAGCTAAGTGTTAGCATATCCAGCACTCACTGTACATATTCTAATCCAATCAAGCCATCGAACTTTCCATATGACCTTCTGCAGAGCAATACCTCTGTTTTTGAAACCACACCATCAACCTAGTGAAAAGGGATACTTCTCAGGTTGAAGCTGTGGTTGTGCCATTCATAAAGCTAGAGCGCCCCCAAGTGTCTAAAAGCTGAACTAGCTTCTCAGATATTTCTTTTCCGCCATCTCCCCAGCAGGTCACTTTCATGACAACAGGTCACTGTCCCCCAGGAACAGAAACTATTCTGCCAGCCGGACCTCCAACAGCACCTGGCCAAAGTCAGGCAGTAAAATAAAGTTCATTTAAATGAATCAAGCCTCAGAGATTCATATCAACTAAAAGAATTTAGGCAACCTAAAAAGGCTTGTTGCTTTCTTTTTTCTTTCTGGTTTTAAAATCAAAAGAAAAACATAGGAGAGGGGCCAATATAAAAAGAGGGAAGGTACTTATGATGTCCTCTGTGACCCATAGGTTTATTAAAATTTTTATTATTCACACATCTTTAAGTGGTATATTTTTAGCAATGATCTTTCTACAAGTGATTATGTTACGTGATATGCTACCCCAGAAGAAATTTTAGAATTATCACCTCCACTTCACAGATTAGGAAATGAAGGCAAAGAAAGGTTACAATGATTTTACTGATTTCAGAGTAAAAGTTAACAGTACGAAGTAGAATAAAAGTCTTGCTTTTTCTTTTTTTTTTCTAATCTGATACGTAGACATGGTACAGTACTATTTATCCAGAATTTGACACTATAGTATCTCCCATCCTGACATATTTCATGTCACATGCCCTGCACCTATCTCATCATTAAGCAGATTTCTTCTTTCTTATTTAAGAAATAAATGCTTTTTTTTCTCTGTTTTTCCTTTTCTCTTGAATTTTCCTTGCTTTTTTTTTTCATTTTCTTAATGGTTCAGAAACCAAATAACTGGGGTAGCTTCAAAGACCAGTGTCAGAAAAGGTTCTTCCCTCCTGTGGCTTAATATAATTATAGACACATCATTTTCTCCACAAAGCAGCAGCATCTTTAATCACTTCAAATACAGAAAAAGCTAGGCAAGTTTTCCTAGAAATGGAGAACTCAGGGTCCCATTTCAATTTATGATCATATCAATAATCTCTAGACTGTCTTAAGTGAACCAACCCATTTTTTCACTAGAAGCTGGAAAGAAACTTACTAAAATCATATTGGTATATCATAACTGAAAGATAAATAGCACATATTCCTATGGTGCAAAGTTTTTGATGATAAACATTTGTCAATTGCTTTTGTCCTGTGTGTTTCAAAGTAACAGAAATGACATTTTGCCATCCCCAATGGGCTAGACATGTAGGGAATTGAAAGAGCTGCTATCATTAAAAGCAGAAATTATTGATGGATCTCTCCCACACAGAGCTGAGGCCCCTACGAATTGAAACTGCTTATAGATCAGAACAACAACAAATTAATCCTGGTGTACTTTTCTAAAATACTACAGTGTAATTTTCCTGCTGCATCACCTACACCCTGAAACCACAGGTAAATCATGTTGCAATTTCACAGATCATTTTAGAACAGATTGGAAAAGATTGGAGGAAGCCAAAGTTTCAAGGAAATCATTTTCATAGAAAAATATGGGTTTTGTATAAAAATTGTCATTAGTAGTGACTCTTTTTTCCTCGTAATATACCCTGAACCAGTAGATCTCAAAGCACAGTTGACATGATGTATTAATACATATACTTATTTGTTTTTTATTTAAGGAAGTGAAACAAAGCAAGGGAAAAGAAATCACTGTTGTCAAGCCACACAACCAAAGTATTAGATATCAGGATTTGTCTGAGTCAAGTTTTACCTAGTAAAAGCTCTCCTTTCCGGAGCATTTAACTATAATAATAATAACTAGCATTTATTGTTTTTTAAAGTTCTTTCCACGTTACTTCATTTGAATCTCAACAACTCTGTGAAATAAATGCTGTTATTTTCTCTATTTTATAGATCAGGAAACTGAGCCTGGGGCAAGGGAAATGATTTTCCCAAGTTCATACAACTACTACATGACAGAGTCAAGATTTGAACTCAGGTCTTCTTGACTCCAGGCGCAGCAGCACTCCATCCACTATGTCACCTACCTATTTTCCAATTTAAAAAAAAATAAGGCTTCTCTTACAGAAACTAAGTTCAGCATCATCTTCACCTCTTCACATCTAATTTCCCACATCCAGTAGGTTGCTGAGTCTTATCTAATCTGCCCCCAAGTAATCTTCTCTCCATATAAATAGCTAGCACCATATTTCATCTTGCATGGGCTATTGTAATAGCCTCTTTGTGGCCTCCTTTGTCTCTGATCTCTCCATTTTCCAATCTACCTAGTACAAAGCTACCAAATCTGTATTCCTAAATCACAGGTCTGACCATATCATCCCTCTGCTTTAAAGACTTCCTGTTGCTTCTAGAATGAATTATAAACTCCTAATGCTAACATTCAGAGCTCTACAAAATCTGGCTCATACCTACTCCTCCAAATATTTTATGTTATTCCTTTTAATGCAATCTGTAGTCCAGCCAAACTAATCTACTAACTGTTTCCATAATTTGTCATATGCCATCTTCTGTCTCCATGCCCGTGAATAAAGCTATTAGATTTTTAAGTGCATGGGAATGAACTCTTCCACTTCTACTTCTTGAAATCTTGCTTTCTTCAAGAGTCAGCTCAAATTCTACTTACTTTGCAAAGCCTTTCCTGATGCCCACAGTTATTAGTTCCCTCTCTTTCCTCAAATCCCTTTGCATTTCTGGCAAAGTAAAACAGCTCTGGGCTACCAATCACAGCCATCTGATTGACTAAGATAAAAGAAAAGGAAAATGTCAACTATTGGAAGGGATGTGGAATAATAGGTCCACTCATGCGCTGTTGATGAAGCTGAGAACCAGTCTAACCATTCTGAAGAACTATTCAGGACTATACCCAAAAGGCTATAAAATTATGCATACCCTTTGACCCAGCAATACCGCTACCAGGTCCATACTCTAAAGAAATCAAAGGAAAAAGAAATGAACCCAAATGTACAAACATATTTATAGTAGCTCTTTTTGTGGTGGCAAAGAACTGAAAACTAAAGTCATGTCCATCAGTTGGGGAATGACTGAACAAGTGGCAGTATATAATTATGATGGAATACTATTGTGCGATTATAAGAAATTATAAAGTAGATGGTTTCATAAAAACTTGGGAAGACTCACATGAACAAATAATGCAAAGTGATGAAAAGTGAAGTGAGCAGAAGGAGGAGAACATTGTACATAGTAACAGTAATCCTGTAACAACAATCAACTGCAAAATATTTAGCTACTTTGATCAATGACACTGATCCACAACAGTTCCAAAGGACTCCTGATGAAAAATGCTATGGATCTCCAGAGAGAGAACTGATAAACTTGGAATGAAGACTGAAGCATAATTTTTCACTTTATTTTTCTTGCTTTTTTTTTCTTTTGCAACATGGTTAAGGCAGAAATGTACAATGGATATTGTTTCTTGCCTTCTCAGGAGGTAAGGGAGGGGTGAGTGGGAGGGAGAGAATTTGTAACTGAAAGTCTTTTAAATGTTTTAAATAAAATAAAATAATCACTTTGCATTTCTGTATCTACATATATATTATAACCCACCCCCCTCAAATGTAAGCTCATAGAGCGCAGGAACTGTTTCATTTTTGTTTTTGTATCTCAAATGTTTGCACATTACAGATTTTTAACGATGTTTGTTGAATGGAATTAACAACTCACTCCTGGGGGCAGAGCCAAGATGGCAGAGTAAAAGCAGGGACATGCTTGAACTCCCCCTCCCAAACCCTCAAAATACCTGTAAAAATGACTCTAAACAAATTCTAGACCAACAGAAGCCACAAAATGATAGACTGGAACAAAATTCCAGTCCAAGATAACCTGGAAAGCTGACAGGAAGACTCTATTGCACCAGGCTGGGAATGGAACACAGCCCAGCATGAGCCACACTGGCACAGACAGGGCTGAAACAGGCTTCAGGGCACTGAATCACTGGCAGTGGTGACAGTTTCCAGACTTCTCAACCCACAAACACCAAAGACAGCTTCAAAGGTCAGTAGAAAAGGTCTCCCACGTGGGTGAAAGAGGAGGGTTAGGTTTAGGGTCCCCAGCTACTGCAACAGTGGTGGCTACTTCTGGAGCTCTCAGCCTACAGATGGCAAGAGAATCAGGTGGTTGATCAGAGGGTATGAGACAGGATTCTCTTTCTTTTCCCATGTTTGGATCTGGGTCACAGTCCTAGGGCTAAGAGAAGTACTGGTATGGTGGAGCTTGTGGTAGCAGTGGGGAGGGATTCCTTCTCATGGCTCCAAGGCAGAAAAAAAGTGCTTGTGGTTGCTCACATACAAGAGTACAGACCAGGAGTAAACATGTCTCTTTTGATCATACCACCTTGGAAGAACTGAAAATTTAGAGGCCCCTAGAAATATCTCTGAAAAAAGCTGCAGAAACCCCCTGAAGCTTAGGGCAATACACCCTCCATTTAACAAAGAGCTAAAAGTCAAGTAATTGACTGGGGAAATGAGCAAACATAGTGAAAAAAATAAGATTGTAGAAGCTTACTTTCTGATGAAAAGGTATTTTCTTACATCCTTGGTGACAAGGATGATCAAAACATACAACCAGAAGAAAATAACAAAGTCAAAGCTCCTACATCAAAACTCTCCAAGAAAAATATGAATTGGTCTCATACCATGGAAGACCTCAAGAAGGATTTTGAAAATCAAGTAAGAAAAGTAGAAGAAAAATTGGGAAGAGAAATGAGAATGATGCAAGAAAATCATGAAAAATGAGTCAACAGTCTGCTAAAGGAGACCCAAAAAATGCTAAGAAAATTATACCTTAAAAAATAGACTAACCCAATATCAAAAGATATCCAAAAAGTCAATGTGGAGAAGAATGCCTTAAAAAGTAGAATTGGCCAAATAGAAAAGGAAGTCCAAAAGTCCACTGAAGAAAATAATTCCTTAAAAATTAGAGTGGAGAAAATGGAAGCTAATAACTTTATGGGAAATCAAGAAATTGTTAAACAAAACCCAAACCAAAAGAATGAAAAAATAGAAGACAATATGAAATATCTCTGTGTAAAAACAACTGACCTAGAAATTAGCTCCAGAAGAGATCATTTAAAAATTATTGGTCTACCTGAAAGCCATGATCAATAAAAGAGCCTAGACATCATCTTTCAAGATATTTTCAAGGAAAAGTGCCCTGATATTCTAGGATCAGAAACAGAAATTGAAAGAATCCACCTGTCACCTGCTGAAAGAGATCCCAAAAGGAAAACTCCTACAAATATCATAGCCAAATTCCAGAGTTCCCAGGTCAAGTCGAAAATATTGCAAACAGCCAATGTAATGCCAAGTAAAGTAATACTTTGTTGCTTGTTTCAGTTATTCAAGTACCTTAGAGCCTCATCTTTGATTATAGCAAATCTTTGTAAGAAACAGTATACATTGTGTCAACCTTAATATGCCTAAGGGATTTTGGAGACCTTCCCTGCCCTTAATAGGCCTAAAGTCATCACATGGAGCCCACCGTGGGAGGAGCTTGCTGAAAGAGTGCAATAGGAAGGGTGGAACAGGAAGGAGCAGAGCAGAGAAAAACTCACAACTGAGAGGAAGAATGTTTGTGATTCAGTATTCTGTCTGTTTGTTCTGTCTGGGTTGGTGTTACTTTGTCAGGAAGTATTCTGACAAACATATATATGCTATATATGTCAATAGCATTCTGTCTATTGAAAGAGGATTTTTACTGCTGATATGAAAGCCCTGAAAGATGACTTTACTTCTGTTTACAGAAGTCCTGGGACTTTACTGTTGATTTGTGTTTGATTTCTCTGACAAAATCTTTGTCTGTTAGTTTGTGTTATCTTGTCAGATAGAAAAGGAATTGAGATGACACTGCCAGCAATGTGTGTACATATTGCTGTAGCTCTGTTAAGCTTAATGTGTGTAAATATTATTGAAACTCTGTTAAGCTTTGTTTTTCTAGAAACAGAAACTTTGAAAAGCTTGGGGTGGAGCAGTAAGCTGAGATACAGAACCTGAGCAGAGAGCTGCCTGCATGTGAATCCAGGCAAGAACTGGGAGAACTGCCTACCTGTGAATCCAGCTAAGAGTTGGGTGAATTCAGGCAAGAACCGGGAGCAGCCAGCCCTGGAAGAGGAGCCTGGGGTTTGGAAGTCAGCCTCAAGTTAAGATGAAAAAGGACTTTACTTGGGATTTGAAGAGGCCTTTACTCTGCATTGACTGATGAGATTATAATTTACTGTGACCTGGGGATGGATGGTTTTTGTACTTTCTGCTACCTAAGGATGATTGGCTTAAGGATAAGATTAGAAGCCAGCCTCCAGTCAAGATGAAAGAAGACTTTACTTGGGTACCTTATATTGATTGAAGAGATTGTGAACTTACTGAATGATATGTTTTGTTTAAGACTATGTAGTCACTTTAGTAATAAGTTTTTATGTTATATTGTTGTGAACATTGTTCTTTAGGTTCTTGAATGTTTTGCTTTAGTTTATTGCTGAATAACTAGAGAGTTTGCTGTACTATGAAATTAGATCCTTAAAGCTATTCATAGCAGGAGAGCTGCTCATGATTGATTTTATAGCCAAAAAGAAACAATTCAAGTATTATTGGAAACAATCAGGATAACACAGGATTTAGCAGCTTCTACACTAAGGAATTGGAGGGCTTGGAATATTATATTCCAGAGGTCAAATGAGGTAGGATTAAAACCAAGAATCACCTACCCAGCATATCTGAGTATAATACTTCAGGGGGAAAATGGAATTTCAATGAAATAAAGGACTTCCAAGCATTCTTGTTGAAAAGACCAGAGCTGATTAGAAAATTAGAAATTTTGAAATACAAGAATCAAGAGAAACATGAAAAGGTAAACAAGAAAGAGAAATCATAAGGAATGTATTAAAGTTGAACTGTCTACATTCCTACATGGAAAGATGATATTTGTAACTCATGAAACCTTTCTCAGTATTAGGGTAGTTGGAGGGAATGTGTGTGTGTGTGTGTGTGTGTGTGTGTGTGTGTGTGTGTGTGTGTGTACAGAGAGAGGGCACAGGATGAGTTGAATATGAAGGGATGATATCTAAAAAATAAAATTTAAAATTAAATGCTGAGAGGAATGTCCTGGGAGAAAGAAAGGGAGAGGTAGAATGTAGTAAATCATCTCACATAAAAGAGGCAAGAGTTTTTACAATGGAGGGGAAGAAGGGGGAGGTGAGAGGGAATGAGTGAGCCATACTATCATTGGATTTGGCTTAAGGAGGGAACAACATACACACTTGATTGGGTATGGAAATCTATCTTGCCCTAATGGAAAGAAGGGGGCAGAGAGGGAATAATAGAAGGGACAGCAGATTGGAGGAAGGGATAATCAGAAGCAAACACTTTTGAGGAGGGACCAGTCAAAGGAGAGACTATAATAAATGGAGGACTGGACAGGATGGAGAGAAATATTGTTAGTCTTTCACATCATGACTGTTATGAAAGTTTTTTGCATGACTACACATGCATTACTTATATTGAATTGCTTGCTTTCTCAGTGAGGGTGGGTGGGGAGGGAGGAAGGGAGAGAATGTGGAACTCAAAGCTTTAAAATGAATGTTAAAAATTGTTTTTACATGCAACTGGGAAATAAGATATGCAGGCAAATGGGGTATAGAAATCTATCTTGCCCCACAGGAAAATAGAAGGGGAGAGGAGGGGAGTTATAGAAGGGAGGGGAGATTGGAGGGGAGATTGGAGATAGAAGGGATAATCAGAAGGCATGCTGTCCTGGGGTAGGGGGAGGGGAGAGATGGGAAGAAAATTTGGAATTAAAAATCTTATCGAAGTGAATGTTAGGGGTGGCTAGGTAGTGCAGTGAATAGAGCATCAGCCTTGGAGTCAGAAGGTCCTGAGTTCAAATCCAGCCTCAGACACTTAACCCAAAACTAGCCATGTGACTTTGGACAAGTCACTTAATCCCAATTGCCCTGCCTTCCCCTCTCCAAAAAAAAAGCAAAAAAAAAAAAAAAAAGGAAGTGAATGTTGAAACTGAAAATAAACAAATTTAAAATTAAAAAAACTCAATACTCCTGGAAAATATCTTGCCATCTTTGCATTTCTAGTTAGAACAACTGTCACATATGAACATGTGAACAACCTACCAGCACCTCAACTTGATATGCCCCAATCTCCAAGAAGCCTTTCTTGACATACATGCACATTAAGATACACACACACACACACACAGAGGAATGCTATCTCCCTCCAATTACATACTTATCAAAATCTAAGTTGAATTTTAAAATTCCATTTATCAGTATACATATCTTATTTTCCTTGCTAAATTCCTTAGTGGCAAAGGCTCTGCTTGTATCTCGTCTAGTACTCAGAACAGTGCATTGAACTCACATCACCTTAGCCAAATTCCTCTTGATTTATAGCAGCTTGTTCAACCCAGGACTGAACATAATACCTCAGATACAATTCCTTGAACAGTTCTAATTTATTTTAATTTTCACCTAGTTTTTCCTTAGATATATCAAAATCAATACTCAGACAATTAATTTTCTTCTCTAAACCTGCCCTCCTCCAAATACTGTTCTTTTTTTTTTAATCTGTAGAGGGTACTACCATCCTTACAATAATCCCATGTCCAAATCATCTGACACATCTGCCCTTTGGCATAACCATAGTCCAAGTGGTCATCTTTCTTTTGGATTATTATAATAGTCAACTAACTAGTTTCTGTGTTTTCATCCTATCCCATCTCCAATCCATCCTCCACATGGAAAATGTGCCCAAATCCTTTTGCAATGTACTTTGGAGCTTCCAAAATACTCTGTATGGCATAAGTGGGACTGACATTTTTCTCTGCAAAAATTTTTAGGGCTTCCCTAACTCTTGAGAATGAAATCCAAATTCATGGGCTTCGCGTTTAAAATTCTTCATGATCTGGTTCTGACTCATATTACTGCCTTTCATACAGCTATGCTATAACTAAACTTGGACACTAACTATTCCCCAAATCAATATTCTCATGCCTGGGATGCATTCCCTTCTCATCCATACCACTCAGAAGTCTTGTCTTCATGGCATAGCGCAAGTTCTACCTACTCCATGAAGTCTTCCCTTATTCTCTACAGTTTTCTATCACTTTTCAAATTACCTTGGACTAATTTCTCTATTTATCCCTCACACCCCTCAAGAGATTAGAAGTTAACTGAGGGCAAGGACTATTTTAATCCTGTTTTTGTATGCCCAATACTGACTTAGCACAGCATCTTGAACATAATAAAGTTGCCTGATTTTTCTTGCTCTTTCAGAAACATTGCTCATCCTAATCCATACTTTGCACTGCTTCAAAGTGACTTGGCTAAGGTATAGACCATACTCCTATTCAATAAACTTCTGTGTCCCCTTATAATTTTTAAGGTTAAATAGAAACACCTCTGACAAGCACTGAAAGCGCCCCGCCACAGCCTGACGCCATCATAACTTTCCGCTCTTCTTACACATTACTCCCCTCCATACATTCTCTGATTCCATCTACTTGCAGTTGCCCACACATGCTATCTCCCATCTTTATATCTTGGCACCGACACCAAAGCTTGGCCACAAATCCTCATTCTCATTGACCCCACATTGCTCATCTGTCAATGAATTTTGTCTCACATCTCCTGTATGTGTCCTCTTTTCTCCTCTCACACAGCCAACATCCTGGGATAGGCCCTGATCACCTCTCTCCTCGACTAGAACATAAGTTTTCTACTTTGTCTCTCAGCCTCAGTTCTCTAAATTCAGTTTATTCTTTACCCAGCTATCAGAGAGGTGTTCCTAAAGTTCAAATGTGACCAGTTACTTCCTTCCTCAAAAATAACTCTTACATGACAAAATACTAACTCTTTAGTTAGGCATTTGAATCCAATTCACAATCTGGTCCCTTTCCACCTTTTTATTTTTACACTTTATCTACTCCCCTCTAAGTAAATTAGTTTAGGCAGAATTGTCATTTTTATTATATTGGCTCAACCTACCCACAAACAACTGATATTTTTCTAGTTGTTTAGATCCTACTTTATTTGTGTGAAAAGTGTCTTCCCTGGGGATATACCAAAGTACATGGAGGTCTATCAACTGGAGATTACCTGTTTGTCCAGGGCTATGCTGAAGCATTGTGGGTGGTACTGGTGCTGGCATTTGCCTGCACTACTGCACTGAGGCTCAGTATCTACCACTGTTTTGCTAAGGTGATATTTGTTCCTGGCTTGCTGGGATACTTCCTGTCTTAAACTATACCCCCTTTTTACCCAAGTGAGATAGACCTTTCCTACTTATCTTCCAAGTTTCTTATGCTCAAAAATTGTTTTACCCCATCTTTTTGTTGGTTCTGCTGTTTCAGGATTTTTTGGGGGGAGCTATTTTATAGTTATTTGGTGGTGAATATGGGAGATTATGGTGAACATGGCAATTTACTGCTTACTCTACCATTTGGGGTCCTGGAAATCCTCAATCTGTCCATGAGGCCTTTTCTGATCCCACCAGGGGTTAATGCCCTCTCCTCCAAGATTACCTTGTCTTTGTTTTATATATCTTTTATATATGTCTCTATATGTCCATGTCATCTCCCATATTAGAATGTAATGCTTCTTGAGTACAGGTCTTGTTTCCCTTTGGTCTTTATATTCTTCATGCCCAGCCCAGTGCCTGGCAGATAGTAGGCAGCTAATAAATGCTTATTTTCAAGAAAAATTATTAATACTTAATGAACTTTTGTGAAAATGAATTGGAGTGTGTGTAAATAAATGTTTGTTGAATGAATCAGTAGGAAACCAAATAAGGTAAATAAATGTTTGATGAATTAGGACAGGTAGGAAAAGAAAGTGAAGAAAATTTCAACTCCTCGGGGCTAGAATAGGCTACTCTAATTTCTAGATCAGTGGAATTTCCATTAAATCTCTTCCAGGTTAGTCCAATTTTATCTCAGGGAACCAAACCTTCTTCATTCCAACATGTGGATGTTAGAACTAGAAGTGACCTTAATGATGAGCTACTCCAATCCCTCTGATCCTACAGGTGAGGAAAGTCATCCCAAGAGGCAAAGTGAAGTAGATATTGAAGTAGATATATTGAAGTAGATGGAGACAAAACAGACTAACAAAAATACAGAAAGAATTTTACTCACCAAGGTATAGGGAAAAGTTATAGCTCTCTTCAGCACCTTGATAGATTGACTGTGCCATGACGTCAAATTTCTGATATTGTGGCGCATTTCATCAAATTATACTGGTTCTTACCAAACATATCTATCTTGGTTCATGCCATCTCTTCTATAAGAAATAAGTTGCTATTCAAAGGATAAACCACAATAATCAACATGTACTGAAGTTTTCTTATTACTGTCATCCATTCATTACTAAGGTTATTACCCTTTAAAGTAGCTGGTCACATCCATATTCATGACCCCACTAACAATAAGCTTGGCACTCTCAAGATGCCATCTCTAGCATTTACTTGTAATGCATTTATTTTGTAATCAGGGTTATCGACATGCCAGAAAAATGTATGGTATCAAATGTAAAATTAAACCACTAATATGGGTATTTACACTCTCCAAAAAAAAAAAAAACACTCATTTTGGACAGGTTTTTTGTTTTGTTTTGTTCTAGCTTTTTTGTTCACGTGTTTTAGCTAGATATTTTTGTATATGGTAAAAATAAACCAGATCACCTTCTTTAAGCAAGAATCTAAAAGGCTAGATCAGTTGGCTCTTATTCGTGTTTATCTGTAACAATGACCAAAAAAGCAAATTTCAAATGTTCCTCATTTCTTCCATTTCATGCTGCTCTTCTGTATTTCAGTTATCATGTGAGAAATGGATTTTTGCTATAAGGATGATAATAACTAGCATTGATTTATATAGTACTTTTTAGGATTCTACAAAGTGCTTTACAAATATTATTTTATCCTCACAACAATCCTGGTACTAATCTTATTCCCATTTTTATAGAAGAGGAGACTAAGGCTGAGATCGGTTAGGTGTCTTTCCCAGGGTCACAGAGCTAGTAAGTGTATGAAGTTAGATTAGAACCTGACTGCAAGTCTAGTACTCTACTAAGCTGCAAAAAATTAACCTACAATGGAAGCTTAGACATGGAAGAATTATCATCAGCTAACTCTAAATTTACAGATAAGGAAAGTAAATTCCAGAAATATTATGGGTTTTAATAGGAGGGGAAGAATCAGTATTAGAATCAAGGTCTTTTACCTCCCAATGTAGTACCTCTCAATCAACCAATGACTATTTCGTAAGACCCCAATTCTGACACTCCAGGATAGATTTATTCATAGGAATCTTTCTGGACAAAGAGTAAGAAATAAGTTCATGTTGAATACATATCTTATTTTGATATCACACAATAGTTCGAATTTTATTGCAACAGGATAATGCCATGAAGATGTAAGCCTGCAACAAATGTTTCCTTCAAATCACTTATGCAAATATAGCTTTAAGAAGCACAATATATGCAGATTTACAAATGAGATAGTTTCTTAAGGGTAATTTACTACTACAACAACAAAAAAAAAAAACTCCTTAAAATCAAACAATTATTTCCAGTTTAAAAAAAAGCTTAGAAAATATAGATAATGGACATTCATCAAATTATTTTTTGACAGAGAATAATAGTTCATTCTTCTAGAAATAATTTTAAAAAATCACTCATTTCATTTCTTACAGCACATAGCATATTTTACTGAGACTTAGCATTTATCAGAAGGGAAAGTCAGCCAGCAATCTGGAGAGCTGGCACACATTAGATTTCATCTCATTTTGCATATAGAAGGCCGCATGCTGTGGAATTAACAGCTTTCAGATTGTTTTAGCTTAACTGTTGGACTGTTTCATTTGGGCATGATGTACATTTTTAATTTA
Source organism: Petaurus breviceps papuanus (assembly GCF_028583685.1). NCBI lineage: Eukaryota > Metazoa > Chordata > Mammalia > Diprotodontia > Petauridae > Petaurus > Petaurus breviceps. The sequence goes on from NW_027186372.1 coordinate 18,801,149, forward strand.
AATAAAATACAGTTAATTTTAGGATTTTTCAAGAATTTCATATTCAATCTTCAATCAGAAGGTTATATACAATTCCCAGGTGTGTTTATACAATTTCAAAACTGGAAGGAACCTGAGGTATTTATTAGTCCAGTCCTGTCATTATATAGATGAGGAAACTGAGGCCAACAAGGAAGAGGTAACTTAAATAGAGTCAAATAATTAATAAATGTCAGTAGTCAAAAGAGATGGATTCCACATTCATAGCTGGTCAAAAATTTCACCTGTCAAGTATTCTTTACACTTCTTTAGCTTAATCAATATTATCCATATATAATAAGGATAATATCAACTCACAATTTTATGGTGCTTAATCATTTACTAAGTATTTCCTCATTACAACCCTGTGAAGTAGGTTACTATCCCCATTTTATAGATGCTACAACTGAGACTCAGATAAATCTCAAGATTACTGCTAAAAGGTATACTTCTGACTCCAAAGTTCAGTGTTTATTCTACTATATGATATTGTAAGAAGTTATTCTTAGGGAACAAAACATACATTTTATAACATACATTATAAGATGCTCAATGAAACTAAATGTCTACATATATGATATATTAAATATTATACTAAGTATATGTTAAATAGGTAAATATATTTCATGTATATTAAATATATTAAAAATAATATATGCTCCTCAGGAATACAGACATTACAGAGAGAATTCATTTATATCATGAGAGAACTTGGATATTTTCATATCTTCAAAAATAAGATTCCTGGTAAAGATGATGGTGTTGAAGTTTATAGAACAGCCCAGCTCTCCCATATATACTTCAGGAGGAGTCAGAAAATAGCATCATATTGGAAAATAATTTTTTAAAAGAAAAAGAATGATAGTAAACTCTCTCATCCAGTCTATGGCTGCACAAAAGACAGACCAGAAACCACCAGCGTGGGAAGAACGTTCCTTGACAAAAAAGCCAGGACAAGCTCAAGCAAAGAGACCTGTAACAGCACCCATATCAGGAGCCAGCTGGGAAACAGAAGCCTACAGCCATACCCTACAGTATAGTTGAACACCAAAGAGCAGAACACCAAAGAAACCCTGAAGTCTACCACTGCTCTGAACACAGGTGGCTAAGGGAAGGTGGAAGCTAGAGTCAGGAGCTCAGTACATTACAATTAAGATAAAACACAACCTGTCTACTCCATCCAAGAGTGGGAATTGGGGCAGTCAGTCTCTGCCACTAGAAGAAGAAAATAACTCCACCACAAGTATAAGTAGAATACTAGAAGGAAAAAATGGCATGGCCTCAAGGACTCTAAGAGTATCTGGAGGAAATTAAACAAAGATTTTTTTTTTAAATTCACCCATTTCAGACCTAGACAAATTTAGTAAAAAAAAAAAAAAGAAGTGAAAGAATTGAATACAACTTTAGAAAATTGCACATAATAAATCTCAGGGGGTTACTAAATGTAAATAAAAAGGAGTATATGTGTTCTCAGTTGGCAAAGCATCTTTAGAAAATATGATCACGTGAGAAGCCAAAAAAATTTATAAATGCACTAAAGCAGAAATATTAAGTTCATGCTTTGTGGACTAAATTGCAAAGAACATCATAGTCAATGAAAGACATTTTGAAAAAAGGATTCATACTTAAATCAAGACTAAATAAGCTGACCTAGAATTATGTCAAACAAAGGTAGTCATAATGAACATGCTGACTTTGTCTCTTATCTTGTTGGAAAGACAAATGAATTAGTGCCTCAAAAGACAAATCATAGGAACAATAGGTGATTTTGAAGAAAAGATGTGCTAAAAATTTTCCAGAGACAGCCAAAGTAAACCTTATGGGATTATATCTTTAAATAGTTTTACCAACAAAAAAGAAAAGATAAATGAATTTGGCCTACAATTTGCAAAAAAAAAGAACCCAAGATATAAAAAAATGAAATACAAAAACCAGTCATCCTGAAAATTAAAAAAGAAAGATTTCAAAACTTAAAAAAAAATCTTTGAATTAGTAGATAATACTAGGAGCACTTAACAATTAATAATCTATTGGCTAATCTGTGTGTTTTTTTAAATAGAAAGGAAAAATAAATCACTGACATCAAAAATGAAAAAGATGAATTCATAGCAAATGAAAATGAAATAAATAGATGAAATATATTTTTGCCTAATGACATAATGATAAAATTGATAACTTAAAGGAAATAGAGAAATGGTTCCCCAAAAGAAATACAAACTGCCAAGATTAACTTTGAAAAAAAGAACTAGAGAATTTAAATGACTCAATCTCAGAAAAATAAATTGAAAAAGATATAAATGAACCCATGTAACAAGTGGAATTACAAATAAACTATATAAAAAATTTAGAAATGGCTAATTCCATTATTGAACAAACTTTAGGCAGGGAATTAGGAAAGAAGGAATCTTGACAAATATCTGCTGTTACAGGAATTTTTGTTGATATGTTACAACTATGATCTTAAAATTTAAAACACAGGGAAGTATGAACAAAACTACAGACCAATATCCCTACTGAATATTGACACAAAAAATTAACAAAACGTCATTGAAGACATACAGGCATCTAGTAAAAAAAAAAAAGAAAACTATACACTTTAACCAGGCTTAATTATAGCAGAAACATAAGATTGATTTAATATTTTGAAAACTATAGACAATAAGCAACACATAAAAAAAATAAAATCCTATGATTACAACAATAAGTACAGAAAAATTTTTTTAACAAAATAAAACACTTATTTCTGTTCAAAAATAACATTTAGAAATATAGGAATAAATTTTTCTTAATGTGATAAACAGTATCTATCTAAAACCAAGATTTAGGATCAAACAGAAATAGTAGGTATCTTTCCAACAAGATCAGAGCTAAATCCAAGTTGTCCATTATCACCACTTTTATTTTATATAATTCTAGAAATGTTAACTATAGGAATAAAACAATAAAAGGGAATAGACATAGGCAAAGGGAAAAGAAAATTTTCACTTTTTTGCAAATATTATGGTCTATCTAATTAAAACAAGTACTCACCTAGGTAACAAGATGCAAAATCAACCCACACATACCATTAGCTTTTCTGTATATGGGTGAAAAAATTTTCAGAAAGAGATAGAAAAATAAATTTCTTTCAAAGGTTATTCACCTAACAAGATATAGAAATTACAGGCATACAACTAAAAATACTCGATAGAAATAAAGGAAGACCTAAATAATTGAAGAAATATTTATTACTCACAGTTGGGCCTTGCCAATATAATAAAATTATAATGCTATCTAAATTAATGTATTTATACAATGCTATACAAATCAAACTATCAAAGTGTAACTATAGAACTAGGAAAAATATAACAAAATTCATTCGTAAAAACAAAAGATTCATAATTCCAAGGGAAATAGTTTTAATGGGAAGAAATGAAGCCAAATAGTACCAAATCACAAATATAAAATAATTACCATCAAAAGTATTTGGAGGGAGGAAAAACTGAGTAAAAATGTTGTCTCAGTCATCTATGAGCTGTGTGACTGGAGGCCAGTTACTTGAGTTCCCTCAGTCTAAATTTCCCATCTGTAAAGTGGAGATAATGAATGTACTTATCTCACAGAGTTGTAGTAAAGCTCAAATGAAATAGTACTTGTAAAAAGCACTTTGCAGAATTTAAAAGACTGTCTATCTATATAAATTGTTATTGTTATCAATTTCCTTTCACACAACTCCCTTCTTCCAAATATCCCTATTAATATCAAGGGCATCACAATCTCCACAGTCACTCAGGCTAACAATCTTGATGTTATCCTCAACTTTTCATTCTAAGTCATTCCACATAGCCAATCCATTGCCAAATGATTTCATTTCTACCTTCATAGTATCTCTTCAATATACCCTCTTCTCTCCACTCACTAAGCCTCTGCCCTAGGCCCTCATCCCTCTCTCCCAGATTATTACAATAGTTCTCCACTCACTCAAATCCTTCCTCTGCTTGGCTGCCAAAATAATTTTTGGAATGTGTAAATTTATAATCATCATCCCCAACTTAATAAATTCCAGTGGCTCCCTATTGCCATCAATCTAAAACTTAAAGAAAAATGTTTGGCATTTAAAGTTCTTTTACAATGCAATCTCTTCCTACCTTTGTAATCTTTTTGTATTGTATACCCTCATACAGATAATTAGCCTCTAACAACTGTAGCCAGCTCCCTCTTCTTCAAACAGGACAACACATTTCCCGTCTCCATGTCTTTGCACTGGCTCTCTACCCTTCCTACAATGTTTTCCTTTCTTACCTCTACTTTTCACTTCCCCAAAATTTCTTCAAGGATCGTCCTGTATCCCGCCTTCTCAGGGAGGCCTTTTCCAATTCTCCAAACTGCTTAGATTACCTTACATCTACTATGAATTTACCTTTTCTGTACCTCATTATTGGCATATTATCTTCCCCATTAAACAATAAGTTCCTTGACAGTAAGTACTGTTTTTGTTTTTGTTTGAATGCCTAATGCACACTGCCTGGCACAGAGTAAATCCTAATAAATACTTGTTCATTTGACATAAGATAGAAAAGAACATAAGCATAGTAGCATAGTGTTTTTGACAAACCTAAAATCCCCAACTACTGAGATGAAAATTCACTATTCTCCAGAACCTGACGGAAAAATGGGACAGTAGCCTGGCCGAAACTAGATATAAGCCAATATTTCATCCCACATACCACAATAAGTTCCAAATTGTCCAGAGATAAAAGTCTGTATCATAAACAAACGTTGCGGGTAACAAGTGCATGGCAGAGAACAGAAGAAAACCTGCAAGGAAACAAAGAAAAGCTGGGCAGATTTGAAAACAATGTATAGTATTTATTATGTAGGTTTTCTTGAAAAGGAAATGTATTGCCTTATATTGAATCCTTTCTTATGTTCTGCTGTGTCCGTGGCAATTCTTTTTTTTTCTTTTTTTTCTTTTATATTTAAGTTTATAATAAATTTTAAAACTTAAAAAAATAGATGACAGCAAGAAGGAGAAAAGATCCCTTTCCCAGTTCTAGATGGGGGGGAGGGGCGAGGTGAGGGTATTGGTCCTTAACCAAATAAGGGATAGAGAGGCTCTCGTGAGAGAAAAATGGAAATTTTTTATTACATTAAATTGAATGTCTTCTGCACAAGTAAAATCAATGGAGCTAAAATTAGAAAGGAAATAATTAATTGGGAAAAACATTTTGCACCAAATTTCTAATAAAGATCTGATATCCAAGATATATTGGGACCGTTTCTAATATGTAAATACAAGCATTGCTGTCTAATAGACAATTGAAGGATATGAATGAGTAGTTCTAAAAAGACAAAAAAATTACCAGCAATCATATAAAAATGCTCCAAATCATCACTAATGAGAGAAATATATATTAAAACAACTCTGAGGCTCTACCTGAAGGTTCTCATTAGATTGGCAAAGAGGACAAAAAAGAAAAAAATGATAACTGGAAGAAATGGTTATGAGGAAATGCACCTTAATTCACTGTTGAAGGAACTGTGAATTGATTCAATAATACAGAAAAACAATTTGGAACTCTACCACGTACCCTTTGACCCAGAAATATCAGGATTAGGCATGTACAGGAAAGATTTAAAAAGAAAAGCGGAAAAATACTTTTATACCAAAATATAAAAACTTTTTATACCAGAGAACTTAAAACTAAAAGGTTACCCATGAATTGAAAAATGCTTAAACAAATTATGGCATGTGAATATGATATAATGTTGCTGTGCTATAAGAAATTGCAAAAAAAAAAAAAACCCAAATCAGAAAAACCTGGGGAGACTTTAAGAACCAGGAGAACTATGTATATAATGATTACATTATAAAGGAGAAAAAATTTGAAAGACTTAAAACTCTCATCAATACAATGCATAAGAACAATTCCAGAGGACCAATGATAAAGCATATTACCCACCTTCTGACAGAAGAGGGATGCGCTAGAGGTTCAGAATAGGATATACATTTTAGGATATGACTGTTTATCCATTTTGCTTGACAACTTGTTACAAAGGAAAGGTTTTGTTTGTTTTGAGGGGGAAAGCATTGGGAGGTAATTGGACAGTGATTAATGAAGAAAGAAAGAAGGGAAGGAAGGGAGGGAGGCAGGGAGGAAGGAAAGTGTTGAAACATTTTAAGATGCACAGAAGAGTAAAGAAGGGAGTTGGTACAGTTAGTTTGGAGCTAATATGCAGAATTTAGTGCATATTCTTTTGGTAAGTGCTGTATGTAATAAGATTTGTGATCTTATATACAGTACTCCTTTCTTCTTTGTATATGGAGATAGTCATGTTTATTATTTATCATATTATATTTATCATGTTTATTAACATTCATCAGATTCAGATTAACAAAAAAATTTTAAATAACCATCTTTTGTTTGGATGTGCCAGCTGAAATAGCATAATAACAATACCCTTGGGTTGGGATGAAGGGCAGTTTTCAAAACAATTTGCCTAAGGAAAAAGGTAAATAATTTAACAAAGTTTTGAGAATTATAAGAAATTGTCTTTATAATTGGTATCTATGGAACTCTGACATTTTGTTCAGAATACAAATGAGTGAATTAGTATATTTGGTCCTATAATAATAACTCATTGAACCATACTTCAGTATTGAATGTTTTGATCTGTGAAGGAATAAAGGTTGTATTTGGTGACTTCTGGGGAGTCATCTCCGTTTTTTTGAGAGGTTATTTTTATTTTTGCTTTAGCATGCAGCCCTAAAATAGGAGTTTTTTAATTGGTGAAAGTAGAGAAAAGTTCAGGTTCTCATCTGTGATGCATTTTTTTTCCAGAGTTGTATATGAGCTCATCAAATAAAAACTTTTCTGAAAAGTCAGATCATATAGAAGCCAAAGCTACTTTAAAATGTATTGCACAAAAAATTTATAATTTCCTGATAGATCTTCCTCTGTCAACTTCAAAGACTAAGTCAGTGAAGTTTTATTTTCATCATTTTTAAGCAGGAAAACCTTAATCATTATCAAAAGAATTTAAATTTGAGGTACCCATCTGTTGCATTTGTAAGAGGTTCCAAACACCCCTTATAGAGAAAGACCTTGGTTTTGAACTTCAGTGATTAAACAGTGCTCTCTTTTGTACAATATGCTTATACTGCTGTTATACAGAGAGTGTTTTAATGCCAACCTTCAGTCAAGAGCCTCTTGTCCTACAAGATACTCATTATTCAGGAAAAATACCAGCTACATTTAAAAATAAAAAGATGGAGTCTACATTCACAGAAGTATCTTATATTACATGTTTTCATCTACAATTCAGAGGTTCTACAATCATCAGAATGTGAGCTTTTCCCTGAAAAAAATAATAAAAAAAAGCAAATTCAATTATCATCTCATGGTCATTCCACCTGCTACATGTGGATTTCAAAATTACAATGATGAACACTGAAAACACTCTTCTTTGTGGCCACAACTCCTTTACACCTGGACCTTGGCTTTCAGTACGTAATTACATGGCAGGCATTGGAAAGGTCACCATGGAAGGCCATGGTCACAATATAAATCTTCCAGATTTGACAATCTCTTTGGCAAAAACACTACTGAGTGAATCACTCCAAGGAACAAAGTACTAAGTGTTTTAGAAAGGAGACTATTTCTGAGTATTTGTTAATATTCAGAAATTAGAAGGGGAAAAACAGAATAGTACAATAAAGCTTGACTAACATTGGTATTATACATAGATTCTAGAGAAACTTTTTTAAGTGGAATTAAGGGCAAGAGTTAATGAAACTAATATTTTCCAGAAAGTCTTACCTACATGAAGTTGAACAAAACTTGGATAGAACTACCTAGGGAAAATGCAGAATTTTACCCACCAATTTGTTGTAAATGAGGGCATATGTTGTGTTTTATTTTGTATTCTCTGATAAATGAATGTTTATCCTGGGATCAATGGCTCAGGGTGAATGGCGGCAATTGCTTTCTTACCAGGAGAATTATCTTAAATCAGATCTCTTTTGTTTGATGAAACCTAAATTGCAGGGGGAATATTTAAACATCCAAGGAAAAAAATCCATAGATAAGCTACCATATAGATTCAAGATGCATTTAGCAGAACTAATTGTCTTTATCATTCTTTCATTCTGTCCAGCTACTAATAGAATACTCAGTACAAATAGCCCAATGCAAGGCCATTAAATATCTTCTGATAAGATTCAGTGGTCTTAAAACAATGTATGTTAACCTTTAAATGATTTAGCAAAATATAAAATATCTAGTAAGGGAGGTGGGTCTTTATTTCAAGTTCATCTAGACACCAAATGAATTCACCTGTTCTTGAGACAAAGACAAGGAATTTTCCCCCCTGTTTTGTAATCATTTTTGAGTCAAAGTGAAGTGAATGAAAAATCTGACATATGTCAGTTTCTAATGAATGAAAAGAAATGGTATATAATGGGAAAAAGAGCTGGACCTCAAGTTGACAGACTTCAGTTCAATTCGCACCTGCAACATTTAGTGTCTAGGTAACCATAGGCACATCATTCAACCTTTCTGAGCATCCATTCTGGGGACATTTGCACTATTTGTCTCATAGAGTTACTATGAGTCAGATGCTTGAGAAATATCAAAGTATAATATTATTATGAGTTATATGGATAGCCTAAATTCCATACTAATACCCATGAAATATTAAAAGACCTAGAGGTCAAACTTCAATGCCTTTGGTAGAATCTTTGTAAAGAATTTATGGGACAAAATGGACAGGAATTACATGAGAAGTATGGATGGATGACAGTTTGCAGATCATAAATGTGCTGAAATATATTTTTATTTTGTAGTCACAAAAACCCTAAGTTTTAACAGCATGGTATAGAACCATACACCAATTTGACTATATGCCCGTCACAGATTAGGTGGAGAGAGTTAAACACTTCCTCTATGTTTGAGTTACTGACCCCAGAATCAAGCCTTACAGCCAATTAGAAACTTAGACTGCCTAGTTATCCATGATAATACTGTGATTTCAGCTGACACCTAGCCTTCTAGCTATTGGGAGAAGAAAACATAATTATTTGACCCTGTGCCCTGTGTCTCCATTCAAAACAACAGTTTTCAGAGAAGTAGGCCCCAACCCTAACTAGATTAAGGTTGAGACTTTCTTCTAATAATAGACCTCCTTGATTCAGAATTGACTTGCCCTTCATAAAGGACACATCCATTGACCTTCAGATGTGGTTTAGATCTTGTCATGTTTAAGGTAAAATGTTGCCTCCAATCCACAGGAGCTTTTACTAGCTAATAGAAACCTGTTTGTATAGGAAGCAGTGGGTTCTGAGGAGCCTCTTCTTTTGCCCTTTCTTTCCTGTGTGTCTCTATTTATGTAGGATGGACTATAGAGGATCATTACTAATATTTATCTTCTCCTGTACGAAGATACTCTCTGGAAGTCTAGCAACAGGCAAAAGTGCTGCTCTTCAGTTTCTCTATTGGCCTAACTGGGACAGCAGAAAAGTAAGAAGTTTCTTTCCTCCCCTTCTTCTTCATCCTTACTTCTAATTTTCTATGAACTGAGAAGTCAATATGACCTCATGTCAAGAGAGGCACAATTAGAACCAGTTGTGCCCAAAAGAGATAATATAATTCTGACTTAAAGGAATATTCCTTCATTACTTAGCTTAGGGCTTCCTCAGGATCTTGGTTTATATAGACCAGGTCTCATCTCTGAAGACCCTATAATATTATCTCCATTGATTCATCATAATCCCAACACAGAGCGCCTCAATTAAGAAAATTTTAAATATAGCACATAGCTAGATTCACAAAGATATTGAGTAAAAGGGTAAATTAACTCTCACATAAACACTCAATAGACTAAAGTTTAACTTTTATTTCACCCCACAGAAAAGAAAGGCACAAATGAATTATAGGAGGAAATCAACATATAGAAAACACATAAAACACTCATAATAGTTCCCCTCACAAGGAAGTGAATCCAGGATTGCCAAACAATATTCTGACACTCCAAATGAATTCCTACTTCTTCCACAGGGCTGCCAAGACTCATAATGTCCCCAGTGCTTTTTTTTTAAGCAATTGGGGTTAAGTAACTTGCTCAAGGTTACACAGCCAGGTGTTTCTGGGTGGGTGCTAAGTGTCTGAGCCCGGATTCGATCCCAGGTCATCCCGACACTGGAGCTAGTGCTCTTACTCGCTGTGCTACCTGGCTGCCCCCTCCCCAGTGCTTTTGATTGTTCCCTTCAGGTCAACCCAGATTAGTTTGCTGTTTAAGATCTTTCCGATCAAATCTATAGTATATGAATGACTCATGGTAACATAAGGAGTTGGTTGCTATCCTTTGTTCTCAAAGAGTACCCAAATGACATCATTATGTTGGGATCAATGTACAGTGTGTCCAACTGTAGTTAATCCAGACAATATGAGTTTGGAAGGCTCTACCACAGGTCAGGCACAAATAGTCCATATATATGGAGGATGTCTTTTGACTCCCACATAAATTGGATTTAAGTGAGACAGAATCACAGCCTCACTCTCTCTTCCAGAGTCACCAGAGCCCAGTGGCAAGACAAAAGTCAAGACAACTGGCAATTGCTTGGGATGCAGCTTGGGTGAGCTTGGTGTCTTTAATGTCTAATCAAGCTCTAAACACTCCATATTGCCTGATTTGGTCACCATCATGGCCATTGTAACAAACTGTTCTCATTTGCCCATTCTTCCAGGGGAAGTCTTCACATGTTTGGGGTAGACACTCTTCTCACTTACTAATAGGTTTGAGACCCCTCAGTTACCTTCAACTTGTTTTAGTCCATCTGCTGAAATGGTTTACCAGGGTGAGGTCACTGGACATGCTACAACTTCTTGGAGCCATAGGTGAGAGTCAGGTGAATCAGGTGGACACCAAAGGAGGAAAGCAGCTCTGAGAAGGGCTCAGCAATCCTTATACCAGAGGTACTGGTCTTCCCTGAACAACCTAAACCCCAATGTAGGAAGTAGCAAAGTGCCAAACTATTATCGTCCAACCCCACCCCACGGTGCCAAAGCTTTATAACCTTTGCTTCTGTTCCTCTCATTTCAGAGGGCACCTGGAAAATTCTATTATTTTAACAAAAAGCACATTTCTCTCTCTAGAACAGGGTCCTTAACTTGAGGGTCCATAAACTTGTTAGGTAGATAGATAGACAATAGACGGATAGATAGAGAGACAAACTAATATAATTGGATTGATAAACAAATATTGTTTCCTTTATAATCTTGTGTATTTTTTACATTAAAAAAGTGATTCTGAGTAGGATTATAGACTTCACCAGATTGTCAGAGGGAAACATGAAAAGTTAAGGCTAAGGCAATGAAATTAAGAACCCCTATTCTAGAAAACCCAATTCCTAAATGTTCAGACTTGAGGGTTCACATTTGGTCCAGGGAATGCTAGTAAATGCTTCAATCAGCTTTCAAAATCGTCCTAAAGACACCTATTTTAAGTTTAATCTGCAGCATTTACATTTTTACATCACTTTCTTAAGCCTAGACCATCAACCAGGTGTGAATGGTCATACTGAAAATATGACAATCTCTTCTCAGGAGTGCATACCCCTGTGCCTGAGGCAGTCTTCAAGACCGGTACTAAGAAGCCTCCTTGCTCTATGTTTAAGGCTAAATGTTGGGATCATGCTGTCTCAACTACTAAAATCCCATCTTCTTTACACAGTAGGTTGGGGGTCAGAAACAGTGTCTAGGTACTTCCTCCTCTGACCACAAGGACAGCATTACTTGCTTCCTTTAGAAACTTTTGTCTAAGGCTGACAGAGTGAGAAATAAAACTGTGTGTTTCAGAAGAATGTTAATTTGTTCCTGTGGAGAAGACTGCCTATGCATAGGCTCCAGCCACAGAACCTTTCTGCTCTGTTCTTTGTCTCCCAGATCTGGAATTCTCTATTCACCTCTAGCCCTTAGAATCCCTAGTTTTCTCCATAGTGCCGATGGCCTTCAAAATGAAGCCTTTTCTCATTCTTCAACTAGTACCTTTGCCCATAAATTACCTTGTCCCTGTTTTACAAATACTATATATGAATAGGTGGCTCCCAGAGCTAGTTAGATTGTAAGCTTCTAAAAAACAGAGGTCATTTTACTTTTGTCATTGTGTCCTCCAATAATGCCTGGCATATAGTAAGTATTTGATAGATGCCAAGCTAGAAATTTTCCTCAAAATTCATGGGCCTTCTAGTCTTCCCTTTTTCTATTAAGCAAAATTGTGATGTCTGGGTTCAGCCTACAGAAAATCCAATTGGCCAGTGCTGAAAGGATCCTAAAGTAAAGAGAACGCTGGCCTTTAAAAGAAATGACAGAATTCATGCAGAAAGTTTTAAATAGGTTTGGCTGAGAAATGTGGGGAGTATTTAAAAAAAAACCACAGATTTTCTGTAGTATAGTAAGACTTGACAAAGTTATTAAAAAGATCACTCAACTTGGACTCGGAAGATCTAACTCTTCTCCTATTTTTCTTTACTAAAACCCAGAATCTCTCCACCCTGAAAGTTTACCTAGCTCTGGACTTTGCACACTGAAAGTATCCTAAGTCCCTGGGCTTCTCCCTCAGACTGGCCCTATGTCCTTGGGGTCTCTCGAACTCTCTCTGTCTCTCTCTTATGAGTGGGTTCCTCCAAGAACCTGTTTTAAGAACATCCAAATTACTCAAGCTTTTATTCCTCTCTAGAAGCATTCATGATCCTCCTTTCAGTCTTTCTCTGCATCACACATTCATTTCACCTTCCCCTGCCATTCCACCAACTACATTCTATCTTTTTATTTATTTTTTTTGTTTTTCACTGTTATAATGTAAGCTCCCTGAAGGCAGCCACTGTCTTCCTTTCTGTTTGTCTTTGCATTCCCATACCTTAGAACTATGCGATGCTTACATGAAGTGCTTAATAAATGCTTATTGATTTGACTTAACTATTTAGTGGCAGTGTAATCTTGCACATGTCACAATCTCTCAGAATCTAAAAAAAAAAAAGAAAAAATGAATCTATAAACAAGAAACAAGCCTATGATTTCATTGGTATAGGAAACTCCCAGAGGATATTCCCTCTATCAACACCTTCTCTAGGAAACTTAGTCTTGGATAATTGCCTAGAACATTGAGAGAAGCAGTGACATCCTCAGGGATATATATCTTATAGATGTTAGAGGTAGTTCTTGAACCCAAGTATCTCTGACTCTGAGGCAAGCTTTCTATCAACTACACTACATTTTCTTTCATATTGTCCACACCTGGTTTTAAACCTGTTTATAATAATACATACACTACCTGCCTTAGTTCATGGTTGTGAGGATTAAATGTGAATGCATCACAAGCAATTGTATAACCAATATGTTCTAATTAGATGTAAATTGCTATTGTTATTATTAGATTACCATTTTTTTTTAAAGTCAACCAGCCTTATCATATGTAAAGGACATCAGTTAGTACAAAACTCCATAAACCTGTACCAAAAATCATGAAGCATTTATCCTGGGTTCTGGCAGCTCTCAAAGATAAGATTTCTTGTCTCAAGTTTCTCCCATCTCGTATCTCCCCTCAGGTGCTTGTAAGGGTTATGGGATTTAAAGATCTTCCATGCCCCATTGTACTTGCTGATGTAGCAGGAAGGGACGGAGCAAGAAGAAGCGGAAGCCAAACTAGAGTTCCTGCGGTGGCTAGCAGTGGCGGCGACGGCGGCAGCAGTGGCAGAGGCAGCGGCAGCGCGAAGCCCTTTTTGAGTAAGCCAGAATTTCTGCTAAGGACTCCTGCTGAGGACTGCCAGGGGCCGGAGCTGCTGGGAGCGCGCTTCCGGGACGCTGGGTGGTTGCTGTGAGTGGGGAGAGGAGGACCTTTGCCTGAGGGAGCCTGTTCTGTTTTAAAGGCTTGAGAATGTGGGTGCTTTCTATTTTATCTACCTGTGCCAATTTCATAACTACTCTGATGGCTTTCACTTTCTGGTTTGGGGACTCAGTCTTTTGGTATCTTAATAAATTTTCTAGCTTATTCCCCCATATGGCAAGCATGATGTATTTTGTGATGGATAATTATATCAGCATATCTATAATTTCCATAGGCGTTGTGAATATGGCATTGCTGATACAGTGCTTTCTATAGCAGTCATGCTATGGCAGTCATGAAGTCATTGTTGTTGCTTATACAACTTAGAAGTATAAAACCCACTGGCTCCAGAGTAGTGTGGATTAAGAGTGTGAGAGTCCCTGGTAGCTGTCTATAGTTCAGGTAATTGTCCATGGAGAAAGTCATGTGTGTCTATGAAAATAGCCCTGATGACTAGGACTCATTCTTCTTAACTATAGCTGTTCACCAAGGTTCTATTCTAGGCCCTCTCCTCTCACAGTTCTTAACTTGGGGTCCATATTTTTTAAAAAATGTTTTAATAAATGTGTTTTCATATAATTGGATTCTTTTATATTGTTTATAATTTATATATTGCATGTATTTTGTCTTATATATTTAAAAACCATTTCTTCAAGGCAGAGTTAAGATAGTGGAGCTAGAGGAAGCATTTTTGCTTATTTTTTCCCTACCCTCCATAACAATCTAGAAAATACATCAGATGGAATGATAAATGGGAAAGCCAAGAAAAATCACAATAAATCATTTTTTCCAACCCAGGGAAGCTTAGGAAGACACACAGAAATATTTGTGGACCCTTGGGTGGGGGCTTGCTCGGGGCTAGGGGGGTGGGGAAGGGGCAGCATGTATTATAGTAGGACCAGGGGCATTTTAGTACTCAGGGACAGAAAGAGAACTGAGATAGAGAATAAGGACAAGAAGAAGCAGGGCAAAAAGAGAACCATGAGGACCTCTGAACTAATGCTGGGAGCAGAATCAAGTACCATCTGGCATCTATGTCACTCATTACCCAGTTCAGAGTCATAGATCCAAGGCAGAGAGGAGTGGCAACTGAGTGTCAGGCCCTTGCTGAGTATTGAATACAAAATATATTCCAGAAACTTAGCTCTGAGTTTATATGGCTGTGTGGCTCTTAATGCAGGAGTAGAGCAGTGATTTAGCTCTAACCTTTAGCTAAGCATATAAGCTTGTAGTGGAAAAAACAGGGCAGGAGACCAAGACCAAAGAAGAAACAGAAATTGTCACTTTAAACCTGCAGAGCCTCCCAATTGGCTAATAGCAATTGAGTCTAGCAACAGTGAACTGAAACTCAATTCAAGGTGATAGGCCCAAACCTGGATCAGGAACCTGCAGTGCTCAAACAAGAAGAGCAATGAACAGACCTCTTGGATCACACCAACTTTGGAAGCCCCAAAATTTTAAAGCACGTGAATCTGAGGTGTGAAAACAGCAGAAACTCAAATCAGACATTATCCCCAGAAGTGATCAGAGTCCAACCTTAATGTAAGCCAAGAAGCAGACTAGAAGAATTAGCAAACAACAAAAAGAACCCAATAATAATAGCTACTATGGTTACAAGGAAACTCAAGACACAAACACAAAAGAAGATGTTTTGAAAACATTGACAAGCAAAGCCTCAAAGAAAAAAATGCAAGGCATAAGTCCAACAAGAATCCCCAGGAGGGTTAGAGCAAGAGCTACCAAAGAACAAATACTGATAGCAAACAGAAAGAAAGAATTCAGAACCCAAGAAGTTACAGTCAATATCACACAAGATTTAGAACCTACAACCATAAAGAAATGGAGTGCTCAGAATATGATATTTTGAAAGGCAAAGGATCTAGGATTAAAAACATTGTTCACAAAAGTCCGTAGTCAACACACTGACAAAAAAGCCCATGATGCAAAAAGTTTCATAACCTCTGCTCTACAATCTCTGATCTACTCTCTCTCTCTCTCTCTCTCTCTCTCTCTCTCTCTCTCTCTCTCTCCTGAGTAGCTTTTGTTTCTTTCCACAGCAAACACAAAACAGCATAAAAGATCCAGAATATCCCCTAAATCGATATAATTCTTCTTCCTTTTCCATCCTAGGAACTCTATAGGTTTTTCACCTTGTAGTATTACTATAAAAGTTTAGGCTGCTTCTAGAAGGGAAATTTGGAGTTGCTGGAGCACCAATTCTCTAACATTCTAGTGAGTATCACCTTCAGCCTATGGACCTATGAAGACCTACAGCCTTACTGTACTAATATTTATTATCCAAAGGATTTGCCCTTCTGTGATAGTAATGGAATGTGGAGATTCCCCTGTATTGGGCTTGGTTTTCAAACTGATTGTGTTAAAACCCAGAGCTTGTTAATCCCACCTGTGGGATGGGCTTGTTGATGTGAAAAGAAAGTCCTGAACTGGGAGGAGCTGGTGATATAGATTTGGAGAGACAAGAGAGAGGTGGAAGATCTTTTTGGAAGCAGCACCTTGTGGAGAGAGAGAGACTAAGAGGATTGCTGGTGGCCGCTTTGAATTGCCCTGGACTTTTGAGACCTGCCCCCTGAGCTGCCAAGGACTGAGGAGACATGGCTGTTTTGCTGGTACTTTGTCTGTCTGTTTTGATGTTGTTTTGCCAGATTTGTCCACTAGTGAAAGACTGTCCTGTAGAACAGTCCTAGAACCCCTGAAAACATTAGCAAAACCCTCTCCCACGATTTCTGTAAACATACAACAAGAAAATCCTTCTTCAGGGCTTCTGAACCAACAGAAAGGTTCCCAGACCCCTGCAACAACAGCACTGTCCTTCACCAGTGGACAGTATTCACTCTGTCTGCAGGACAGTCTCCAGACCCCTGCAACAACAGCACTGTCCTTCACCAGTGGACAGTATTCACTCTGTCTGCAGGACAGTCTCCAGACCCCTGCAACAACAGCACTGTCCTTCACCAGTGGATAGTATTCACTCTCTGTCTGCAGGACAGTCTCAGGGCTTCTTAGCCAACAGCCAGGTTCCAGGACTTCTTCAACAGGACAGTCTTTCACCAGTGGACAAATCTGGCAAAACAACATCAAAACAGACAGACAAAGTACCAGCAAAACAGTCATGTCTCCTCAGTCCTTGGCAGCTCAGGGGGCAGGTCTCAAAAGTCCAGGGCAATTCAAAGTGGCCCTCAGCAGTCCTTCTCAGTCTCTCTCTCTGCCTCCACGAGGTGCTGCTTCCAAAAAGTCCTTCTGCCTCTCTCTTGTCTCTCCAAATCTACGTCACCAGCTCCTCCCAGTTCAGGACTTTCTTTTCACATCAACAAGTCCATCCCACAGGTGGGATTAACAAGCTCTGGGTTTTAACACAATCAATTTGAAAACCAAGCCCAATACAGGGGAATCTCCACATTCCATTACTATCACACCTTCCCCCAGAAAGACTCCATACTTGGAGCTGCTACAAACAGCAACTACCTTTCCATCTGATCTATACCATCCAAATAATTCATAGTGATAGAATTCTAGGTTTGCTTCCTCACATTATGACTCAGTCCTTTAGCATTCCTCAAACTCTAAGAACACATGCTTGATTCTCTTCCCTCCAAAAGTCTTGGGTGCATTCTTTCTCACATCTCTATTTCTGGATGCTGCCATCTCTCAGTCTAAGCATTCTCTTCTTTCTCTGGAAGGCCACATCTCAGAACCCAACACTCCACCAAAAGGTTGAGGTTTTAGAGACTCTCACCATTTCAGAAAGCTGAAATATAGAAATTCCTATTGCTTTGTCACATGGTTTCCTTCTCAATATCTTCCAGTTCACAGAGAATTTCTGCCCTTGGCTTTTCACAACTAGATCTAGTAACATGGGATTCAGGAAACTTTGTTAGTTCCTCATTGATGCTGGCTACTGCCATCTCTTGGTTGAAATACTCTGCTACTGACTTTACATGGTTACTATCTCTGGAGCTTTTGGGGAGTATACTTTGTTTGTAAAAAATCAAAGCCTGTTATATTTCTTACCTCTGGTCTGTGTTCAACTCTCTCTGGATCACTCTAATTAAATACTACTTTTGTATATGTTCAGCACAAAAGGGCAACTCTGATCCCAATAGCATGGACCATTTAAAACATTCCCAAATGCTGACTTCATTGTTCATCCTCAATGAAATATGACTCATTCAAAAAGTAACAATATCTCACATGGTGTTTTCTATTTTTTTTCAATGGAGTGTCCACATTTTCCATGGAGGAATATAATGTCCCCCAAAATGGCTTCACCCGTTTAATCTCATCAAGCTTATTAGATTCTCCAGAACAGCTTTCCATATAACTAATATTTAAAAAAATCAAATCTCTATAAATAATATTATAATGCCCCAGGAATATTATCTTGCATCAGTTAGCTTTGAATTTCTCTCTAAAGAACTGGAAAAGCTCTATAGTTTTGGGAAATTTACTCAAAACAGCAGTTACTTTCTGTTCTGAGTATCTTCTCCATAGTCTAATACCCTGACAAGGAGTCCATATCAGTGTCCATGATATTGTTCTAAGATACCTTCTGCATGTCATTTAACTTGGTACTGTTAAGAAAAAGAAACTACAAAATTAATTAGTAACACACATGACAGACTTTAAAGTAATGTTTACATGTGAGTTATGTTACCATTTCTATTGTTAATGAATTATTCCTGAATAAGAGGTTCTTAACTTGGCAGCCAAGGTTAGAGGGATAGATAGATAGATGGATAGATAGATAGATAGATAGATAGATAGATAGATAGATAGATAGAT
>NW_027186372.1:18819836-18956025 GCF_028583685.1 Petaurus breviceps papuanus
ATAGATAGATAGATAGATAGATAGATAGATAGATAGATAGATAGATAATTTCAGTGTAGTTGATTTCTTTGGTAATTCTACATATTTTATTTTATACATGTAAAAACATTGTTCTGAAAATGCCATCCACCTCCAGAGAGAAAACTGATGAACTCTGAGTACAGATTGAAGCATATTGTTTTGCACTTTATTTTTCTCGGGTTTTGCAACATGACTAATACAGAAATATATTTTGTAAGACTTCACTCATATAATGGGTATTATACTGCTTACTTTCTTAAAGGGTGGGGGAGGACCTGAAGAGAATAAGGAAAGAATTTATAACTTAAGCTTTTAAAACATGATTCTTAAAATGCTTAAACTTAATACATGATTCTGAGAATAGGTCTATGGCTTCACCTGACTGCCAAAGGGACTCTGGAACAAAAAAAAATGTTAAGGACCTCTGTTTTGGATGGTAAGGAGCGAGATTATGTGGGATGTATAACCACTGGACAATCCTATTTTTTCATCTTTGAATTGTCAATGAGAGACAGCAAGGTGGCAGAGTGAGTAAAATGCTATACTTGGAATCAGGAAGACCTGAATTTCAATTCTGAATCATATACTTCCTAGCAATATCACCCCAAATAAGTCACTTAAATTCTCTCAGCGTCAATTTCTTCCTCTATAAAATGGGAATAATAATAGCACCTATTTTCCAGGGTTGTCGTGAGGATCAAATGAGATAATACTAGATAAACTTCACAAACCTTAGAGTACTACATACATATCAGCTATTATCACAACATCTTCCCCAGGTTTCTTGATAGGTGATTATTAAATTGGGAGTCAGAGCCTTTTGAGTCATGGCCCTACCATTAACCTCAGGTCAGTTACTTTATCATGAAGGGCTTTTAACCTCAGAATCTATAATAAATTACTAGAAGACTTCCAGATTTATAAAGTGCTTTCCTCACAAGAATCCTATGAGATAGGTAGTACAACTATTATTATTCCCATTTTACAGATAAGGATAATAGATCTCCAAAAAGTCAACTGACTTGCCCAAGATCACCAAATGAATAAGCATCTGATTGCAGAATCTGAACCCAGGTGTCCTAACTTCAAGTCTTATGCCTTATCCACTATGCCACACTGCCTCTCAAGCTTTAGGTGGTAGAGAAGGAATAGGTATGATGACTCCCAGTTCTAATAAGTCTGTAAGTCTCAGTTTCAGATTCAGTGAAGTCAAGGGCTATAATTTAAACTTCTATTAGAATACTTGCTCTCTGGTCCTTCCTGATTTTTTATGAACCACCCCCTGTTTAATGCCTATAGTTTGTAATTCCCTCTAACTTTGTTGTTTCAATGAAGAATTCAGCCTCCCTTGATTTTTCCCAGGGACCCGGGGAAGTCGCTGGTACTCCACCACTCAGTTTTTCCATTATAAAGAGGTGTCAAAATATACCCCCAGTACATTATGAAGTATGATCACAAGTACTGCAAATCTTTGTACATAAGAAAACAGTTCCCCACGGCCAGGAACCATGTATTCAACTTTATTCACAGCTCAGCACTGAGTGGGTGCTCAATAAAAAGGAGTTGACAAGTATTCCTGAAAGAGTAACCAATAAAGGTAGGAGCTCCAGAGAAGCTCCCTGCAGCCTCTCTTACCAATTAGGTGAAATCCCTAAAGGGTTATTCCAGGTGATGGAAGAAAGTGTTTCCTTGGATTTACAAGATACCAAATTTGAAACCAACCCAAGTTTCTGATATGTCTTCACCCTTTAAAAGACTTAGAATCAACATATAGGTCTTGGCTGGTTTTACTAAAATCTCTTTATTAGGGACTGAGGTCACTGAAATTGCTTCTATGTCAGGCTCACAGCTCAGAACAAAACATTTCCTTCTAGGAATCATTTTAAACAATGCCTGTGGTAAAGGATACATGGATACACTCTACAAATGCACACACCGGTGCCAGTGTGAGTTTGATTTACATTTCTTCTTTAACTCCTTTGCCCTCAGTCTTACCCTCTAACTTGGAAGTTACCCTTTTCCTTCTGTACTCCTTAGAGGTGGGAGGCTTTAGTGTCTAATAGTGAACATTTCCTATGAACTGTCTGGGGAGGCATTTACTAGAACAAAGTTGACAGAATGAAGCTCATCATATTAATTTTTGAAGTGCTTTTTAAAAGTACAGCCTTCTGGTAGAGTATTTTTTGAATAATGCTGTATGCTTCAAGAGACATTTTCAAATCTCACTCATAATTTTTGAAAATCTTCCTCATTCAGAATTGTCACAGCTTGACAGCCGGCCTGTGTTTGGAGTATATTCCTCTGTAACTTACTACAAACTGATTGAAGAGCTGATGAATTTGACTTAACCCAAACAAAAACCTTTAAATATATCTGGCTGAGCATGCTTAATGAAAACGCATATATAGACAATGTCTGGCATCCCATTTAAAAAAAAATGTGAGTGGCATAATTAAGATTTTCCTTGAAAACACACACACAACAACAACAAATGCTATTCCTTTTTTGACATTAAATATCAAATCCATATTGTGACCAAAGGAAAAAAGACCTTTAGAAGTCATTCAGTGTCAGCTTTCACTTTCGTCTTACTGTCTCCTTTGTTGGTGGCAATCTTTGATTTGATTTTCTGAATGTTCAATGCATAATTTTTAGCCTTTTTGAAACAGTTAAGTATTTATTACTATCAAATTTATTGTATTCTTTGATCTAAACAATTTATTCTGTTTTGTACAAATGATGGACAAGAATTGTTGAAACTTTGTGTTAGACTCACTAGTAGAATTTTTCTATTAATAAGGAATGTGGACACACAACTCAGGAAGTACATGAAACTACCAAAATCAACAGAGGCTAAAAAGACAGAACATTAGAATTATCTAACAGCCACACTTCTAGACCATCATATGACAGGTCATTATTCTGATATAATTTTCTGTTCTGTTTTCTTTTCACTGAAGCTTGTCAAATTTCAGTCCTTTTGGTATTACTGAGTTTATGTTTGGGAACTACCTCCTTATTATGATGGTAAAGAAAAAAATAATCTAAGATAAATCATAGACATGAAAAGCTGAACGGGAACCCAGAAACCATTTAATTCAACCAGCACCAAAAGCACAACCGACCACCAAAAATCCTAGATTCTGGGATAAGAATTCCAGTAAGCTACCAAAACAACCATTTTTTTTGGACACATGTAACTGTAAGGAATTTCTTCCTTATAATAGGATGAAATCTGTCTCTGTGGCTACCAAATATCAACCCTAATTCTGCATTTTCAGATTAAGAAGAATAAGCTTAATTCAAATAATATTTTTTTTTGCCTTAGAGATTAAGGCAACAATCTACTAGTAAATATAATTAGCAGCTGGAGGAGGGGGTGCAAAGTTGTCAGTGCTGAATAGGTTTAACTAGCTATTAAACCAAATAAAGGAAATACAAACCTACCCAAAGTTAGGGAAACAGGAGAAAAGGAAATTTCAAGGAAAAAAAGGCCATGAAAACAGTGGAAATACTTATATAGTTCATGTTTAAAAGATCATATTACAATAAAACTTTGAAACTCAGTTGACCAATATTTTTTTTTCATTCATTCAACCAGATTTCTCCTTTTCTCTCCCGAATCTACCACTTCCATTCTGGATATGGTTGCTGGCTTAGTGTAGACACCCAGGAACAGCACATTACAGACATCAAGTGATCCAGCAGCCTTAGTCTTTCCAGGAGCAGGGATTACAGGTTTGTACCACCATGCCTAGCTTTTCAGACACTTTCTACAGACAATTATGGAATGATATGTATTCACATTTACATTGTGCTTTATTTTTTCAAAGAATTTTAAACACATTTCATTTTATCTACACTGAGAGGTAAGTGATACATATATTATTCCCATTGTACAGACAAGCAAACAGAAGCTCAAAGGGGCCAAATGTCACAAAGCTAGCAAATTATAGAACCCCAAACTGAACCTAGGTCCTAGGGATTATGGGGGTCATAGATTTAGAGCTGGAATGAACCATAAAGCTCATCTAGTCTCTCATCCTAATTTTTCAGATGAGGAAATTAAGAATTGAAGTGCCTAGATATATTTCCCAATCTCCCACAAATAATAAACAGGAGAGCTGGAGTCTCTGACTTCAGATCTATTACTCAAGGCCTGACTCCAAGTTTAGGTTTCTTTCTACTATACAACATTGACTCTCTGAATGAAAACTCATGTTCAAGATAATCTCCTTGAATCATGGCTAGATTCAGAGAAAAGAAACCATTGGTCATGTTCATTATACTCTAATATGTAAAGCAGAAATACATAACTTGTGCATTTTGGAGAGATTTTTCAGTAAGGTTTGGGAATAAAATGTATGTGTGTGAGTGTGTGTGTGTGTGTGATGTGCATAGGTTAATACTCAGTTAACCAGAAAATTCAATTAACTGAAACATGCCATTCCCCAAGCATTCAGATTAATTGAGTTTTTATTCAATATTGATTTCACTGTTGGCATATTGCTAAAGATACAGGGCCCAATTCTCCCTGTTCCAAATTTTTTTCTGCTTTAAAATTCATTTGTTATGGAAGCTTTGGCAATATGCCTGGTAACCATGAAGGGCTTTTCCTGCAACTGGTAACCTGTAACAACAACCACTCAACGACATGGTTCTAATAAACTTTTGAAGATTCAGTGGCTTGGATGCTTTTATCAAGAATGCTTCTGGTTTTCAAGACAAGCCAAGGGAGAAATGAAAAATATGGGAGCAATACAACCTTGGCCCAGGAATGGAAATTGGATATAATGGTCACCTATTTAAAGCAGTAGAAATGAAGTAAGATAGTATGCACTCTGAATGGCTTACACAAGGCAACTGGCACTGGGGAGTTAGAGTTTATGGTCATTACTGCTTGTATGCTTTGGGATCTCCCCCAGTTATTACACAAATACAGTCTCACATCATTAAATCCTCATCAGTGCTGCCACTCTCTGCCTCTCACTGCACAGAAAGCTAAAGAAGCAAATGCAATTTCAGAGTTTCATTTTCAGGATGGAGGGGGAGGGTTTAAGTTGTGGGGTGCGGTGTGTGTGTTCCCATGAGCCAGATTTAAAGGTTTTCCTAGGAAACACAAGTCCTTCATTGAGCAGTGCCTTGAGGTGTCAGTGTCTCTTCCACCTTTGAGATACTCAATGATCAGCTCTCCATTAATCTTTGAAAATTGGATGAAGAAGATACAGTCAACTGTCAAGTGGAAATTCTCAAAGAAAGCCTTTTGAACCATACCAAATTCTCATTCTAATGACTGGTATCCTTGTTTATTTTCACAGCCATAATCGATGCTTTCTAATTTCTTTTATTCCAGAATAAGAATCGCCTAAAATTATCACAGAATTGCCTAAGAATCGGGATTTAGAACTAGGAAAGACCTTAGAAATCACATAGTCTATGCCTCTCGTTTTTTTGTTGTTATGGATGAGGAAACTGAGGCCCAAAGAGATGAGGAAACTGAGGCCACAGAGGCACTAAATGAGAAAGAAAATATTTGAATTCACATCTTCATATTCCAAAGCTACTACTCTTTTCACTACTCTACATTTCTTCCATTTGGAATATCTCTGATTATGATACTTTTCCTCTAGAGACTTGCATAAGGAGACTTGCTCATGTTGGGAAAATAAACAGTTAAATTCTACATCCATCTACCCTGATTAAGTACTTTTTAGTTTCTCTTAATGTATCTTCAAAAGAGTTGGATTTTTGTTTATTTGTTTGTTTCTTTTTCCATGAAAAACACTCATACATCTTCAGCTGAGATCTAGATCCCCAAACATTCTACAGATACTATCAACGTATTCTTTGTGATCCAAACAACTCTGGGATCTCAGTAGACAGTATATCCCCACCCTGACCCCCACCTCAACCCCATTTAAGTGTGTACCCTAATGAAGACATAGCATTGGCACTTGCTCCCTATATGGCTGAGAAAGGGTGATGGAAATGATGAGCACCATCCAGATGGTGGAGTTCAGCAGAACATCTGCCTCTTATGTCTGTTACCTCCCTACATCCTGCTATAGAGATTTTCATTAGCTATTCAAGGGATTCATTCAGCCTGTTATCAATAGCCTTCCAAAAAAATCAAAAGTTTTCCTCATCCTTGTAATGGGAATGTAAATTTGAAGATCTTCCCTGCCCCTAGGCTAAAGTGCACCTGGACCCTGGGGTGGGAGGCTTGGTTTTTCAGTAGATACTTCTTGATTGGCCAGTGAGTCAATAAGGTTGTTACATTCTCTGAGCCAGGAGAAGGCTATATAAGCCCTGATGTGTAGCTTTGTTTTGGGGCTCACTTTGAGAAGTGTTCTGTGATTTGATATGGATTCTGGGAGGCCGTTGTCCAGAGCCCTCCGGCTTTGAAAAACCCAGATGTTGAAACCCAGATGTTGATTTGGTATGGATGTAATGGTTGGACAGTTTGGGAAGCTGTCTACTTGATCTGTTTCTGTCTTGATAATTCTGCCTGTATACTTTGAAGTTCGGGGTGCTGACCTTTTTCCCCTGAACGAGGTAAACGATATATGTTTGACTGATTAAAGTAAGCTTGTTAACCCATTTTGAGTTGCTTTCCTTTATCAAAGCAGATCTAAGAACCTGTGTGAGCAGCCACCCTGGGGACGCTGGGGTGCTTGCTGCTACAATCTTCTGGTGTTTGGCTTGGCTTTTCTGATTATTGTCACCTTCCTTAATAAGAAAATCACATTCAGTCACCTCTCCTAAAACTGTAGGAAGTTTCTTGGAAGAAATAAAAATTGTTTGCCAAAACCAGGTGTGGAGAAGCTTCCGTCCTCAAGGTCACATGTGGCCTTCTGGATCCTCAAGTGTGGCCCTTTGACCGAATCCAAACTTCACAGAACAAATCCCCTAGATAAAAGGATTTGTTCTGTAAAACTTGGACTCAGTCAAAAGGCCAAACCCAAGGACTTACAAGCCCACATGTGGACTCAAGGCTGCAGGTTCCCCACCTGTAGCCAAAACCCATGCCAGTACTTACTGTAGAGCCAAGGACAAGTACCACAAACCACGATTAGGGCAACTAGCATGAAGTACATTCTCATTTAAGGGGGTGAAGGGAGGAGCAACCAGATATTATCCCATAGCAGAGAAGAGATAGAAACTCCTTACCACAGGACGTGGTCATGAGGGTACTACTGGACCATAGTATTGCTCGAGGAGGAAGGTAGTAGTGGCCAAGAAAGATGCTCCCTCCAAATGCTGTATGTCAGATTTCTATATTATTAGCTATTCTTGCTAATTTGGTGCTAAGCCCTATCTTTTCTTTGCCACATAAGTGTTGTTAACAACCTTTAAGTTCAATGTCCTCTAAATGAGAACCCTGGGGGAAAGCCCCATCTTAATTATAGTTCTAAAATCAAAACAATGGAACTGGGCCTTTAAAAAAAGCCCTATCAGTAACCGTCATATTCTTTTTCTTAGGTCAAGGCTTTTTACCAATAATAAATACAATCCAAGAAGGATATCCTAATATCCCATCCAAGAAAACTACTACAAGTCCAATGGTAATAACTACATTTCAGAGAAATATAATAAGAGTCACAACTATGAAGGCCACCAGTATTTCTTTGGTCAGTTTCATCTAGAAATTGCTACATTTAAAAGAAAAATTTTGTGCCAACTGTCTTATTTAGGATATAACTTGTCTGTTGCTGAATACATTAAAAAGGTTACATTAAAAAAAATACATGAGGAGGCAAGATTAACATATGATTAGAATAGCAAAGAACAATAACACAAAGAAATCTTGGGTGGGTGGAGAATCATAACATTTTACATTCCTTTGAATGAAGGAACAGATAACCTGGACAGGAAAGTGAAAATGTAGTCATGCTATACATTTCCATCTATGCATGACATACTCCACTGGGGTGAGGGGGAAACTTTCCTCTTCACATTTTGAATTTGTTAGCTCCACAAGGCTTGTACATCTCTAGAGAGACCATTAGAGTGGACCCAAGTTTTCAGCTAAAACGGTCTAAAAGGGCAATGCCTTGCTCAAAACATCATTTTCTTCTCAAAGAAAAAAAATAAATGCCTATGATAAATTTACATGGAGGTTTTTTAATGTGACCACTTCCTACTCTGGAGCTTTTAAACTTATATTTATCCCTCTGGAAAACAAGTGTGGGGGAGATGGGATTCTAATCTAATCATATCACAAATTCCTATGGAAAACCGCAAAAGGGAAGGACAGGGGTAAAAAGGAAAGAGGGATTTTGGAGAACAGGAGGAAAAAAAGAAAAATACTAATTATGATTCCTAACACTAAGAATTTGACAACACAATGATTCTAACACAGCAATTTGTAATTATAACAGCTATTATCAAAAATTATCTTCTGTTACCACATAAGACAATAAGAATTCTGCTCATAGGTTTTGATAGAAAACATATAGTTGTATATGCATATTAAAGCTCAGCATAGCATAAACGATGCATCTCCTACATATATATTATTTCTATCAAGATAGTTGTTAGAATTCTTGTTTTCTTAATTCTCTTCTTCAAAATGGCCACTAGAGGTAAACTGCTAATCCTTCCAACTGCCTAGTACCCTTTCTCCCAAACTACTTAATATTTTACTTCCTTGTACTTATTTTGCATTTATTCTATTTGTACTTGTTCTCTATATTATTACATATGTATATAGTGTATCACTTAATATAATGCAAACTGCTTAAGTGTAGAAATTATTTCTTTATGGTTTTGTATCCCTGGCACCTCACACAGTGTCTAAGGCACAATAAGCGAATCCTTAAAGAATGTTTAAGTGATGGTAGGAATTTCTTCAAAAGACAAGCAAGAATAGTTGTTGCTGTTTGTTTGTTTTTTTAATCTCATTCCTTTCAATTCATTTCCATCAATTCACATGATTGCATTTTCCATGTTAATGCTTCATTTCACACACGGTAACTAGTAGGTGCTTAATAAATATTTGTTACATTGCCTGGTGGCAAACCGTCTGGTGATGAGACTTTCCAAATTTAGCTTGACTGGTTCTCAGATAACAGTCCATCACCAAGGCCAAATTCAATGAATCAGTTAAGCATTCATTAATTTCCCACTGAGTGCCAGGTACTATGTTAAGCAATGGTGATACAAAAATAAAAAATAAATAAATGTAACAATTCCTAACCTCAAGGAGCTTAAATTTATCTAGATAGACATGTACAGTATATGTATGTGAATTATATGTTTATTTACGTGTGCATACATATTCATATGCATATGTGCACGTAAAACAAATGCAAGACAGAGGGAGAGTTTAGAGAATAAAGAAAGGCTTCGTGTAAAAGGTAGCATGTAAACTGAACTTTGAAGAAAGTTAAGTATTCTAGAAGATTAAGAAGAGAGTAGACAGCATTCCAGGCATAGAGAAAAAGCCAGTGCAAAGGCAATAGAGATGGAAGATGGAATATAGTGTGTGAGGAAGAGAAAGAGGGAGTATTGAGTACACAAATGGTAATACTGTATAATAATACTGAAAAGAAAGATTGGAGTCACATTGTAAAGGGTTTTAACTGTCAAACAGAGAAGTTTGTAGTTGATCTGAATTAACTGGGACCCATTGGATTTTACTGAGTAAGGAAGGGACGGGGAATATATGCTAGGAAAAATATTTTGTAGATTGTGTAGAGGACAGATTAGAGAGAGGAAAGATGTAAAATAGATCGACCAATGAGGTAGCTATTGCAATAGACCAGGTAACAGGCCTCAACTAGAGTAGTGGCTGTATGAGTAGAGATACTTAGCTCAGTGTCTGGCATACAGCAGGCACTTAATAAATATTTTTGATTAATTGAGATAAGGAAATGTGGGGAAAAAATGTTGTGAAGATAGAATTGGCAAGATTTGTCAACTGATTGAGTAGGTGGAGTCAGAGTTTTAGTTCCTCTTACATTGCCTCTGAAGACCCAGAGTCACTTCCATGACACAATGATCCCCAGAGGATGATTTGAGTCTATTGCTGGACATGACCAAGTTAGACTACATGATCCCTAAGGTCTCTTCTCACACTGCAATACTGATTCTCTCCCTCCTGGAATTCCAAGCCAGACCCAACCAGGAAAGAAGTGTGTCAATTTGTAAGACTTGAATCTCAAAGCTTTTCCATTAGCGCAGAGTTTGGGAGCAGCCTGGATAGGGTATTTTTACATTTTCCTTTAAAGTAGTTAAGCTGGGAAAGAGTGGGAAAACCTTCTTTTCACTTGAAAGGAATTACTGAACAAACTTCCTCCAGAAGCCAGGAGCCTTCTACCTGGCAGTTGGTAGACTGCTCCATCTGAAGAGGGTGATTTCTTTATCCTTGGCTTTCAGAACCCCTGTGTGTTCCAGGGCAAGAATGAGGCTAAAGGAAAGGAAAGATCAGAAGGGCTCTAATTGTCTAAGAAAAGAATGAGTTAGAAGAAGCCAACACATTCAGCCATGATTTATGAAATACCCAAGTACTAACTCTCAAGCCAACAGCACTGCTTCCAGGCTATATGCAACCACTGAATTACCATAAATTAAGCTCAGGCAAAAATAAGGCCATAAAATGGACATTTTACAGTGGCTATTGACTATGATGTTCAGTTCACATTAAATCTTCTGAAACATTGTTACTTTGTCAAAGGAATTAGTAATTGGTGTCATGGGGGGGGGGGAGAGCCAATATATAAGGTTTCAAACTCCATATATATTACTCACTACAATTAAAGTCATTCTCAGTAAGAAGCTGCTATCTATATGCATCAGACTAATTATTTTGTGCTTTTTTACTAAGATAATGGCACACTGCTGCCAGTGGGCAAATCCTGATCATACATTATATCACACTTCCTAGCAATTTTGATGAAAACTACAGGTGGAGACAGATTATAATGGGAACATCTAATTGAAATTCATCTCCATTTTGCTTCAGATGGAAGACATGCTGCTTGAGCCCTGAAACATATTCAATTTCATTCAAATTGGATGCAGATTTTTCAGGCAAAGCTAAATTCAAAAAAAAAAACTGTTTCAAAGGGTCCTGGAAGGGGAACTGATGAGTCCTGTGCCTGCTCTCCAGCTCTGTTTTCATTAGTCCCCTCTGCTCTTAGCCTTTCCATTCCCATGAGAACTCCCTACCAGTAGAGCAGGGAGCAATAAACACCCCGCTGTGAATTCTTATTTTCAGCATAACACGTTTCACTATTTAGCTGCTTCCTGTCCTCCCAAAGTACCAAAGAGGAGCCTTGAACATCATTTGATGATTTGCCATCAATCTGTGGACAGTCACACTCATCTAGACAGAAACCACTGTCACTTCCATTCTATGGTCCCAGCCTATGGTACAATGCACTAGAAAGAAAGATTTTACTTCTTCCAATGATGTGCTCTGTGAGGAGTGAAGAAAGTATTTCCAGGATTAAAAAGAGATGTTGGATTTGTCCATGGAACAACAAATCCCCTATATAGACAATAATAAGTTTGTAAGGTTCTATGATGAAAACCCCACTAAATATCAATCAGCTAGGCCAAGTCATATGTGTAACTAAAAATGATAAAAGCTTATAGAGTATTCATTTAGGAGCCCTCTGATCTGCCATAGTGCCTGATGATACACTGAATCGTTGCTCTTTAGAATGACTGACTCTTATACAAATAGACAAACTAAATATAACAACTTTTTAAAATTCTCACTAGACCAACAAAGAGTTGTGGTATAATGCAATTTTCAGGATAAGCATACAAAGTTCATCTCTAGTGAGGTATAACAAGACTGCTATTCTTGTGGCAAGCTTCCCTGGAAAAGTTCTCATTTTCAGCCTTTATGGTCTTCATTTGGTGTGCCTAAAGGTCTATTCACATCCTCACTCAAGAAGTAGTAAAGTAGAATTTGGATAATGTTTCCCTCAAAAATCACTGTCACCTGGAAAACATTTCCTTCCTTCCTGGTAGAGAGATGAGGGTCCACAGAAGCAAGCATATTGCATGTGCTATCAGGCTCAGTCACTTGGCCACTTTTCTTTATCAGAAGAGAGACTTCGGTGTGAGGAGGATAGCAGGTGATGACTATGATGTAAAAAAACAAAAAGGCATCAATAAAACACTGGAAAAGATCATCCTTAATTATCATCATTCCCAAGTCTATTGTAAACATATTTTGCATGCCATACATATTTAGGATATAATAAAATAAATGTATATAGTAGCTAAAATGGGATTACTCAATCAAAAGATTTAGACTTAGAAGGAATCTTAGAATTTATTCAGTGCAAACTTTTGTTTTTATGGATAAGGTAATTGAGGCCTAGAAAAGAACAGGGACCTCCTTGTGATCATTTACTCAGCTAAAAGGAGGTAGAAGTGAGGAGCAAATATGTCTGAAGGGGCAGGGGGTAGGGGGCCTCAATCTATGTGCACAAAATAAGAGACTCCTCCATGGTCCAGTCCCTTGGGCTCCTCCTTCCGCAAAATTGGAAAGAGTGGAGAATGTATATTAGAGAGCTCCTCATTCATCATTTATTTAAAGGTGGGGCGAGACAGACAGCTCATAATTTCCCACCTGGCCACTCTTCTGATTTCATCATAACCCCTAGCTGGGTAATTTCTATTCCTTTCCCTTTTCTCACCCCCATTTTCAACTTCTTTTTCATACGTTATCTTCCCTCGTTGGATTGTAGGCTCCTTAAGGCAAGGATTGTCTTTTGTCTTTCTTTGCATCAGTACTTCGCACGATGTCTGTGTAGTCTGTGATAGTACTTATCAGGGGCTTTGTAAGTTTTTATTGACTGATAAAAACAACTGTCATTTGATAAAGAACAGAAAGGTCACTTTAGTCACCTAGGAAAGGTCATGGAGACCAATGTCTAAGTTCAGAAAGGGAGGATGGAGTTAGATGATAAAGGATGTTAAATGGCAGAAGGAAGAGTTTTGTTGTTCTTGCTGCTGCTGTTGTTATTGTCGTTAGATCCTAAAAGTAATAGGGAGCCTCTGCAGTTTACTGAGTAAATGAGTAACATGTTCCAGTGAGTTACCAGTCAGAAGCCAGATTGTAAGAGCTTATGAAATGAGTACTATAAAAATAAATCCATATTCAGCTGTAGCCTTGGGGTGGTGGGTAAGGGGAGGAAGGGAGAAAAAAGAACAAAGTAACAAGGATACAGCAGACAACAAAAGAAAACATACAAGGAAGCAAAAGAAGACAATTTTCAACTTAATGCACAGTATTTAATATATAGGCTTTCTTGAAATGATAAGTTATTGTTATATATTTTGAATCCTCTCCTATGTTCTGCTGTGAACATGACATTTTTTCTTTTCTTATTTTATATTTAAGTTTATAATGTTTCTTTTCTCTTTTCTTATTATGTATTTAAGTTTTGGTATTTGTTTAAAAATTTTAAAAAATAAAGGAAGACTTTCTGGGGTTAGGATGGAGCAGAAGAATGCATTGGGATACATAGGTAATGTAAAGACAAAAGATATTAATAAAATTATTTTTAAAAAAGAAAAGAAGAAATGAGTGCTAAGTGAAATGAAAATAATCAGCATAAAATTGTGGAATTTGATTCTGAAAGTAAGAATACTATACAATAGAATAAATTGAGATTTTTTTTGTTTTGGTTTGTTTTGATTTTTTAAGGATGAGGGAGACAGAAATTTTTCAGACAGCAGGAAAGGAATCAGCATACAAGGAGAGAATGAAGATAAGAAAAAGGCAATGGTTTGAGGGCAGTCTACTATTAATGAGAGGAGAAATGAGATTCAAGGGTACAAATAGCAAGTGTAATCTTGAAGAGAAGGGTCTCTTCACCAGAGACTGGAACATAGGAAGAGAGAATGGGAGTTATTAAAAATTTTGAGATATAAAATAAAGAAGAGGGAGCTCATGGTGAACACAGAGCTCACATTAATGTGATTGAACATGAACAAAATATTCATGTACATCACAAACCATATACAGTTGCATAAGCACAACATTGTAAAGCACAAAGATCTAAACATTGTACTGTGCCAAACTGCCATTTGAAAATGACCTCATGACTCCTGGATGCTGTTACAAAAGCAGAATAACCAATATGCTCTCAAAAATGGATCTAATTCTTCCCTGAAATCTTCAAGTCAGAGAAAACAAACACATAGTTTGCAGTGATAGGCAAAATTACTCCAAAGCACATTAGATAACTGTTCATCTATCCTTTTCACAATTGATTAGGTCTGGAATAGAAATCAGTTTTCAACCTTTTTACAGGAAGCAAAATCTATTCCCTCTTCCATCTGGCTCTAAAATCAGCAAAGTAGAAAATGTGTTGTGACCTAGGCACTCCCATATTCATTACAAAGTGCATTCTTGCAGCACCCTGTATTCATCCCAACCAACTGACCGGGGCCCTAATCATTGACACCATGGACAGTTCCCTGGTGTGTCCTGTGGATGAACAGTTAGTCAAGAACCCAACCTACAGCAATCTCTGTGGATCTTTTCTCCATTGGAGAACTGAAGTCATCAGGAGATGTGTTAAACTGACCATCTGTTCCTCTCTCTGATAATATGTAATTAAGTAATTTATTTATTCAACACTTGAGCCCCCTCCCCACTTCCCCCATTAGTTAGGGATGATTATGAGCGATCCAGATGTAGTTAACATATTGCTCACTTGAACAAGCGGTGTGTTACAAAGCACTCTGCTAGCCTCCTGGCTAATCCCACCTCTCAAGCCCAATTGTAGAAGTGGTCATATGAGCCTTGCTGCTCTGTTTAACTTATTTCCTTCCAAACTATTAGACCTCCCTTTTCTGTCATGAACAAAATAATTTGCTATGCATTTTTCACTAATTTATTTTAAAATAAATTTATCAATATTATCCTTTCACTAAGCCAAAAGCTATATGCACAGTGATGGCACATTACATCTACTAATCTAACCCTCTCATTTTACAAATTACAATACAAATTATATACATAAAAACATTTTTATACTCCCAGTACATAAGCTAAAAACAAGCATTTTACAAATTACAATACTAAATCCCAGAGAAGTTAAGTGATTTACTCATTGAGCTAGTAAATGAAAAGGCCAAGACTTGAATTCAGGTTTCCTGCCTTCAATTTTAATACTCCCAATGGCATGCTCTGAACACATAACCCTATGTGACAAAAGATAAAATTATTTGATAGAATGGGAAATATAGAATATGTATTCATCATGAATAATGATAAAATTCAATAGGAAACCATCATCTTACTCCAGTATGCTGAATATCGGGGAAAGCTCTGTAGCTCTATAAATGAGTCTTCCCTACCTGAGGTGTCTTCCTCTTGACACTTCCTTTTTAAAATCCCTGCATTCCTTAAAATCACAGCTCAGGTGCTATCTCCTAGAGAAGGTCTTCCCTGATACCTGCCTCCAATTATTATTTAGTAATTTCCTTCCATCGCAAAATTATTTTGAATAACTTAATATATATTTTGAATTTATTCCTCTATGTTTATGTTAATTCCCCCTCTACCTCCTCCCAATCTACTTTGATGTCAGGAACGATTTCATTGCTGTCTTTGTGTCTCCCATGCTTAGGATGCTCATTTGTATATGGTTGATATATTTGTTGAATTGAATTGAATTCTCACAGAATGAAAGAATATAAATGAACTTGTGACTCTGGGCTAGAAGCTATATCTTTTTCAGGATCACATATCCCTTAGCTTATATGTGGAAGGATAGAGGAGCTGAAGGATACTGATTCCTGGGGAACTAAAACTTTGGAACAGAAAAAATCTGTAACAATTTTCATTTCTATGCTTTGAACAAAAATTCTGATTTTCAATTGTTCCATATATTACTAAGGCATTGAAACCATTTCTTTCCATAGACCTCATATATCTATTAACAAAACTTGAGCTTTTATTTTACCCAAGAACAATTTTGGAAACCTATTTACAGTGCAAGTGTTATATACATAAAAGCATTTTATACTCCCAGGGCATAAGCTAAAAAGAAGCATTCTCATATATTCATAAAACTAATTTATTCAATTCAAAATACATGTATTAATCATCTATACTGTGACAAGTATTGGGGGAGATAATATAGTCTATTCCCTAAGTGTAGGTCCCCCAAAAGTTAACTCTAGTTCATGGCATACTTCATGCCATTATCATCTCTAAACTAAAAATCTTAAGACTCCACTAGTGTCCTTTTTACCAGATCAACAAGAAAACAGACTAATTCAAAGCAAAAACATTTAAACAGCTCAGCAAACTAGTAATAACACAACAAAGAAAACTCCTCCACAACCATGATGACCTATATACCAGGATACATATTCTTCACCACAATTTACCACACAACTTATAGGAGAAGGCACAAAGCATGGGAAACACATGTGGCAATACACAAAGAAAGCATAAATGTTAGAAACATAATTAGCTAGGCCAACTCATGCTCCTAGGTTAGTGGCCTTCCTGGAGTCCTTCTCTGCCTCTGAAGGACCACTCCTGGCTTGTTCACCTGTAGACACACTAATATCATCAAGCTACAATCAACTGTTCTGATATTATATGAGGCAACTAGGTGGCACAAGTGGTGAGAACACTGGGCCTTGAGTCAGAAAGACTTGAGTTCAAATTTGAACTCTGATCCTTACTTGCTATGTGACTTTGAGCAAGTTACTTAACCTTTTACTACCTCAGTTTCCTCATCTGTAAAATGGTGATAATAGAACCTACTTCCCAGGGTTGTGAAAATCAAATGAGATAATATTTGTAAAGTACTTATCACAGTGTTCGGTACACAATAGGTGTTGTATAAATGCTTATTCCTTTCCCTATATATTACTAAATTATTCTCTGTTGCTCAGTCTGCCATTTTCTAGTCCTTTACATCTAGGCTACTGTCTGCTGCCACCTGCTGTCTTCTGTTGGAATACCACCACAGGTACTATATGATTTCTCCTAAAGGGGAAGTTTTCAGTTCTTTTAACACATAGCCTCAGGGTTATTTGGATGTTTTATTACATAAACATCCCAAACACAGTTAGCTGGTCAGTTAGGAGAAGTGCTCAGGCTTAAGTTAAATCTTTTTTTTTTTAACTCATTTTATTCTGTCTGAGCTGACAAAAGCAGAATTTCAATGCCAATCTTCCAAATTCCAATCCAGTAATCAATCCATTATGCCATATTATTATTTGATAATCTCATGTGCTTCTTGTCATCATATTTGATTGAAAACTATAATCTAACTCATATTTTCACTATTTTATATGGCCCTTTAATTAGAAAAAATTTTAACTTTTTCAGCAAACTGGATCATATTCTCAGAAGAATATGATTGTTGAACCAAATCTATTCATGTAGCAATTTTTACTTGTGAAAATTCTCAATACTAGCCCATCCCCTCCTTGGCACTTGGCTAACCTACAAAAGTTATCAGGTGGGAGGTGGGAGGGACTTTAAAGTTTGAGACTTTGTGTGGGTATTTTGAAAATTTAACAAAGTTTGTGTTCTGTTTATTGTATATCTCATTACATTCTAAGCAAACAGAGCTGTTCTGTGGTTTTAAAAACTGGATGTATTATCTAGTCATGGAACAGCATTTCAAAGACTTTACCTTAAATCTAAGTTTGCATGGGGGGATGGGAGGAATGAGACTAGTTTTTTTCCCCTAAACAAACCCCTCTTTGTCTAGGGAGATTCCCACTTCATTTCAAACACAAATGTGCTATTAAGTGAATCTGAAATAACTGATACAAATCTCTCCACTGAGCCAGTGGGAAATTCCAACCTCTATAAGTTTGCAAGTGCTAAACCAGCAACCTTTTAGAGAAGAATATCTATCTTTTTGAGGTGTTTCTAGGGAATTAAATATAAAACATTCTGAAAACAAAAATACTTTTCCATTTTTCCAAGATTTGTTTTGCCTGCTTGATTCTAGGCTGCTCAAGACAGATATTGTCAAGACCCATCATGTTTTCAGGATTATGTTCACAGTTTAAATGTTTCCCAATATATGGTATGAGGCTCAAGACCAAAATATCCCTTGTGGAGATGCCAAAGAAATACATTCCTTGTTTGTTTGTCTTTTCTTCATTCCTATGAAATCTCCAAAGGAGTTTTTGTCTCTATGCCAGCATCCCCATCACTTATTAATTTGACAATCCTTCTGGGAAAAAAAAATGCATTTAGAAGACGTGCATTTAGTAGTGAGAATTAGATGTACTATTTTGATTAACCATACATGAAAATGGGGAAGGGAAAAAAAATCTGATTAGCTAGAGAAGTAGAAGCTGAATATTAAGTTTGAATGTCATTTTTATTAGTGAAACAATTACTGAATGGGTCAGTAAATTATTCAGTAATGAAAAATACCTGCTAACCTGCTCCATGGGCAAATAAAAGTGCAGCAAAGGTAAACTGAGTCAAGTTTTCCAAGCAAGAAGACAATTTAACAGTGATGCATGTAACTGTTAATTAAATGGGTCATACACTGTCTCTCCTCAGTGGATCAGCAACCACTATGGGACTTAAAAAGATCATATTTATTGAAATTCCAAAGGAGGGGCCAGAGGGTCAGGAAGTAGAAAAAGCCTTATGATTAGAAGCAGCTGGGGAAAGTGGGTTGGCTTTCAGGTGTGGCTGATCAAGCCCCTCTGACGAAAAAGGAATGCTAATTGCTTTGTGAGCCTTAACTGTCTCAAGTAATCTTTGCTAGAAAAACAGAACCATCCCAGTCAGGATTCCCTTCCCATTTAAAGTCTTGCCCTTGGAGACCAAGTCCCCCAGTTTTGCGGAAAAGAAGAAAGGATAGAAAAGTGGTCCCCAGGGGAGGGACTTAGTCCAAGCTGGTTCTTCTGCTTATAAGTAAATGGAAGCAAGGGTTTCAGCTTAAAGTGGTTAGGGAGCAAATGCCAGAGGGACTAGGAGTGATCACATTCCTTAATCATGTCTTTAGTTTGAAGTAGGAGGGGTCTCATTTTGATATAGACTGAGAAACGGGATTTGACAAAATGGGGCATCAGTAATATCGGTTATCAAATAATACTACATAATATTAATTTTCCTCATCCAATAAAGGTCGTTCCATTTTAAAAGCAGTTGTTTATTGGGGAAAGGGTAACAACCTATGTTGGATAAATAATAAGAACTTTTTTAACTGTCTAAAGTTTTTCTTTTGCAAAAAGAAAAGTGTACATTTTATCAAAATAAAATAATCCCTTTCACTAAAGTCCTCTGTCAATGCTTCCTCATTGTACAGAAGTGACCTCAGATTCTCAAAAGCAGACTACAAACCCCAACACATTCTACCAATCAGGTTAACACTTTAAATATGGGACTAGTGGTAACCTTTTATGTCTATGTTCAGAGGGGCTAATCACCAAGAAGGCCAACGGGTGATTAATACTTTTCAATTACAACTCACAACAACAATCTACTCTGGCATAGGATTGCAATCTGCATTAGTTAAAGACCTATCCAAATCAACAAAAGTACAGATCCTCAAAGTATTTGCATAAAGATATGTACCATTAGCTAGAGATAGATATTAAACATATGATTTCTTTTGTAAAGGAAACTCCCAGGTGAAAAAATCCCCTTGATGCAGATAAGCATCTTTTTGTGCAATTATACTTTAAGTTCAGTTTAGGATCGTAAGAGATCTAGAGAAGAAGGTACATTAAATTTCACCTAGACTAAATTCAACATATCTAAAACAAAACTCATTATATTTTCCCCAAACTCTCCCCCAATCCTATCTTTACTATTACTTGGAAGGACAAAATCATCTTTACAATCCCTCAGGCTCACAGCCTAGGTGCCATCCTTGACTTCTCACTATCTCTCAACCCCCATATCCAAACTCTTGCCAAGGCCTGTCAATTTCATCTTCGCAGCATCTCTCCAGTCCATCCTCTCCTCAACTATAACATTGCCAAAACTAGGTACAGTTTCATCACTCACAACAAGATTGTTGCAATAGTCTGCTGTTGGGTCTTCCTTTCTGAAGTCTCTTCCTACTGCAATCTATGCTCTAAAGCAGTTTTTCCTTAAACTCAGATCTGACCATGTCATCCTAGATCCCTGCTCAAGAAACTGCAGTGGTTCGCTGTTGCTACCAGGATTTAAGACAAAATCTTGCTTGGCATTCAAAATCTAGCCCATTCTTACCTTTCCAGGCTTCTTATACCTTAGATCCTGCTCTATATTCATCAATTCACTGACACTGACCATAAAAGAGTCTCTCCATCTCTCAGCTCCAGGTATTTTCTCTTGCTGTCTTCCAATCTTGAAATGTTCTTTCTCTTTATCTCTACCTTTTAACTTCCTTTAAGTCCCAACTAATATATATATGTGTGTGTGTGTGTGTGTGTATGTATGTATGTATGTATGCATGTATCTTGTTCGTACATAGTTGTTATCTTGTTGTCTCCCTGCCCCCACTAGAATGTGAGATCCTTAAGGGCAGGGAATGTATTTTGTCCCTTTTTGGATCCCCAGCACTTAGCAGTGTCCGGCACAGACTGGGTGGTTAATAAATGTTTATTAACTAACTGACCTAGGCCACCCCCCTCATGTAACAGATGAGCCTTGAGAGATGGAGTGACTTGCTCAGGATCACACACTCAATAGATTGTAGAGCTGGGAACTGGATCCAGGTCTTACTGACCTCAAGGCTGGCTATGTGTCTACTCTGCACACTGCCCTCTCTGGTTCAGTAAGAATTTAAAGAGAGTCATTCATAGTATCAGTAAATAACCATTTAAGGTTGTTTATGTTACTGATCTAGGAACTCCTCAATCTCTCAGTTCACTTCTAGCTTTCTCTCACATACAGAATGGAGAGGCAATTATAGAGTTCTTAATAGTGGTAGATTTCACAGCCAGCTTCCATTTAGCCTCAGCACACACTCTATATTGCCAAACCTTCCAAAGATTCACACCTGAGGGTTTGCAATGTGCCAACCAATTGCATAAAGATCCACACCTGAACAAACCATACCTACCCTTTCCATTCACTATCATGCAAATACTTTCAGGTCTCTGTCAAAATGAGGACTCATAACCCTGAGTGCTTACACTTACACATACACATAAGCATACACAAATACACACCCCAATCACTAAACCACAGTCTCAACTTCCCTATTCTCTCCTTTTCATATATAGTCATCACAAATATCCAGGAGTTCAAACCAAGGATCTACCGAATGTCAGTATCAAAAGAACATCCTTTCTACTGTCTTATAGCCCAGAAGGTATTGGAGCCTTCTTCCACTCAAGCCAATTGCTTGCCAGTCCAGTCATAAGAAACCAGCATGTAACAGTTAATTGAAGGGAAGGTAGCAATGTATCTTTAACCTCTAGGGATGAGATGATCATGGAAGGCAAGTACCATGCTATTGAACACAACATCCCTTAGTCCCCATCTTGGGGAAAGGATTTTTTTTTCTTTTAATTAAATACGATATTCTTACATAAGATAGACTGTACAAATATATACACACAGGATGAGCTCTCTCCTACACAAAGGGAGCATGTATATAAACAGACTTCCCATTTGGGATAGTGGGAATCAAAACTGAAAGGTATAAATTTTTAAAAATTTCTTTCATTTCCACTTCTTTGTATGTGTATGTGTTCTATTTCTTCTTGAAATGCAGTTAATATTTAAATATTGAAAAGCTTAGAAAGAAAAGGACCAAGCTAAGAAGCCACCCAAGACAGGTAAAGAATGATGCTGATATATATGTGCTAAGTTATTGTTTCAATGATTATTCTGAATTCATTTTAATCAGAAAACACCACAACACAGCATACACAGTAAAAAGAAAAGCACAAAGAAGGAAAAGCAAAGTTTGCAGGTAAAACTAAAGACCTCAGCCCTGAAAAGAAATTTAATTTTGTGAAAATTTAGTGCATTTTACATTTAATTTTGCTCTGATTTATGACTGAATCTCTTGGGTTCCAATGGTATATAAGAAACCATTAACTCTGTGGAGGCAATTGTTAGTTTTTATAATAAAAAATGCATACTGCTTATACCATTATTGCTTAGGAAATTAGGTAACATGCCTTCTAATACCCTGTGCGCAGAATACTGTAGCAAACCACTTAACTCGCAATAATAGAGTATTGACTAGGTACAGTGATATGTGAGACACTGCCATAGCCAGATTAGGCTACCTTCAAACTGTGTTCGATAGAGTCCCCGTTGTAATACATTTATTCCACCTTAGCAGAAGGATTTTCCAAACAGATTAACTAAGAAAGGGCCTAAGAGGATCAAACTGTAAAAATAGATATTTATTTTTTCTCTTTTCATTTTGTTTTTAAATGCTTAGTAATAAGGATGATATTTTCATCTGAAAATGATAATGCTATAATAGTAGATATAATACAGAGCACTAGACTAAAGACATATTTAAACTGAGATTTTTTTAAAGGAACATTTCATGTTTTCACAAAGAAAATTAATATCCAGAAAGCTTTTGTTCTCATGAGCAGGGCTTAAGAATATTGTAAAAAGGTTTCAGCACCTTGAGAGTCCTTTCAGGTGACATCCACTGGTATCAATAGAACATATTCAAACTGCAATGTGTATCCACAAACATACATATGACTCAGTGCTCTCATAAATACGTCCCCCCCCAAAAAAAAAAAGGATTGATTTTCCCCCATTAGTCGGCAGCAGCTGAACATCTGCCACAGTGAAAGAATAGAATACATTTCTTCTGGTCCCCATCCCTGCCACATAAGTCCTAGAAGATTCAGAGATTTATATTTGCATTTGGTGTTGAAACCTATTAAAATTAAGTACAAGTTCTCCTTGAATAGTTTGTTTGGGGCTGGATTAAATGAAGGGGTAGTCAATGGGAAAAGTATTCAAGGTGAAGCACCACTCCTATTACATTCCATGTTGTGCTTCCACAGCCAGGCCTTGAAGGTTCTCCCACCTCACCCCAGTCTCTTGGGCTCCTTCCCTTCAATGTTCAGTTTATATGCCAGCTCCTTTACGAAAGAAATTATTGAGGCACCTGGAAAACCTTAGAACTGATGCCACATAGCTGCCCTCCCTCTCTATGCCATAGCACCCAGTCAATCAACTCACTCCCTGACCTTCCAGCCAATACCCTTCTTTTCTCCTTATTTTGGGCCCTGAATCTCTTCATTCTGACTCCTGCTTGAAAGAACTCAGAATCTTGTTCAACTCCAATCCAATTCCCAAGAGTGCTGGGCCAGGTCCCTCCAGCTGTCCTTCCTTGCTGTACAGACACCCCACACAATTAAAGTATTCTTAGCCTTTTCATCTTCTCTGTGGATGTGTTGTTTTCCCCAATTTTGGTGTAGGATCCTTGAAAGGAGGAACTGCCATCTTTTTAAAATTTGTATCCTCCCCATTTTAGCACATTACTTGGCACATGATAAGCACTTAATGTTTTCATTAATTCATTCATTCTTTTTTTTTTTAAGCAATTGGGGTTAAGTAACTTGCTCAAGGTTACATGGCCAGTTATTTCTAGGTGTGGTGCTGAGTATCTGAGCCCAGATTTGATCCCCAGGTCATCCCAACACTGGAGCCAGTGCTCTTACTCACTGAGCCACCTGGCCACCCCTCATTCATTCATTCTTGAAAAAGCAGTGTAAATAAACCTGTATGTGGCAAGGTTTAATGTGTACATAAAGACCCACAGGCCCAAAGTTCTCACTGGCCTAACAAGGTACCCTGCCAAGGTATCTGTCCTGAAGAGTCTCTCTTTTGGGTCAAAAATTGTCTCTATAGTCATAATGCAAAAACTGACCATTATGGGGATACAATGAGCCCATTAGCACTTAATGAAAACACTAGAATTTATTTTATTACAGAATGACCTGTCACTACTACTTAGCCTATGAGGTTATGGAACATGATCTAATTCATATTGAGTGCCTAAGCAATTTAAAGTACTGTTCTAAGTGCTAAGGAAGATATAAAAATGGATAAGAGGTGGCCTTTGCCCTCAAACTACTTACCATCTTAGAGAGGTTATGGATATAGGTTATAGATGGTCATGGATATAGGAAAGGAATATGATCTAAAATTAGCTAAAATACAAGTTCCAATATAGTAAATGCTTGAGAGATACAAAGTGATAAGAAGATTCACAAGAAACAAAGACTGCCTCTGACTGGGTGGATTAGGATTCTGGGCATGGATTTAGAGCTGGAAAGAACTCCAATAGGCATCTAGTCCAACCCTCTCATTTTACAGATATGAGAACTGAAGACTGAGATGTTGGATGGCTTGCCCAAAGTCAAAACTAGTAAGAGACAGAAGTGGGATTTGAACTCTTCTCTTCTCACCTCATAAATTCTCTTTCTACTCTACCATGAAGGGGAGGTGAAGCAAATGTCAGACAGGTAAAAAAAAACAAAACAGATGAGAGGGAGAGAAGGGCAAGTGTCTTAAAGCATAAAGTTCTGCCTGGAGATAGAAGACCAGGAAGGCGTATACTTGATGTCCAGCCTAGTTAATCAAGTGATATTATTTATGTAAAGCATTTTACAAACATCAAAGCCTGATATAATTGTGAGTTTTTCTTATTCTTATTGTTTGTTGTTGTTGGAAATAAAATGGGCTCAAAGTTCTAACTTCCTCATGAATTGTCTTTCTTTTTGCTTGCATTTGTATCCTCAATGCTTAGCATAGTGAGCACTTAATAGATGCTTGCAGTTGACTATGTAGCTGTGTGACCTTGTACAAGTCACCAAACCTCTTAGCCAGTACTTCTCTATCTCTAAAATTAAAATAATAATAATTCCAGTGTATTTGAAACCCAAGCAGTTAATTGATCATACCTTTTACAAAGTAACAAAATTCATTGGTACATGAAAATGCA
This sequence comes from Petaurus breviceps papuanus, assembly GCF_028583685.1. Classification (NCBI taxonomy): domain Eukaryota; kingdom Metazoa; phylum Chordata; class Mammalia; order Diprotodontia; family Petauridae; genus Petaurus; species Petaurus breviceps. The sequence goes on from NW_027186372.1 coordinate 18,844,757, forward strand.
AAACATGCAGGCATATATATAGCTGCATATACAAGAAATGCTTAGTGGGTCAACTGGAGTCTTATACACCTTTTCCCAGGCAGGCATTGTTCTCCTTCATCATTTTTTTTAAAAATGCCTAACTACAAAGATGACTAGAAACCCCCAAACTTCATATTCAGCTCATGGCCCCAAGTTAAGATATTGAAGTACTTCCCCAAGCCAATGACTGGGCAGCAACTGACAATTTCTTATATAAAGTGGCCCTTTTACGACCCAGTCCAACTTCTTTATCCCCTTTGTCCTGTATAATGAGAATAAAAGAAGCTGAATGAATTGTATACAATCAACACTGGTATCATGGGGGTAAAGGGTGTGTAATGAACTGTAAAAGAAACGGTTTTTCAAGTCACAGGGTGTTCTGAGAAAAATCCACAAAAAAGAAATACCATCTAGAGACCTGACATTTTTATAAATTGGTCCATAAAACAGTAATGCTCAAATTTTTTACTAGACTAGAAATTATTTAGTTTTGACAGAAATGGCCCAAGTAGCACAGTATGTATTCCTACAAGGAAAGTGATAAATACACAAAATTTAGCCTGAACCAACTTTTAGTCCCATAAATGAAGAAAATAGTGACTTCAAGAAGAGAGTGGGCCCAGTCAGAATGTTCTCACATTCCAGAAGATCCCAGAGATTTTCAAGGAGATAAAAACATTATTGCACATCTTCCAGTAGCAACTTGCATCATTTCTCGTATCCACTCTTAAAATTTCAGTCATCTTTCCTGAGTTCAAGGAGAAAATTTCAGAAGCTGGAGAAGTGAAGATGATACCTCTTTTCAGTTTCTAACATTTAGCAGCAAACCCTCTTTAAATAAATGGTTATGGGGTAATTGTAACCACCATGTCAATAAAAATAAAAGCAGAGACCAATATATAATTCAGTTAACTATTCAAGGGATGTTGATTGAAGGTCCTAGACAGGAAGCAAAATGACAGAGAAGGATGTTGGAATGCAACTGTATCTGATCCTTCTTCTTGGCCTGAGATGGATGTAATATCTCATTAACCCCCATAACTTAGGAGCAATTTTTCTCCTGCAGAAGATTTTCTCAGCACTCTTCAGAAGCAAAGAATCTTTGGCAGAATTGACATTTGGTGGTATGGTATTTGAAGACTAGTTGCTCATGCTTACAGGGCACTGTGACCTGTAAGTCACTACCTGTAAACTCCCATTTCTCATCTGAGTCTTTTAGCAAATTCTTAGTTTTCAATCTGACCATGAAAGATTAAGTAAAAAAAAAATGATTAGTAAAAATCTGAGATCATAGACGGTCTTTCAAACTCATGAATGATCTTTTGAAAAGCTGAGCCTTGACATGCATTCAACCTTCTCAGCAGCTGTAGAAGTAAGTGACTATTTCCTGGATAGAAAGCCACTATTGGTCAGTTTCTCATAATTAGCCTGAAGGTGACATTCAGTAATTTTAGGAGTCAACTTTTATCTCATGGTGGGTAGCCCTTTTCTTGTAGGAGCTACAGTTACCTTGAGAATGTCCTTGGAAAAAAGCTATTGTTAAAATGAGACCTCACAAAAGTTACAAAGGGAGAAAAATACTGTTGAACTTTTAGTAGGAGAGCTAAGAGGTTATAAGCACTTATAATCTTCCTTAAAGAAAACTGTTAACTGAATGTGCATGTAAATAGGTTTACAATATACTATCCAATACAAGTCTTGTTTCTGCTTAGGAAGGAATTTTTCAAAAGGAAAAAAAGAGGCAATGCATTGATCACTGTGGTATACAATAAAGTAATAAATTGATTTAATTTTACACAGGCCCTTAGCCTTATGTCTATGGGAAAAAAATCAATATATCCACAAAACACTGAAGCATGAGGTGAGTCATAGCAGTCAAATAAGCACTGTCTAAGAAAAAGGTCACACAGACCACCAGTAAAAAAATTTTCTCAGGCACAAAGGGCATTGTAATCAAACTGATTTAAGTCCAGGAGTGAAAACTTTGTTTCTGGGGAAGAGCTATTGAGGAATTGAGTCAAAGAAAATTTCATGACTCCATCATCCAGATTTTTCCAGCCTTGATCTACTCCATAAGAGAAAGTCTTTGGAGTATGCTATAACCTTTTCAGAAATCTGAGGACTAATGCATTAAATAAATAATTTAATACATATAAATCCTGTAGAGGAACTGCTATGGATTCCAAAGTATTTCTAACAAACTCTGTGTGGGAAGATGTTATATGTAATAAAAGCCAAGCTTCTAATGGGACAAAAACCTTAGAAGTGGTCAGAAGAAAGAAAAACTCCTCTTCATCAGATCATGATTGTTTTGATTTCCTCTTACCAGAAAGTACTTTCAGCAGCACCTTTTGTGAATAGCAAGAGACTATTGATAGCATATATTTATATAGTGCCTTACACTTTTCAAAATGTTATTTCTCACTGTTCTTTGAGATGGATACTTGTGTCATTTTCTTCATTTAATAAATAAGACAACTGAAGGTCAGAGAGGTTAAGTGATTTGTCCAAGGTCACATAGCTAGTAAATGAGAAAGTTAGAACTTCGACCCCACTCGGATGACTCCAAGTCTATTGGTCTTTCTTTTATAACTACAGTGTCTGAAGAAGAGGGATAAAAATAGGAAAAGATGCCCACAATAGCAATTGCAATGTAGTCGAAGGAACACTGGATTAGGAAGGAACCAGAGAAGCTAGGTTCTGGGCCTCTCTTTGTCACTAATAATCTGAATTACCTTGGCCAGTGGTGAGGAGCCTGCAGTCTGGAAGCCACGTGTGCAGGCTGCACTTTAGGACCTAGAGGCTACATGCAGGCTTGTATGTAGGTTTCCCACCCCTGCCTTGGGCAAATCACTTTGCCTTTCTTGATTTCAATTTTTTGATCTATAAAATGATCAAATTGGAATAGTTTTTCTAAGCTTTTTTCCAATGTTAACATTCTATAATTCTGGCAAATGAAAATTTGAATGGTTATCAAGATTTAGGACATGGGCATATCTTGCATGAGAGAATTTAACACATCAGAAAAAGGCTGAGCTTTGAGAATGAAGCAGATAATTCAACTGGGGCTAAGCTGCAAGCAGGTGACCCAACTTTCAAAGTAAGCTCTTCCTCAAGTGCTGAGGGCGATATGGACTGGAGCTAAAAACAAAGAGATTAAACTGAAAGTGAAAACACCTGCCTCAAGGTCTATGGGGAACACTAGCCATTCTGACAGGCCATTTGTGGTGATCGTCCTGTCTTATCCAATAAACTGGGTATTCAGGCACTGGGAAGTTGATGTCTTTTGTCAGTTGACCATAATTCCAACAGCCACCATTCCACATATATGTTTTATTTGCATCGCACCTGTACTACCATAGGCCAAGAGAAGAATGATGACAAAGGCAATTAAACTATGATCAGTACTCGTGCCTCACAAATGTGAGAAGCGGCTGTTTTTTCATGTAAGCAGAGAACTGGGCAAAATGATAGGCAAAATGAACATTCAGGCACTAATTTCTGTGAGGAGGTTACGGAACACATATGTTGTATAGTATATCACAATAATATATTCAGAGACTACAGCAGATTTTAAAAGAATTTGTGATTAGGTTAGCTGGCCTTTTCACCCAATTACTTTTGCTGTTAAAGAACTTCCAGGATACTCCCCCACCCCCCACCTCTAGGGACCCAGGAGAACATTTAGCTTTAAATCCTTCTTACTTAATAAAATAGGAAGGGAAAACAGTTTGGACCATGTGATTTGACCCAAGCAAACACATCTGTTGCCCAGGTGTCTGCTCATCAGTTTTCTAGCAGCTGGATGAAACAGAGCATCTCATCATCTGGGCTGCTGAACCCCAAGACACAGATGCCAACAGATACCCAGCCCCAACAGCTTTTGTGCCTCCAATCAATTTGCCTTCGTTGTACATTCTCTTGCACAAATGGAACTTCAAAAAAGCTCTATGTGTACCACAATTAAGTAAGACTGAATTCAGTAGTTGTCTGCACTGCCCTATCTTCTGTTGTTCTCTGATTATCTTTAATCTGCTCAGTGGGGCACCAAAGTGAGCTCTCAAACACGGATCACACATTTCACAAGATTTGTAGGAATAGCCAATTCTGCAACAAAAGTGCTTCCTGGGTATATCCTGTGGCATTTCGGGCAAGGGGAAGAAGATATCTGTATATTTCCTTTGTGTTACAATATCACAAGATCCCTTATGATACACTTCCATATCTCCTTCAATGGCTTAATTTTCTTCTTATAAGTTTTAGACCAGACCACTTAGGGATTCCAGATCATTTAGGAGTTCCATGGTTTCCTGAGGATCTAATACTGATGTCTGTCCAAAAATCCGAGGAAGATAGCAGAACGATAGGGTAAAATTGCAGGAGCAATTTTTCCATTTTATCTACTAAATTTTAAGGGCCCTTAAATGCAGAAAATACATTGATGGAAAGAAGATAAGTGTGAAATCCCTCAAAAGTTACCCAAAAAGGTAACTTTTATAGGAAAAAAAAACCTGAAGATCAGAATACCAGCTCATAATTCTTGGTAGTCTCATAACTTCTAGCCCCCAGCATCCCCACCTCCATGATGATCAAGATCAACACTGTGAATTCATGTAGCAGCAAATTTAGGCAACTTCTTTCAGTGCTGACCCCTTCTTTATCTGAGAGGGAAGTCTAGGGAAAGCAGAAGTCCTGTCTCTCTAGGGGGCTCCTATCCCATTCCCTCTTCTCCTGTCCCCAACTTTTGAATGCTAGCCCTTAGCAGTTCTGTGACCCCCCCCTCCCATGACCAGAGCAATGAAGGCCCCCATATTTTGGATTTAATCCCTAGGCAGGGTGTAAGACAGATAATATCAACCACCAATGGTAAGGGAGAAGACACAGAAATGTGAACTTTTCTAACAGGTTCACTCTTGATCTGGAAGACAGGAATGGAGTCATAATAAGGGGTTAAATAATTGCTTTATTCTTCTCAAGAGGGTTGCCTATAGCATCCCGTAATTGTTCTTCTCACAGGGGTAGGAGAGAATGGGAATTCCAACACCTACATGATCCCCTAAGTCTGGGTGGGGGGCAGGGAGGAAGCCTTGATCATTTGAGTTTGTGCATCCCCCCTAGGCCTTGATGGGAGTCAGTGAAAGCACTCATACATGCATATTCCCCTTGCGAATTCCTATTCCCCGCTTACTGACCAGTACCCACTTGATTTATAGAGTAGCAGACAAAGAAGGCAACTTGCCAGCAATAGCCTCACAAGTTTATATTAATTTTAGCAATATCATGGTGACTTAGCATGGCATACCTGCAATAGATGTTTACCAGCTTAACTCAAATGTTTACGTTATTTTAAGATTATAATATGATGTGCAAGTGTAGTGGAGCTGTTTACAAGTCACGAGCCTAGGAACTAGCAGATTGCTATGGCCCTGAATCCTGGGAACTAGTATCAATGATCCTGGAAACTATTATCTAGAAAAAGAATGACAAAATCCACCCTATATACACTAAAATGCACTTTACGTATGCAGGGTCCTCAGTACAAGCAGGGACTCCACTACAAGGACAAGTTGATAGCATTCAGACCATTCCAAAGATTATTAATGAAGGAAAGTGGTTGAACGTGGAGCCTCTGATTATAATAAATTAATACAGCAGAGGAGAAAATAGAAAACTGAAAAAGTGAGAGTAAAGAAGAGATCAAGTGCAAAGGCTTCTTGGAGACTCCACCCTAGCGGCTGACTTGGGACTGAAGATAGTCAGCTATGGAGAGGACTATAGATCTCAGAATAGCAAAACTGGTAAAGATCAAGACAAGCCAGTAAAATGACCATTTTTTACATTCTTTGAAGCAGCCACCCCAGTGACCATTTTCATCCTCTGAGGGAAATAGACTTAGTCCAACCCTGTGAATTTGGAAAAACTGAGAACAAAAAGGAAGGGTTGGTATATTGGCATGACAGTGTTGGAGAGGAATGGTAATAAGTACATGTCATAGAGGAATGAAGCATGCTCAGTTTTGTGCGATGTTCTTTGCTTGGTTGTAGTCTTCCATATATAAATTGTGAGCCTATTTACAGCCACGCCTAAGTGACTTGTAACATGTAATGAAAAAGGATCTTCCAATTTACTTTGGAGTGGGAACTCAGGGGTCATATAAAAGGGGTGGCCTGCCTTTTATCACATTCTTTCCCTTGTGGCTACAAATGAAGGCACATATTGAGCTACCTTTTGGGAGAATCAGATGAAAAGAAAAAAGCTGTCCAGTCTCCCAGTTGGTCATGGTAGCTTTGACCACATGGTCACTTCTGTCTCTTTGTTTTTTGTTTGTGTTTTTCTGATCTTAGACAAACTAATGTTCCAGGATGAAAGTGTCCAAGAGGTAAATATAAGTTTCAAAAGGTTTACAGGCCTGTGGCTCCAGATATTATAGCAGTATCCACTGACATGGCAACAATTCTATGCTGGTAAATATTTAACAATCTTCTCTCCAGAAGAAAAAAATTAAGTATGACACTTTTAAATTTAATTTGCATTACTGAGGGATTTTTCAATCATTCATTTTTTAAAAAAATATATACAATCAGAAAAACAATAAATAAAGTCCAAATCTATGGTCTTTGCCAATTTTCAAAGTGTAAGTGCTCACACTGAAAATTTAACAATTGTCTCTTCTCAGTCAGGAAGAGACGGATCCAACAAACCCTTCTATGGCAATGACTGCTTTGGGAGAGAAAAGACCCATCGAGGACAGACAGCTTTAAGGACTGTTCTAAAGTCCCATGATCCTCCTTAGAAGAGAAATGTACTGCAACAAATGCTCAAAACCACATCTCTTAGAGGCTAGCACAGAAATATACCTAAGGAGGCTTACATAAAGATTCTAGTAAGAGAGAAAGAACTTCTGGTGGAAAGATTTATGTGTTATCAATATACTACATATTCTCTACATGTATGACTCATGTCCATTGCTCTCTAAATTTTTACCCTCCCTCACCATAGATATTATATGTTTCTGAGAAAGGTGATCCCAAATGTTTGGTGAATATTTGTCCTAACTGATATTAGTATATCACTTTAGTAAATTCCTTAAATAAAAACTAATTGTCTACTTACTGATTGTTGATGGGAAGAACAACAGTGAGGGTTCAAGAGCTAGAATGCCAAAAGGCATAGCCCTTGAAGGCTCCACCTAGAGCACAGAAAGTAGTAGTAGCAGTAACCTTCCTGGGGACCTAACATGTACATAAGAATATAAGCTGGGAAAAATAGCTGCCAAGGGTATGTTACATATGTTGTCAGCAAGAAGATTATAGCAAAACCAGGAGAATAATTGAGATAGACAAAAGGCAATAGAAGAAAATAAATTCATAAACTTTTTTTCAAAATGAGCTGTTTAGTAAACAAGTACTTAACCATGAAGGAAACTGAGTCAAAATTCCCTGAGGAAAGTATAGCTATGAGAACAAATTTTACAAGAATTATAGAAATTCAGAGCTAAGACGGCAGAGTAGAGGAGGCACTCAGCCAAGTTCTCCCAAATTCCCCTCCAAACAATTTTAAAATGCCTCAAATCAAATTCTGCAGTGGTAGAGCCAACAAAAGGTCAGAGTCAGATACTCTTCCACTTCACACAACAATAAAATAATGCCTCAAAACAAATCCTGAAAAGGCAGTACAAAAGATGGAATGAAACAATTTTCCATCCTAAGAAAAGTTAAGACCAGCAAGAAAAGTCCGTTGCACCTCGGTAAAAGTGGAGCTCAGTCCAACACGGGCCACACCCCTGTAAGCCTGCAACAGGACTTGGGGACAACTGAATAAAAATCAAATAAGAGAGGTAGAGGAAAAATAGGGAAAAGAAATGAGAGTGATACAAGAAAATCATGGGGGGAAAAGAGTCGATAGCTTGGTAAAGGAGGCACAAAAAAAAAAAACAAAACTAAAGAAAATTACTCCTTAAAAATTGAATAGGTCAAATGGTAAAAACAAAAAAAGACACAAAAATCCAATGAAGAGAAGAAAAAAACAAGATTAGTCAAATGAGAAAAGATGTACAAATATTCACTGAAGAAAAGAACCCCTTAAAAAGTAGAATTGTCGGGGTGGCTAGGGTGGCTCAGTGAGTAAAGCCTCGGCCCCAGAGTCAGGAGGACCTGAGTTCGGTTCCAGCCTCAGACACTTAACACCCACACACACACAAAAAAAAACTAGTCGTGAAACCTTGGGCAAGTTACTTAACCCCAATTGCCCTCCAAAAGGCAAAACAAAACAAAACAAAACAAAAGTAGAATTGTCCAGATAGGAAAGGCTGTACAAAAGATCATTGAAGAAAATAATTCCTTAAAATTAGAATTGGGCAAGTAGAAGCTAATGACTCTAGCAGATATCAAGAAATAATAAAACAAAAGCAAAAGAATGAAAAAATAGATGAAAATGTGAAATATCTTATTGGGAAAACAACTGACCTGGAAATGAGATCAAGAACAAATAATTTAAAAATTATTGGACTACCTGAAAGCCATGACCAAAAAAGACCCTATACATCATATTTTAAGAAATTATCAAGGAAAACTGCCTCAATATCCTAAAAATGGAGGGTAAAATAAAAACTGAAAGAATCTACCAATCATCTCCTAAAAGAGATCCCAAAATGAAAACTCCTATGAATATTATAACCAAATTCCAGATCTCCCAGGTCAAAGCAAAATTATTGCAAGTAGCCAGAAAGAAACAATTCAACTATCATGGAACAACAGTCAACATGAATCAAGATTTATCAGCTTCTACATTAAAGAATCAGAGGGCTGGGAATATGATATTACAGAGGGTAAAGGAGCTAGTATTCCAGCAAAGAATCACCTAACCAGCAAAACTGAGTATAATCTTTCACAGGGAAAAATTGACATTTGATGAGAGGACTTTCAAGCATTCTGATGAAAAGATCAGAGCTAAACAGCAAATTTGGTTTTCAAATACAAGACTCATGAGAAGCACAAAAAGGCAAACAGCCAAGAGAAATCATAAGGGATCCAATACAGTTAAACCGGTTACATTCCTACATGGGAAGATCATACTTGTAACTCTGAATAACTTTATTGTTATTAGGGTGGTTAGAAGGAGTATATGTAGACAAAGTGCACAGGTATGAGTTGACTATAATCAGATGATATAAAAAAAATTAAGAGGTGAGAGAGCGATGCAATGGGGGAGGGAGTAGGGAGAGGTAGAATGGGGTAAGTTGTCTCACATAAAGTAGGCAAAAAAAAGGTTTTATAGTAGAAAGGAAGATGGGGAGGGGAGTTTGTGGGCAATACTTGAACCTTGGTCTCATCAAAATTGGCTCAAAGAGGGAATTATTATTCCCACATTCAGTTGGGTATAGAAGTCTATCTTACCCTACAGGGAAGTAAAAGGGGAGGAGAATAAGAAAAGAGGCTGGCTGATAGAAGAGAGAGTGGACTTTTGAAGAGGGACAGGGTGAAAGGAGAGAGAAAGAAAATAAATAAGGGGGGAAATAGGATGGAGGAACATACATAGTAATCACAACTGTGAATGTGAAAGGACTTGTCCATCAAATGGAAACAGGGAGCAGAGTGGATTAAAAAACAGAATCTTACAGTATGTTGTTTACAGGAAACACACTCAAAGCTGAGAGACACATACAGAGTAAAGAAGGGTCTGGAGCGGAATCTAGTCTGCTTCAGCTGAAGTGAAAAAAAAAAAAGGAAAAGAAAAGCAGGGCTAGCAATCAGGATCTCAGACAAAGCAAAAGGAATAATAGATTGAATGAAAGGAGATAAGCAGAAAAACTGTATTTTGCTAAAAATTTTACAATGAAGTAATATCAATACTAAACATGTATGCACTAAATGGTATGGCATTCAAATTGTGTTAAATTTAAAGGGATTTGCACAAACCCAATATAGCCAAAATTAGAAGGAAAGCAGAAAACTGCAGGGAGGGGAGTTTTAAAGTAAGCTTCTTTGAATAAGGCCTCATTTCTCAAATATATAGAGAACTGAGTCAAATTTATAAGAATACAGTCATTTTCCAATTAATAAATGGCCAAAGGATATGAGTGGGCAGCTTTCAGGTGAGTAAATCAAAGCTATCTACAATCATATGGGGAAAATGCTCTATTTTTCATTAAGGCAATGCAAATTAAAACAACTCTGAGGTACCACCTCACACCTATCAGATTAGGTAATATAATAGAAAAGAAAAATGACAAATGTTGGAGGGAATGGAAAACTGGAACACTAATACACTGTTGGTAGAATTGTGAACTGATCCAACCATTCTGGAAAAAAATTTGGAGCTCTACACAAAAGGCTATAAAACTATACATACATACCCTTTCACCCAGCAATAACACTATGAGATCTGAATCACAAAGATATTTTTTCAAAGGGAAAAACAGTATGTTTACAAATATTTATAGCAACTCTTTTTATGGTGGCAAAGAACTGGAAACTGAGAGGATGCTTGTCAATTGAGGAATGTCTGAACAAGTTGTGGTATATGGTTGTGATAGAATACTATTGTGCTATAAGAAATGATGAACAAGGGCAGCTAGGAGGCACAGTGAATAGAGCACCCGCCCTAGGAGTCAGGAGGACCTGAGTTCAAATGTGGCCTCAGACACTTTACACTTACTAGCCATGTGACCTTGGGCAAGTCACTTAACCCCAACTGCCCTGTCTTCCCCCCTCCAAAAAGCAAAAAAGAAAGGAAGAAATGATGAACAGGATGACTTCAGAAAAATCTGGAAACTTACATGAAATACTGCAAAGTAAAGTGAACAAAAGTAGGAGGACATTGTACACAGTAACAGCAATACTATAGGACAATCAACTGGGAATGACTTAGCCATTCTCAGCAATAAAATGATCTAAGACAATTCCGAAGGACTTATGATGAAAAATGCTGTTCACCTCCAAAGAAAGAACTGGTAGAGTCTGAATGCAAATACAAGCATGCTTTTAAAAATTTACATATTTTTCTTGGATTTGGGGTGGGGGGGATTGTTTGTGTTTTCTTTCATAATATGACTAGTATGGAAATAAGTTTTGAATGAATAATCTATATCAAACTGCTTGTTTTCTCCATGAGGGGGGAGGGTAGAAAAGAAGGAAGAAAGGGTGGGAGGGAGAGAATTTGGAACACAAAACTAAAAAAATTGAATGTTAGAAAACTTTACATGTAATTGATATTTATCAAAATAAATTAAAATATATTTCAAAAATAATTCTAGAATTTATTTTGGAGCAATTCCAAGCATTTCTAGAATGTTTCTTGGATCTGCTTTGTTAAAGGAAAGCAACTCAAAATGGGTTAACAAGCTTACTTTAATCAGTCAGACATATATCGTTTACCTTGTTCAGGGGAAAAAGGTCAGCACCCCGAACTTCAAAGTATACAGGCAGAATTATCAAGACAGAAACAGATCTAGTAGACAGATTTCAAACTGTCCAACCATTACATTCATACTCAGTCAACATCTGGGTTTCAACATCTGGGTTTTTCCAAAGCCGGGGGGGCTCTGGACAATGGCTTCCCAGAATACAGATCAAATCACAGAACACTTCTCAAAGTGAGCCCTAAAACAAAGCCTCAAATCAGGGTTTATATACCGTTCTCCTGGCTCAGAGAATGTAACAACCTTTTGGACCCACTGGCCAATCAAAAAGTATCTCCTGAAAAACAAGCCCAGGCTTCAGGTGCACTTTAGCCTAGGGGCAGGGAAGATCTTCCAAATTTGCATTCCCATTACAGCAGTAAAGGAAAAAACCTTCAAATTCCAAGGGGCATCAATTGGAAAATCACATGTATTATTAATAATAATAATAATGTAAAGAAAAATATGTCTCAAGTAGCTACCATGTGCCCAGCACTAGGTATAAAAAGAAGAAAAAAAGCATCCACCCTCAAGAAGCTTAAATTCTATTAGAGCACAAAGGATGCAGTGCTGTGCACACACATACACATGTACATTCAAGTACACACACACATACACACACACACACACACACATGCTTATGTGGACATCAGTGAATTCAGAAGCCAGACTGGTACACTGTCACTGGGAGGCATCATTCCTATTGCTCAGCAGCATGATGGTCTAAGTAAAAGGAAGTGACATTACTGTAAAGCTGGAAGGGAGCCAATGAGAATAAAAAGGAAAAAAATTAAAAATACCTAGAACTACATAATTTTATCATTTCAGTGGCTTATATCATCTTATATAACCACTTCATTTTTTAAAAATAATGAAACTGGGGCTCAAAGCAATGAAGCAACTTATCTAAAATAAAAGTCTCATAGTATGAACCAGAGGCAGGTCTAGAACTCAGGTCTCATGAGTTTAGGTTCAGTTCTTTCTGCACTATACCACACACACTGACTGCCTATTAAATAGTAGCTACTCCTGCATCACATTTCATTAAATTATGACTTTTCTTTGATTCCCATTCCCTGTCTAAATGTGGTATCTGAGGCTGATTGGGCAGCCACCAAAAGCAGCAACAGAAAATGCCACTGCAGCATAGCAAGGCTGACTTATGATCCCATCTTAGCAAACTCTCATCTGCTTCTAAACACAGCTGTTCCCATATGGAACAAAGCCGTGTGCAAACAGTGCCAGCCAGGCCTTGGAGCAAAAAGCCTACAGTGGAAGAAAATCACTCTATCGCTGGATTCCTGTTTGAGGCCAAGAACCCAGTCCGTCACCTGTAATTTCAGGTACCCACATTCATAGGGATGCCATTCTCTTCTGCTCTCTGCCGGAGGCAATTCTTAGTGATGCTTATACAAACCCTGCTCTCTGGGTTATACTTAGAGAGCAGCATTCCCCAAATCTCCACAAGTCTACCAATAAGAATGGAGCACAGAGGGGCAATGAAGAAAGTTATGACATGCACAGTGCTTCCATCATGTAGATGTACCCACCCTGGAGGAGAAAAGTGTATCCCTTTTAGTTATTAGGTTAGACTCCATATGAGCTTTTGTTTAGCCATAGAATTCACAGTTCGGTTTTGTTTGTTTTTTTAATTTTCAATTAAACATAATGAATCTCCTCTGCAGGATGCCTGGAACAGATTTGACTTTTAGAGCCCATCAGATGTATAGGTTACCAGCTTGGGTAAGGTCCCTGTGGAGAGTCATAGAAGCAAACTCCAAACCCCAACTATAAACAACTGCACCCCTGGGGCCCTCACCTAATGTTCCTTCTTGACAGTGCAATCTTCTCAACATAGCATCTCAGGGATGGCTAATGAGTTCTGTGACCCTGTATCCTCCAGCTTGGAGACAAAATCTTTGAAGGCCACTTTCTACCTACAGCCCTTTTCTGTGCCATAAAAGCTGACCCTTCCCAGCTTCAATCAAGTCTGAGGGATTCACCTGAGACCAGAAGTTTTATTTCACCAACTTTCTTTTTAAACACATAAGGATGATCCATTCTACTTTACTTTTGCTTACAGCTAGTAACTCCCAACGTCCAATTCTCATCATTGTTATTAAGTACTTCCACCTACCTAGGTGACAATTCCTTTCTTCTGCTATCTTTTCCCACAGTTTTGTGTTTATACGACTCAGCTTTACCTTTCCCTAAACTCCTTTCTCTTTCCTGCCTTCTGGAATCTTCATGCTATTGTTAATGACTTTTCTTTCAACCACTCTGTATCTACCTTGCCCCTTTGCTCCAATTTTACATTTAGAACAAAATGTTGGGCATCTTCACAGAGATAACCCAAATGAATTTTGTTGGGAATACTTTACTGTGCCTGCATCTGTCTCTGTAAAATCCAAAAAAAAAAAAACCCACACATCTTCTTTAGGATCTTTTAAGAAATGGAAAATAGGATACAACGTCAACTAAATGCCACAGAATAAAAGATGATTGTATGAAAAACAGTGAGAGTGAGAGGAGATTAAGAAGCACGCAGACTTTCAGAGAAATTTCCAGTTCATCACAAACATATGAATCCATAAAAAATGTCTTCTGTGAATAAAGAATATAATTATTCATGGCAAACCCAAAGATATAAGACAAACATTCCAATAAAAAGCATCAACCATTGGTATCTGTCCTAGGCCTACTGGGGCCCCTAATGAGGCCATAAGAGAATAACTGCAAAAACTGTTCTGGCCTCTGCACTAATAATGTAGGGGAGAGTAATGATAGAATGCTAAACCACCACATGCTACCCAGGATTAGAAGCATCCCTTACCACATGACCTTTGTAGTCACTAATAGGTTTGTAAATTTAGAGTTGGAATGATGAACAAATGAATGAATGAACTGAATGTATAAAAAAGAATTTATTAAGTATTTACTGGTACCAAAAATGTACTAAGCATAGGGATGCAAATACGAAAAGAGAGCTTGCCCTTACTTCCTCTCCTATGTAAGAAGTTTGTGTTTTAGAAAAGCATGGAAAGACTTGCATGGAATTATGAAGAGTGAAATAAGCAGAACCAAGAGAACACTGTATACAGTAACAGCAATTTTGCTTGAAGAATAATTGTGAACAACTAAGCTATTCTGAGTATTATAAATACTCAAATCAACTACAAAGGAGCTATGAAGAAAGATATCCACCTCCAAAGAAAAAACTGATACATAGAAATATGTACAGTGTGATTATATATATATATATGTATACATATAGTACATATCTCCATATTTATGTTTTCATATTTCTATTTCATATAAATATGTGTGTGATTTTATATATATGCACATACACACATATATTTCCACGTATGTACACACATGTACATGTATTAGATATAAATGTATACATGTATGTGTGTGTGTGTGTGTGTGACAAATGCTGGCCTTCTCTAGTGCAGGGTGAAGAGGGAGGGAGGGAGACAGCTGGGAGCTTAAAATGTAATGTAAAAATAAATTAAATTATTTTTTTAAAGTTTATTTTCTAATAAAGGTAGGAGACATATGTAGGTGATTGATAGGAAAGGATGTTTTGATCTGAGAAGTCATAGAAATAGTGAGTGAAACTTTAAGGCTCCTTTATGTACTCATTATATGGGGGAAATGACTATTCTAAAAGCAGTAGAAGTGTAGGTTTGATTACTGTTTCCAGAACAGGAAATAGGAGTGGGGAAGAAGGAGGCAACATAGAACACAATGAGAAGATTGTAGGGTGGAGCATGTTCAAGGGTCCAGGATGAGTTAGCTATGGTAGCTTCTCACCACTCAGGAGAGCAAACCTAGGATGGCTGCTAGCACAGGTTCTTTGATCTGCTTTTCTAAAGGAAAGCAACTCAAAAAGGGTTAACGATCTTACTTTAATCAAACATATATCATTTACAAAGTTCAGGGGGAAAAGTCAGCACCCTGAACTTCAGAGAATATAAACATAAGTTACAAGAAGATAAAAAATACAGGAGGGGAAAATAACATAGTTCAACAGACAGGGCTTCTGGCTATCTGAGCATCAAATACATACAGTTCATTACCAGAGAGAGAAGCACCAACATCTGGGTTTTTCAAAGCCAGAGGGCTCAATGGCTGCCCAGAGAGTCTCATCTGGTCCCATCACACAACACTTCTCAAAGTGAGCCCCAAAGCAAAGCCTCACCTCAGAGGTAAATGTAGCCTTCTCCCAGGTCAGAGAACACCACAACCCATGACCCACTTGACTACAAAGTAACAAAAGTTGTGCCTTCCTGAAAAACAAGCCTCCCTCAGACCAGCTTCTCCTGTGGACTCTGCTCTACCCTTCAGCAAACTCTTCCCACCACAGGCTCCATGTGACCACATTTCAGCCTATTAGGGGGCAGAGTATATTTTCAAATTAGGGAAGGTCTTCAAATTCACCTAGGCTTATTAAGGGGCAGGGAAGATTTTCAAATTCCCATTATCATTTCAAACAAAACAAATTCTTTTACTAAGGGGATTCATTCTGTGAAGTTTGGATTTAGTTAAAGGGCTTCACTTGAGGACCTAGAGGGCCACATGTCTATGGTCTATGGAAGTCCAGTTCAGAATGTACCAAAGGAGCAGCAGCAGTAAAGCTATGGCAAGACAGCACAGTATGACAATGGCAAGCGTGAAGAATGACAGGCTCTCTAGGCAGAGTACATTCACACCAACTAGGACAACACAGCTTCATGGCAGGAGTCCCAAGGGTAATTGGGCTTGGTCCTCCAGAGTGTAGTCTCTAGATGTCCAATGTGGAAAATTCAACAGGAATAATAACCTCAGGACAGCATGCTAGGAAGATTCTTAGAACTGAAGGGTCTTAGGGTTATCCACTAGCAATAGTTCCATCTAGTCTACTAGCCCCATTTCATAGATGAATAAACTAAGGTCCAGAAATGTTAAGATCCTTGCCCAAGTTCTTATAAGTAGCAAGTTCACAGAGCCAGGAATCAAACCCCAATCTTCTGAATCTAAGTTCAATACCCTCTGTACTTGATTCTCTAGGCCCTAGCACCACTAAAAGATAATGATAGAAAATAGAGCAGAGTAGACACCCTAGCCTTAAACTGTGTGGGATTAATAGATGCCTTCATCACTCAACCTTCCTAATTTACCGTTACCATTAAGCCTTCCTCCTGTACTGATAGGCCAATCAATTGGTACTTACTCTTATCTATGAATGGCAAAATTCTTCTTCCATTTTCCCTAAACCTTGTGCCTGAGAGGTGGTCATTCAGTCAGCCAATAAACATTTATTAAGAACCAAATAGCGTGCTACATATTGGGGATACAAAGAGAGAACAAAAAATCTACTCTCAAGGAGCTCACAGTCTAATGGAGGAGATAAAAATGTAAACAATAGTACACAAACAAGATATGTACTGAATAAACTGGAAATAATCAACAGAAGGAAGCCACTAGAATGAATAGGGATCAGGAAAGGCTTTTTTACAGAAGGTGGGTTCTTAGCTAGGATTTGAAGGAGGTCAGGAAAGCCAGGAGGTAGAAATGAGGAAGGAGAGAATTCTTGGCATGGGAAATAGCCAGTGAAAATGTCTGCATTAAGATGAAATTTCTTAGGGGCGGCCAGGTGGCTCAGCGAGTAAGAGCACCGGCTCCAGTGTCCGGATGACCTGGATCAAATCTGGGCTCAGATACTCAGCACCACACCCAGAAATAACTGGCTGTGTAACCTTGAGCAAGTTACTTAACCCCGATTGCTTTAAAAAAAAAAAAAAAATAGAATTTTCTTTTATGAAGAACAGCAAGGAGGCTAGTATTCCAAGGCAAAAAAACCTCTTTTGTCTGCTATTTCCCTTTATTATTTCCATCTCTACTCTGGGCCTCCCCCTTCCCTGTCCCTATACTTCTCTGCCCTCTTCTGCCACATCTGGAATATCCCTGCTATCCTTATCATCATCATCATCATCATCATCATTTATATAGTACTTTAAGATTTGCCTAAAGTGCTTTAAATACATCATCTCATTTGATCCTTACAACAACCCTGTGATGAAGGTGCACAATATGCCAGATCTGAACTCAGGTCTTCTTGACTCAAAGTCCAACACTTTATTCACTCTACCAAATGGCTGTCTATAACTCCCAAACCCTCCTATATCGTAGATCTCTAGAGCTCACACTTTTCCAATCTTCTTAGACTCATGAAAAATTTGACTTTCTCTTAAAGTACCTCATCCCTGGCCATTTCATTGCTGATCTTGCCTTCTTTCATCACGTTCCCCCATCAATTGAATCAATGCAGGGGGTTATACTGAACACATCACTTCAGCTGACAAACCTTCCTTTTATTACCACCATTCAGAATCTCTCCTTCTTTGAGCCTCAGTTCATCTGTCTGTATTACCCTATTCTAAAAATCTTGTCCTACTGCCCTTGTTGCAGTTATGTATTTGAAAGTCAAATCTTCTATTCAGTTCTAGTCTTTTCATGAGGAATGATTTAAAGTGTTCAATTTAATTAAATACAAATTCTTACCCAAAGGATTATAATCAGTTTTCTAGGTAGGTCACTCTTGATTCAAACCTTAGTTCCTTTGCCCTCTAGAATATGATACTCTAAGTCTTCTGATCCTTGAATGTAGAAGCCGCTAGCTCTTGTGTTATGCTGACTGTAGCTCCACAATGTTTGAATCATTTCATTCTGGCTATTCATGATATTTTCTCTTTGACCCGGGAGCTCTGGAATTTTGTTATAATATTCCTGGAAATTTTCATTTTGGGATTTTTTTTCAGGAGGTAATCAGTAGATTCTTTCAATTTTTATTTAACTCTCTGTTTCTAGGGTAGTTTCCCTTGACAATCCTTGAATTATGATGTCTAGGCTCTTCTTTTGATCATGGCTTTCAGGTAGTTCAATAATTCTTAAACTAGCCATCTCTAATCTCATTTCCACATTAGTTGCTTTTCCAATAATATATTTCACATTTTCATCTTTTTTTTATTCTTTTGATTTTATTTTATTGTTTCTTGATATCTCCTGGAGCTTCCACTTACCTAATTCTAATTTTTAAGGAATTATTTTCTTTAATGAGCTGTTGTACAGTCCTTTCCATTTGGCTAATTTTACTTTTTAAGGAATTCTTCTCTTCAGTGGATTTTTGGGCCTCTTTTAACATTTAGTCTATTTCTGTTTTTCAAAGTATTATTTTCTTTAGTACTTCTTGTACTCCTTTACCAAGCTATTGACTCTTCTTTCATTATTTTCTTGTTTCACTCTCATTCACTTCCCAATTTTTCCTCTACTTTTCTTATGTGATTTTAAAAATCCTTGCTGATTTCTTACAGAAATTATTTTTGGGCCTGAGATTAATTTACATCTTTCTTTCAGGTCTTGGATGTAGCTATTTTGACTTTGTTGTCTTCTTCTGAGTTTGTATTTTGATCTTTCTTGTCACTTTTCTCAACTTTCTAACATCAAGTTCTTTTTATGCTTTTTGTTCATTTTTTCAGCCTATTTCATGACTTTTGACTTTATGTCTAAAATTGGGCTCTGCTCTTAGAGTGGAGGAAGCACTATGCTGAGCTTCAGATTTTTCAAGCTGCTGTTTTCAAAGCTGATTCTGGTGATCTGTAAGTTATCAGCGCTTCCAAGGTAGTATGATCTATGGAGAGTTGTGTTTATTACTTTCCTGGCCTGTGGTCTAGTCTGTGAGTGGCCACAAGTATTCTTTTCTGCACTGGAACTGTGACTAGGGTCCCTGTTTCTCTGGGGCTGCACACTCTAGTATGCTAGTCCTTCTAATGTCAAGCAAAGAAGTACTTAGCACCTTGTTTCAATTATTTATTTAGCACCTTGCTTCAGTTCAAGTGTCTTTGAGCCTTGCCCTGATTATATCAAGTCTTTGTTAAGAAACAGAACCTGTTAATCCCACAGTGGGAGGGACTTGCCAAAGAAAGGAACAGGAAGGAGTAAGAGGTGGGCAGAACAGGGAGGAGCTAATGACAGATAAAAAGCTCAGCACAGCTGGGATGGAGCAGAACTGAAAAGGGTACAACTTGTGGTGTCTGGATCTCTGTTTGTCAGTTCCATCTGTGTTGATTTATGTTTGTTATACTTTGTACAGAAGCCCTGGGGACTTACTGGAAGCCCTAAAAGATGATTTTCTTGTTGTCTGTTTACAGAAATCCTAGAGGAGGGTTTCAGAGGTCCTGGGACTATACTGATAATTTGTGTTGAGTTCTCAGACCTCGTTTGTGGGTCTGTGTTGATTTCACAGGCAGACAGTGAATTAATGATGGTGCCAGCAATGTGCATGAATGTTGTTTTGGCTCTGTTAAGTTATGTCTTCCCAGAAAAAGAAACTGCAAAAGGACTTGAGGTAGACTGGACATTGTGAGCTTCAATATGGAATAGGAACTGGACAAGCAGCTGAGAGCTGCCTGTCTGTGAATCCAGGTAACAGTAAATTCAGGCAAAAGCTGGGACCATGGAAGAGGAACCATGGAATCTGAGAGCCAGCCTCAAGTCAAGATGAAAAGATCTCTCTTTGGGTACTTAGCGCTGACTGAGATCATGATTTACTGTGGCCTAGGGGTGGGAGAACTTTGTACTTTGTACCTTGAACCCCTTAAGGAGATTGAGTTAAGAATGATTAGAAACTAATCTCCAATCAAGAAGAAAGAACATTTTTTGACTGAGAAATTAAGACAATGTGACCTAGGGGTGGGAAAACTTTGACCTTTGTACTTTGTGGCCCTTAAGGATGATTGAGTTAAGGATTTACTGAATGATATATTTTGTTTAAAACTATGTGGCCACTTTAGTGATAAGTTGTTATCTTATATCGTTATGAATGCTGTACTTTGGTTTCTGTGAATGTTTTACCTTAGTTTATTGCTGAATAAATAGAGAGTTCACTATACTATATGGTCAGAAACTTAAAGCTATTCACAGCAGCCATCCTCTGGAGAGCTGCTCATGCTTGGCTACACAGTCCTCCTCCTTGCCCTGGTACTAAGATCCAAAACCATGTTTGGTCCATGCAACAAAATCCTGCTCGCAGTGCCATCAAATGGTCCTCTATAGTCTCCTTTGACCAGCTGTCTGACCCCACTTTCCTATTCTACAAATCAACCCTGTCTTGGTCTCACTTTACTGTCCTCACAGCCATGACTCAGTTACTCAGTTCAACTATTCACTGATCTCCCTTGTCCTTCTGGCCAAATCCCTTCTCCCTCACCCACACCTTTTGCTGCCCATACTCTACTAGTCCTCAACCCTGATTCATCTCTCTAATGCAAATTCTTTACCCAAAATATATATCCTCCTTTTCAAATTTTCCCATTTCTGTTGAAAGTAATGTTTTCACATCACCAAGATCCATAATTTTTTATTCATCTTGGACTCTTCCCTCTCTTTTCTCATCAGCATCCTAGTCCAGTAGATACTACCTCTACATCTCTCATGTTTATTCTCATTTATTTTTCTAATTACATAGTCACTACCTGGTTCAGGTTCTCATCATCTTTCACCTAAACTACTGTAATAACGTCTTAATGGTTTCCCTTCCTCCAGTCTCTCCCTATTTCCAATCTATCTGTCAACCAGCTACCAAAATCATCTCTCCTAAGACACAGGTTTAACCATGTCACTACCCTGCCCAAACATCTTCAGTGAATCCTCATAGCCTTTAGAAAAAAGATATAAACTTCTTAGCACTTAAGGGTCTCCATAATGTGGTACCAGTCTACCTTTCTAGCCTTATTCCAAGGCTCTGATACACACCTAATTGTCCAGATTTGGGGCTAGATGTCACTTCCTGGACATTTGCAAACAATGATATTTGTACACTAGCCATCATTCTTATCCTCATCTCAGTCCCACTGGAAATTTAGACTCTACCCCTGGAACTCTGAGCAATGATAAGTGAATTATCACTCCCCAGCTATCACTTACCAGGACTAATATCACTTCTCAGTCACCATTTCCAATTTATGTCACCATACACTTAACCCCTTCCTTTTCTAACTGTGTTATCTTCTACCCGTATTATGTCAGCTTCTTGACATCCTTTCTTATCTTCATATTTCCAGTGTAAATGCTGTATAATTAATTCATTCCTCCTTTTCACATCCTTAACATTTCAGTCAAATGAGAGTGCCAACTCTTCTATTAACTCCACATCTTGTATTTGTAAATTTACACTGTCTCCTGAATATCTGGGATGGACCAACCTAACCAATAAACAAATAAACCCTATCCTTGACTTTGCTACCTCTACTTAAATTCTAGAAAGAGCATTTATCACATTTTCTTCCTCAGACATTAATTCGTCAACCTCAAGCAACTCAGCCTCTGTCCTCACAGTTTCACTGAGACCATTCTGAAACCTCTTTCTTGCAAAATATAATGTTCTTTACAAAGTCCACATTTTCTTTGACCTGTTTGTTGTAAGTGATACTGTACACTTACTCACGATTTTCTCTGCCCTCAATGAGTTTACATTCGAATAGAGCAAGACCATACATAAAGGAGAATTGGGGTGGAGGAAGGTGTTGCATTTGGTTTGGCATGGTTTTGAAATGATTGGGAAATGATACAGTGACCCAATTACAGGCAAGATAAACATCAATCCCATTATCCCGGGGTCAGAGTCCAGGTTTTGGTGGGAATGGAATGAGGAAAAAGACTAGAATGTAGGTAATAAGGTTTGGAAATAATGTGTAAGTTAGTTTTATGGAAAAAAACTTTTTTTTACATTTCTTTTATTCTATGTTAGATGACTCTCTGGATAGTATAGGAAGGAATATATTTAGAAATGAACAAGATATCAACAAAAAACTAGGGGAAAGGAATATTAGAGCTTAAAAGGACCTTAGATATTCCCAGGCATCCAGTTCATAACCTCAAAGTCACCCTTCATTCTCTTCCCCATATCTGATCAATTTCCAAATCCTGACCATTCTACCTCCACACCTCCCAAATTAATCCCCTTCTTTCCACTCACAGGGATAATTCCATAGTTCAGGGCGTCATCACCTTTCAACTGGACAGGACTATTTTAATAGCTACCTAATTAGTCTCACTGCTTCCTATTTCTCCCTGTTCAATACATCCTTTACCTAGCTGCCAAACTAATCTTCCTAAGCTACGTATATGGCCATGTCAACCTCCTACTTGAAAATCTCCAATAACTTTCCATCATCTACAAGATAAAATACAGACTATTAACTTAGAATGGTATTTAAGATAAGCTCTCACCATTTTCCAACGTTATTTCATTATACTCCCCTTCTTTCAAACTATGTTCTTGTCATACTAAACTAATAACCATTCCTAGAATTCTGTTTCTTCATCTCCTGCCTCTGTTCACTTGAATAATCTGTTACCTGTGTTTAGAAAATACTCCTTGTTCATCAACATCTTTCAGAATCATGTTCTTTCTAGGCTCACCTTAGCATCACCTCTTCTGTGAAGCCTTCCTAGATTCCCAAGTTGCTAATGTACTCTTCTGCCTCAATCTTCCTTTTGTTTTGATGCTTTATAAACATGTATGAATGTGCCACCTCCAAGAAGACTATTTCATTTTTGTTTTTATATACCCAGAATCTAGCACAGTACTTTGTAGATACTAGATAAATATTTGTTGAACTGAATTGTTGAGTTAATCAAGTTTTTTTTTAAATACATATAAATATATTTTTTGCTTTTTGGAGGGGGAGGGCAGGGAAGTTGGGGTTAAGTGTGCCCAAGGTCACACAGCTACTAAGTGTTAAGTTTCTGGGACCAGATTTGAATTCAGGTCCTCCTGACTCCAGGGCCAGTGCTCTATTCACTGTGCCACCTAGCCGCCCTGAGATAATCAAGTTTTACTCCATCATTGGACAGATGAGGAAATTGAAACCCAGAGAGGTAAAGTGATTTTCCCAAGGTCACATGAGTAGAGGCAGCTAAGTGGTGCCTTGGATAGAGAACCAGACCTGGAGTCAGGAAGCCCCAAGTTCAAATCCAACCTCAGACACTTAACTGTATGAGCCTGAGCAAGTCATTTAACCTCTGTTTGTATCAGTTTCCCAATCTGTAAAATGAGGAAAATAACACCTACCCACAGGAGTTGTTTGGAGTTTCAAATGGAATAATAATTGTTATCTGCTTAACACAGTGCCTCACATCATAAGAGGTATACTATATAAATGTTAACTATTATTATTACTATCTCGATGATGATGATGATGATGATGATGATGATGATGATGATGATGACAATGACTTAAGTGATTTAACTATGACTTGAACTTAGGTTTTTTGATTCCCAGTTCAGTACATTTTCCCCTATGTCATTTTACCTTTCACACAATGGGCTCTTATAGAAATTCCTTAGTTTAACTCCAAAGTTAATTCCCAAAGTCTCCAGAAAAACAGTAAGTCAATGAAACATATGTGAAACACTGAACACATTGTCATTGGCTAATTGGGCCCAAAGATTGGAAACTGCTTCTAAAAGTTTCAATCTGCTAATAGTGATTCCTAACTATCCCAGCCCCCTGGCAAGATTTTCGATTCATTCTGGATAAGCCCTACTTAAAGAACAAATGATAGTACTTTGGGTTCTGGAATGAGTGAATTTGGCTTAGTACTGAAGAGGAAGTTAAAATTTCTAGTCATGTAGTTTCCACGTTTTTTTCCTTCTACATAGGATAGATCCCAATTTAGAATGCTAGCTGACTTAGGGATTTTCCCAAAGTAAATCTATTTCTAGGTAGTCAATTTGAAGATAGAGTCTTGGAGATGAAAGGGATACTTTATCATTATTATTATTATACATGTATACATGTACATATACTTTTATATGTATGTCTATGTGTATGTAATTGATTTCATCAGTATAAGGAGCTTCCCAGAAAAACACTTCTACCAAGACAGCTCTCATAGCTATTCTGCAACTGATGTTCTTAGAAAGTTGCCTGTAATGTTAAGAGGTTAGATAACTTGTCCGGGGTCATGCAGCCAATCTGTGATGAGGGCAGAACTGGAACCCATGTCTCCCTTGCTCTAAAGCCACCTCTCTGGGCAACACAATACATTGCCTCTTACTAATATTATCTTTTTAAATTATATCAATAATGATATTTCCACTTTTAAAATTTTTATTTTATTTTTTACTTATGGAATAAAACAAGCATTTCTGTAACATAGTATAATAAAAGATGATTGCCCACGAAACTGAAAATCTATTACATAAAACTTGCTATTCCTTTTAAATATAACTATAATATATAATTACATAATATATAAATATAATATAAACATATTTTATCTTTTTTTTTCTTCCTTCCCCACCCCAACCCTAGAGATGGCTACCATTAGACACATATCATAATGACTATAGAGCTGGTCTCCATGTCAGGAAAACCTCTGATACAGACTAGCTGTGTGATGCTAGCAAGTCGCTTAAACTCTCATGATCTCAGGCAAATCTTTAAAATATAAATTGATGAGCAGCTGCCCATCTGGATTAGTACAGTGAGTTTTTTAAGGAGAAATTCACTAAAATGATGAAATCAAAGCTCTAGTCTCTCTCAAAAAAGTAATATTATTAATCATAGGAAACTATGTGTTTTAATGCAAAGAATCATGGACTTGATGTCAGAAGACCTTGGATCAATACTGTCTTCAATTCTTACTAGCTGTGTGATCTTGAGAAATCATTTAACTTCTCTGAGTTTCTGCTTCTCCATCTACCAGATGGAAAAAATCATGCTTAAGTGCTTAAAGTGCACTTTATAAGCTTTAAGCCATTATGTAAATGTGAATTGTCATTAATTTTAATTATTTATCATTAATTATTAAATGTTATCAATTATTTATTAATTAACAACTAATTAATAATTAAACTTTACATCTATACAGCATTTCTATGCAGACGTATTTTAATATGTTATTTCATATAATCCTCACAACAAACCTGTCAGGTAAGCAGTAAGTTAATATTATTGTTGTTGACATTATCACTCTTATTCCTACTGAACCAAGGCAGCTAGGTGTCACAGGGGATAAAGTGCTGAATTTGAGAGTCAAAAAGACTGAAGTTTAATTGCTGACAGAGACACTTAACATTTGTCTGCCCCGTTTCCTCATCTGTAAAATGGGGGTGATAATGGTAATGATGACAATGATAACTACATCTACTTCCCAGGATTGTTGTGAGGATAAAATGAGATAATATATAAAGAGCCTTGAAAATCTTAAATCACTATGAACAATATTAGTTATTTTCTTATCATTTGTTATTACTGTTATTATTATGTAGAAATTGGTGCTTAGTGAGGTTATAGAGGCTATAAAGTATGGAGAATGGTATCATAGAGAAACAGGATGTTGCACTGGAAGGCCATTAGATTTGGAGTTAAATAACTTAGTTTCAAATCCTAGCTTTTCATTTACTATCTGCATGACCTTGTGGAAATCTCTTCATCTCTCTCTGTACCTCAGGTTCCTCTTCTGAAAAATGAAGGACTTGGACTAGGTGTTCTAAAAGGCAGCACAGTGAAGTAGAAAGCTGAACTTAGCGTCAAGTTAGTCTCAGTTCTGCCATTTGCTCTCTGTGGAACCTTGGCCAAATCACTCATCCTGCATGTGTCTCAGTCCTCTTGTGTAAAAATGAGGGAGTGGCCTTTAAGGTACCTTCTAACTCTAGATCCATGAACCTATGATACAACTAGGCCTAAAACTCATAGAAAGTTGAGACTTTCCTCTTGAACTCATCTCTCTCCATCTTAAGATCTTAAGGAAAAATGAGGAGATTAGGAATGACCTCATGCCCGGTACATCTTCTGCTTTACTCTGTCTCCTTAGACCCATGTGGAAAAGCTCTGCAACAAATTCATGTTATAGAGCTGCAAGACGAAGACCATTGGTGACTTCATCAGGTCAGGCCAGAGACTTTAAGGTAAGTCCTTGCCATTAGTGAAATGAAAGGAAAAGAAGGAAGAGAGAAAAAAAAATTGGCTTTTTTCTTCCTCCTTTCCAGACATGTCCATTTCTCCCCCTACCACCATCCCACCCTTTCTCCTTGCAGCAGCAGCAATCACACACAAGGCTGACACTCAGATGGATTACTGCACTGAGAAGGGTATTGGTGATTTTATTGATGAGTCTCTCAAATCATCACTAAAACAAAATAAGCTGTTCACTTCCCAGCTGGAGTCAAATGGAGTGATGACTGTTGTCTCACCCTTCTCTGATGATAAACGAGTCTCCCCTCCCTACTTAGGTCCTTGACCCAAATTCGCAGTAATTCCAGTGACCCAGGCAAGCCTTTAGAAAAAAAAAAACACCAAATGCCTAATGAAGCTTGTCTCGACTATTACTATTGTTCGCTGTCACTCTAACTATAATTGATTTTCTGAAGCAGCTATTTTTTTAATAATCAACTTAGCAGCCAAGCCTCCTAATAAAAATTAGATGCTTCTCATTCTCTTCCTCCACTTCTCTCCCCTCACCTACACCACCCCACCATCCCAAGGTTTTTCTGAATCATTTCAGATTCTTACTTCCCACTGGCAAACAAGAAAATGATAATAGTCCCTCATGTCTTTTAAAGACTCTTCTGGATAGAAGCTCCCAGAAATAGTTACCCATAGGGACTGATGAGGGATTTTTTTTTATCCATGTCTCTCCAGACACACAGTGCCCTGTAATTCAATTCACTTCAATCCAACAAACTGTTACTGGGCCAAACCACTGTGCTAGATGCTGGGAGCTCAAAGACAAAACAAGAAACAGTCCCTACCTTGAAAGATGCTACATTCTAGCAGGAGAGTTAACATAAATACAAATGAGTAATTAAGAAAATAATCAACCAAGCAACAAGCATTTAAGTGCCTCCTATGTGCCAGTCACTGGGTAGGCAAAGGGATAAGCCATAGGGATAAGAGCGGGTGACAAATAAAAAGCTGAGGTCAAAGTCTCCAAGGGGGGTCGTAGGGCTTGTGGCTTGTGGCTTGTGCCTACAACACATTGATATAGCTATTCCTTCTCCAGAGTGTTTGGGGGGGAGGGGGACTGGGGGTGGCGGGGACAGGATGGGCAGTGGTCCCTTAACCTAAAGGAAGGTGTTAGTAGAAAGCCAACACTAACAACTAAAAACATTAGGAAAAGCCTATTAGGAGGTATCACCTGAGTCCTGCGGTTCAGGAAGCTAGCTATTCTAAAAAGAGGAAAGAGAAGGGAAAGGATTTCAAATGAGGGGACAGCCTTTAACAAAAGAACATGAGATTTCAGAGATGGAATATAGTGTAATTTGACTAGAACAGAGAGACTATGAAATAGGGCAATATGAACTAAGACTGGAAGAACAGGTGGGAGCCACATAGTAAGTATGACAGTTTTGGCTTGGAGGTGAGAAGACCTGAGTTTGGACCTGAAGATAGCTCCTGAGCAAACTGTTCCATTTCCTCATCTATAAAACAGGGTAAATAATTCCTTCCACTTCAAAGGATTGTTGTCAAATGAGCTAACATACATGAAGTGTTTCCAAGCCTTAAAGCAATATAAAATATTAGTTATTATTGTTTTGTAATTATTATTACCAAATTTTAGCTGAATATAATTTGTTTAATCAAGTGATAGAGTCCCAGTGTTATTAGGGTTTAGATTCAAGAGAACACTCTCAGCCAAAGTAAAGCAAAGTTTATTAAAGATTCGCCTTAACGGGTAGACTCTTAAGGAGCCTAAGTATTTGTGGAGCTTGTATTGACTAGTGGGCCAGAATAATCTGACACAGAGTGAGTCTGTGCTAGATAATTCTTGGCCCCTTCATGAAGGCAAGATAAAGTTTATATACAGAAGGATTTGTAAGTGGTCTAGAGGAGGAGTTTGGGGAGGATCTTGAGGAGACTGAGGTCAGACTCCAGTAATGAAATTAAGGGTGGGAAGGCTACCTGGAGATGACAGACAATGGAGGGCTAGGCTAGGCCGAGAGAAACAGAGATTTGGGCCTAGCTATAAGGAAAGGCTTATGGCCTCCCACAAATCTCTCGTCAAATGGGAATATTCAATCAGAGTTCAAGGGGTTTCCCAGAGCCTGTACCCCATCACCAGGACCAGGGATTTAGATAATTCATCTTGGTCTATGTCTCTACATCAAGGAAAGACCATAACTATAGTATCTAAGAAGTTGCTGACCATCTTCCCTAAAAAAATCTTAGTCACAGAAGATACACAAGTCCCATTCATAGCCCTTATACTTAGTAGGTCCTTTATGTCTAACCTAAATCCCTTCTGTTTAAATGTAAATGGAAATAGTTAAATAATTTATTCAAGGACATAGAGGAAAAATAGCTTCTTAAAGGGGCTAGGACTCCTGATTTTCTTTTCACACAGTTAAACTCTGAGTGATCTCCAAGAATGTGATTCTATGGGATTCTGAATGCACTGTGACTATCAGTCAATCCATCCACTAGCTTTGATAAAATACTATGTGTCAGGTTGTGGGAGGCACTGTAGATACTTGGTCATTGAATGGGCATTGCCTCAGACAAACTGAGGGCTTGGAAAGACCTTCATTTAGAAAAGTCAAGGACACCCAAGGCATCCTGGGTCATCTTAACTTTTGTCTCTCCACTTGGGTCTTATATGACTGGAGGAGAGTGAAGCTGCTGACTTTGTGAATCTCTATCTCACAAATCCAATTCACTGGAAAATCAAGACAATATCCTCATAGTATCCCTGCTGTTCTTCCAGAACAAAAGACCAACAGCAACAACAAAGAAAAAAATGAAACAGGCCCTACCCTTAAGTGAGCTTATAGTCTATCAGCAGAGACAACATAAACATAATTTAGCATATACAACATGAGGAAAATAAATTCAAGGTAATGAGGAAGCACGAGAAGACTTCATGTAAAAGGTGATACTTGAGCTGAACTTTGAAAGAAGCTGGAGACTCTGATACAGAGATGAAGCTGCGAACTCCAGGTACGGGGTTCAAAATCATGGAGAAGAATCAAATGTGAGTAACAGCAAGAAGGTCAGTTTCGTCGAGCTATGGAGCATATTAAGTTGAGTGATATAGTATAAACCAGGAAAGGTAGCTTAAGGGCTTACAATTCCAACCAGAGGGGTTTATACTTGAGTCTAGAGGCTACAAGAGTTTATGGAGGGCAGAAACGACATGGTCAGAGCTGTGCTTGAAGACAAACATTTTGACAATAGGGAGATTGGAATAGAGAAGGGAAAGGCTTGAGACAGGGAAATCAATTAGTGATCTCCATGGTCCAGACAAGAGGTGAGGAGGACCTGAATTAGGGTGGACTACATGTATTCTTGTCCTACAATAAGCCATATATCTCTCCCCACAATGTGAGATGATATCCCAGGGCTTTACACAGCACAGTGTCCTGCAAACAATAAATGTTTATTGAATTGAATTCCATTTCAGAAGGACTCCAAGTTACTGAGACTCTACAGAGACTTAGATTTTAAAATGCAGTACCGTCCTAAGGAACTAAGATTAGTATAGGAAGAAAGTGGAGAAATGAGCCTGAGGGAGGAAAGGCCTTTACCCTTTAAGTTTCTGAACTTTTCTCAGACTGTGGAGGTCTGGGCCACAGAACTAGGGAAACTCAAAGGAAGCTAACAAAGGAAACTACAAATCAAAAGAGCCACCTCCAATGCAAAGAACCTTCTTGCATCCTTTCATCCTTCACTGCTTACTTCAGAAAGCATGCTACCTTAGGGTTCCCTCTCAAAGCTGAAATCACTGTATCTAAAATTGCTTAAGCTTAGTAGTGCCCCTGGGCCTCCCTGAAAGTAAGGCCAATTCCAGGCAAAATAGTAAAATAAGACAAATTTCTTTTCAATAGCCTCTGTCGACTTTGGAGCTCCCTCTTTCTCTCATTACCCTTTCATTCATGTTGTCCTCATCTTTCTTCTAGTACCTCAATTATAGCACTTCATCCATCTTGCTTTCCCTGACAACTGACCCATTCTCTGACTTTTCCCTCTCAACATCAAAACCTATCTGTCTCTTGTCTCCTCCCCCTCTCTCTGCTGACTAATCTGATAAATGCCCCAAAGGTACTCAGAACTAGTAATGACTTAATAAATTACTGCCCACTTCTAGCTAAAACATATGTATTGCAATAAGATTTTCAATGCTTTAATACAAAGTCATCCAGTCAATCAATAAACATTTATTAAGTGTCTACTATATACCAGGCACTATGCTAAATGTTATTACTACTGAACCACAAATGCTTAGAATGCTCAATCTCTAAAGATAAGATTCTTAACCTTTTTTGTCTTGGACTTTGTTGGTAGTCTGGTAAAGCATATGGACCGCTTCTCAGAAAAGTGTTTCTAAATATATAAAATAAAATACATAAGACTACAAAGGAAACCAGTAATATTGAAATGAAAATGTATTTTTCCCCTTACAGAATCATGAACCTTCTGAAATCTACCCACAGACTCCCAAATACTTGAACCTCTGCACTAGAGAAAATGCATATTTTACCTAGGGATGGAAGGTTACATAATGAAAAATGGAAATACGAAGGATATAAACAAGTACTTTGCAAAAAAAAATGCAAATAGTCAGACTAACTCTTGGAAGCAGATAAGGAAAATTCCCAGAATCCCAAACATTAGGTCAAATTTCAGGGAGGGCAGAGTGCTGCTACTCTCTCTTAAAAAGTATGAAATTAAATGTTGCCAACAGATCACAAAGGAAATGCCCAACTACCCCCTGACTGTCACATTTTTCCACTGGTCTCCTCAGGACACCAGGAGAAAGCAAGGTAATCCCCAAGTTTGCTGGAAAGATCTCCTACTGGAAATTCATCGCAAGACATGGTTGAAAGTTGCACAAGATAGGCATTGATAAATTGCAAATATGTATCATTGGAGGGAATATGATCCTATAGATGTATGTGATGTCAACAGATCAATGACATCATAGGTTCTTTTTAAGAGTTTGAATAGTTCCATGTGCAGAAAATTACTTAATCACAAAGACATCTTGAAAAACGAGACAACTACCTACCTGCAAGCTCCAGTGGCAGCATTACTTTATACTGATCAGATTAACAATATCTTTTCAGTAAATTCAAATAAGGATTAAAATAAAAACTTGACTAGCAACAATGCTCATGAAATGAGATGGTTAATTTAATTATCTTTTTAAATTGTTGTCAACGAGTAAAATTATTTCAATTTTGACCCTAGTTACCAAAAATCTCCCTAAAATGGATGGGTCTACTTTT
Source organism: Petaurus breviceps papuanus (assembly GCF_028583685.1). Classification (NCBI taxonomy): domain Eukaryota; kingdom Metazoa; phylum Chordata; class Mammalia; order Diprotodontia; family Petauridae; genus Petaurus; species Petaurus breviceps. Next base: position 18,876,454 of record NW_027186372.1, read on the forward strand.
CTGTTTTATTAAGAAGAGACCAGCAGAATCTCCCTTTAACTATTCAGTATCTTACAGGAAAATTATTGTTCACATAATTGAGCACAATACAATATTATAGACAGACTCTCCAAGCTGGATAGTCTTTCAAAGGTTATCTATCTAGGTCAATCCATACCTGAAAAGAAATTCCCTTATATAATATCCCAAAAAAGATCAGAGATAAGAAATTCTTGCCTCCCGATGCAGCCAATACTAATTGGACAGCTCTGATTGATAGGAAAATTTTCTTACCTCAAGGTGAATTGACTTGAAAATTTCCACTGGCTTAAGGTTATACCATAGTGAGTTCTCCTAAATTCCCGATAATAGTTTGTGTTTATCTTCAGGTTAGTGGTGGTGATTTTCCTGTGAGTTCCCTGAAAGCAGGAACTGTTTTTTGCCTTTTTTGTATCTCTAGCACTAATCACAATGTCTGGCACATATTAGATGTTTAAAAATGTTTATTATGACTGACTGATTTGCTTCTGAAAACAGTATGGAAGGAGAATAAGGTTGAGTTCATAATTAATTGAAGACTTGATACTGGCAGTTTCTAGAGCTCATAAGAATGAGGGCACTGGATTTCTATTGTCTAATGCTTAATTCGATGCACTTTATATTATGAAGATACGAAACATGGAGATAAAATAATGAAATACTAGCCCCACTTGGGATAGCTATTATGAAGTTTTAGGCTTTTTAAACTTTTAAGTCAACTAGAGGGGTCATTCCATTAACCCATGTGCACTGAGTAGTTCAATAGTCTGGAGTTCCTTACCCAACTTGCTTCACTGTATTCTTGATGATTGCAGAACTTACAGAGGCCATTAAGTACCTGGCCACATCGTCCTCTATGACTCTCATTCACCTCATGGCCAGTAGAGTGGATGTGTATTCTCCAAACCCAAAAGAGAATAGTAGACTCAGGCCACGAAAAGGTAATGGGCAGAAGACAATCTCTCCAAGATTACATTCCATAAAACTGAATTGGCAACATCTGCTCAATCTACTGTAGATAAACAGTGAACTATTTTCCATCTCATTAACTGAGAGGATGAGATATTAAATAAACCCCAAGGGCCTCATGCTTTGTTATCACATTTAAGGGTTGGCCCAGACTTGCTGCATTAGCTAATATGTGCAATAGCAAGACAGAGTCTTAAAATTAGTGTGTTCTTCTTTCTCTGTCTCTCTGTCTCTCTCTCTCTCTCTCTCTCACACACACACACACACACACACACACACACACACACACTCATACACTGCCAAATGACTTAAAACCAAAAGTTCCTGTTAAATCTGACTGTCTCTCTAATTACCAGTCACTTAGCTTAAATTATTAACCATGTCCTCAGCAGTGATATATGATACCTGTAGATCCCTGAACAGGATTCTAATAGAATTATCTAATTCTATTAAACCACAAACAACTGCCCATTAAATATTTATTAGCCAACTTGCATTCATTTAAGATAGATTAGAGTGTCAGCAAACTGCTATGCTCCCTCTATCCAGGGCTCTGTCTCACAGAAGGAAGCATCAAAGCAGCTAATCAGAATCACACCTATTGATCAACTACCAATTACCTGTTTAATCAAAATCAATGGATATAAAAAGAGTTTAGAAGAACTTACAAGCCATACTATGGATTTTTTTAAGTACTTGGTTAAATAAGTAAATTGGTTAGAAACTAGCTAACTTGATTTTAAACACTCTGGTTTTACAATTAGGTAAGAATACTAGATGTTAAATAATTTATATGTATGTGCATGTGTGTGTATACATACACACACATATATGAACATTGAGTTGTAGTTCTAAGGGAAAGGTGGAAAAGATGTCAGTTTCAAGCCACTTAAGAGATTTTCTTGAATATCATGTTGTCAGGCTAATGTATTTTATTTTCTTAAAAGCATATGCAGGCTGACCTAACACCTGAACAGATAGCACTGTTTCGTATTGCAAGCATGTGGGCAGTATTTGACAATTAGATTATGCAGGATAGCAAGTGTTCATTCACTAAAAATGTAAGGACCATCTGGAATCTCCCAGAGGATCCAGGGAAGAGAGAACAAGAAAAGTTATTGCTCAAACCATGCCACTGTAACATCAATCATTCAAAACACAAATTGTAGATCAATTCTTAAGTGCTGAAAAGATGAAATAAGAAAACAAAGTTGAAAGCTGAGGGTTAGGGGAGGGCTTTCCATCTGAATCCAGTTCCATAATTCCTCAATAAAAAAGAAAAAGCAAAGCCATATAATATAGGAATGACAAAGGAAATTACTATAATAGAGCATGCTATTGTTAAAAGATGGAAACCATAGACTGATGCCTCTTAGATTAAAAATATTTTAACATTCTACTAATTAGTTATATGACCTTGAGTTAATCCCTGATAATTAAATCAATGAACATTTATTAGGCACCTACTATGAGCAAAGTACTATGCTAGGTAATAGGAATATGAAAACAAAGGAACTTTATTATCAAAGAGCTTGAATTCTATGAGGAGATACAGGAGATGCCACATGTACACAAGAGACACAGAAACAAAGAGGAAAGAGTGGGAGAAGGCAGGTAAAAGGGAAGGGGGAGGGAGATCTGAATCAAGAGAGACCTTGCATAGAAGTTGGTGTGTGAACTATGCTTTGAAGGCAACTAGAGATTTGAGGCAGAGGTGAAAATATTGGAGACCACCTGTACCAAGGCATAGAGGTGAGACAAGAAACATTATGAACAATAAACAACTAGCAATTCAACTAAATTGGATGGTGATAGAGACTATATGAAGGGAAGTAAGAAGAAATAATATTGGAAAAGTAGGTAAGAGGCATTTGATTTAGGACTTTAAATGCAAAGTTGTGGATGTTGTATTTTATCCCAGGAGGTAATAGGATACCTCTGAAGTTTTTTGAGTGGAGGGGGTGGTGGATGATACTAGATATGGTCAGATCTGTGTTTTAGTAATATCAATCATAAGAGTTGACTCCAAATAATTACTAATAAGAGAAATGTAAATTAAAACAATTCGGAGATTTCCCCTCACAGCTATCAAATCAACAACAATGATAAAAGAAAAAAACCCAGATAATTATAGAGGTTCTTTAAGATAGGTGCACCAATATGCTTTTGAGGCAGTTACAAATTGATCCAACCGTTCCAGGCACGATTTGGAATGATGTGAGCAAAATCTGTAAAATAGTCATATACTTCAAGCCAGTAATTCCTGTAGTAGATGCATACTCCAAGGAAGCAAAAAAATAGGAAGTTCAGAGATACAATAAAATAATCATAACTAAACTCTGTACATCATACATACACACAATCTACGTCCATTGATTGAGGAATAACTGCACAGGGAGGAATGGTGATATCTGAATGCAAAGGAGTATTATTTTATCCTATGAAAAATGAATAGAAGGGGCGGCCAGGTAGCACAGCAAGTAAGAGCACCGGTTCCAGTGTTGGGATGACCTGGATCAAATCCAGGCTCAGATACTTAGTACCACACCCAGAAATAATAACTGGCCGTGTAACCTTGATCAAGTTACTTAACCCCAATTGCTTTTAGAAAAAAAATGAATAGAAATAGAATTAAGAGAAATCTAGAAAATCTTGTGTGGTTTAGCACAAAATGTAGAAAGTAGAATCAGTAGTCCAACATACACAATGACTACCATAATGCAATCCATAACTTAAAAAAGCAATAGAACTATGTTGAATTGTAATGTACATTCTCAGCCCTGCAGAACCGATAAGTAGGAAAGATGGGACCAAAAACGTAGAATGTAGTATATATACACTATCAAATGCATTTCCTGTGAAAGTTGGTTTTGAATACATGATTTTGTCATTCCTATTACAAAGGATTCAATGTAAGCAAGGACAGTTTTGAGGAAAAATGAATGAGGCATAATAAAGATAAATCTATTTCAAAATAAAATGAAATAAAGCTAATAATATTTGCATGAGTTTTTTTAAGGAAGTTTTTTTGTAAACTGTTAAGCTATATATAAATGTGAGCTACTATGATGATTCTTTGAAATATCATTACCTTTAAAGTTAATTAGCCCTCTAAATCTGCACTGAACACACATCCCTTTCCCCCTTTTAGTCATGCCATATTCTCTTGGCTAAGAAGACATGTCTATCTCCTGACTATAACCATAATCAGAGATCCCAAAAATACATTCTAGGGGAAACAAACAAAAGGGAGAGTAAAATAGAGAGGCAGCGCTCACACAATAGAGAGAGAGGGGAAAGGAGGAAAAAATCTGGTACCAGATCATTACCTTTTCTCCCTTTCTTCCTGTAAAGTTCTACTTTGATGCCCAGCATAGACATGACCTTGGATTCTTGAATGTTACATCAGTAAAGCCTGAGCTCTGTCAGCTCCTGCCAAAGTAGAAAATCTGTAAGTTTGAGTGTAGCATCTGTTGTCTTGGGCCCACCACAACTAGGTTTGGAGTGGCTGATCAAACTTAGAAAGTTTGCCTGGCAAATAGCACTCATTTCTCTCTCTCTCCTTCTCTCTCTCTCTCTCTCTCTCTCTCTCTCTCTCTCTCTCTCTCTCTCTCTCTCTCTCTCTCTCTCTCTCTCTCTCTCTCTCTCTCTCTCTCTCTCTCTCTCTGTCACTGTCTCTGTCTATATATCTTTCTCTATCTCCCCTCACCCCCAACAGAAACTCACAAAACCATATATTAAGGAGGGAGGTCAATCTTTCTCACTGGAGAGAGTGACTGCCCTGATAAAATGTCAGATGTTTTGACGTATTTAGATTCTTCCCTTCAAACCTGAACTTTTGGTCCTCCAAATTTCTTTGAGGCCTCTCTCCCATAAGGCAATACTGATGTGTATGATTTGTTTCACCAGAAAATATCCCAGGATTCTAGCACAGGATCATTCATACATGTAAGCAGAGTATTTCCTGATTTGAAGCCCCCCACACACAAAAAAGGCCAATATATTCCCAAAATATCTTTCCTCATACAGGGTCTCACATTCCCATCATTGGAGTTATTCCTTTGTGTAAAGGTACTAGCTATAGAAGGCCTTTTAAAGAAAAATTTATTTTGCTTTTTTTTTTGGAGGGGGAGGGCAGGGCAATTGGGGTTAAGTGACTTGCCCAAGGTCACATGGCTAGTAAGTGTTAAGTGTCTGAGTCCGGATTTGAACTCAGGTCCTCCTGACTCCTGGGCCAGTGCTCTATTCACTGTGCCACCTAGCCCCCCCCCCCCCCCCAGAAGGCCTTTTTTAAAAGGAAAATTTTTCCATATTCCCTTTGACCCAGAGATCCCCCTGTCAAACATATAATAATTAAGTAATAAAAGCTAGTCAGCCAGTGAGTAAACATTTATTATTGACTGACTGATATATCACTTCAAGGCTTTCAAAGTGCCTTACAAGTATTATATCATTTGATTGTCACATCTATCTTGGCAAGTAAATGTTATTATCATGCCCATTTTACAGATCAGGAAACGGAGGCATGCATAGGTTAAGTGACTAGCCCCAGGGTCACACAGTTACTGTCTATTGAACTCAGCCTTTTCTGACTCCAGGCCCATGGGTTTTATCCACTGTGACAGCTATAGACCACCTAGCTGTCTATTCCCCAAGGAAGTCAATGATAACAAGAAAGGCCCCATAAACACCAAACTTTTTACAGCAGCACATTTTGTAGTAGCAAAGAGCTGGAAACAGAGTAGACATTCAAAACTCTGTTACTTTGGATTTTATGTGGGGGCCAAATAAGATCATCAGAAGACATTAAACAGTAAATAAAAGGAAACTAATTCAGCAAGGATGTGCAACACGGTCACAGTGATTAACTTCTAGCTTTTCTGGATGCGCCCACCCCCCATTTCTACACAGAAACACATCTAGTCATATGGTGAAGGATGTGGTGACTCACATGATCTTCCAAAATCTACCAAGTTCAAGGGGTCCTGACTGCATATGATAGGAACATGTAACCAGAAAGCTCTGATAGAGAAACAGGAGGTAACTGGGTCCCAGGACCTTTTAGGGGAAACTATTCCTATTGTTTCAATTGCTATATGGCCCAATGTATAGAGGGTGGGGCCTGGAGTAAGGAAACCTCATCTTCCTGATTTCAAATTGACATCGGAAACTTACTAAATTGTGTGACCCTGAGACAAGTCACTTAACCTTGTTTGCCTTAAGTCAATCCAGTTTGCTTCAGTTTCCTTGGGCATAAAATGAGCTAAAGAAGGAAATGGCAAACCACTTTAGTATCTTTGCCAAGAAAACTCCAAATGGGGTCATGGAGAAAATGACATGAGAGAGTCATGTGACTAAAATAACTGAACAATAACATTCTTATTGTAGAAGGAAAGGAGGAGGGGAAGGTTTAGCCCATTTTGTGGGGAAATGCATAAATAAATTAGAGTTCATGAACATAACAGACATTTAAGTGCAAGAAATGATGAATGTGATGGATATAGAAAAGCTTGGGAAGATATGAACTGATGTAAAGTTAAAGAAACAGGACAAAAAAATAATATACACAATAACTACAATGTAAATGGAAAGAAAAAATGATAGCAAAGCATTTGAAACTGAATGCAATGAAATTATAATGAACACGTTTTGCTTCAAAGAAAAGATACAAAATAGTACCTACCCCTGCTTTTTTTGCAGAATTGGGCACTATGAGTATAGACTATTGCATGTAATATCAGACTTACACAATGTATTGTTTCATTCTGAAATTTCATTTTTCCTTCTCTCTTCATTCCTCCTTGTTATAAGGGAGGATGACTGAGAATGGCTAGGGGTGGAAGAGAAAAAAAGTTGGAAATGTAAGTGATATTAAAAAAAGATGTCAAAATTATTACAATAAATAAATGCATGTCCTTCTTTTAAGGTGTTACCATAATAGTATTCATTGACATGTATTACTTTATGAGAATAACTTCTATTACTTTGTAGGAATCTGAAGAGCTCATACAAAGCTTTAGTAAGTTTCTGTAGTAAAGAATCAGTGAACAAAAATCAAAGGAATCTGGAAGGAAAAGGCCAGCCCAGATGGGGTGCCATGATTGAGGGTCCTGTCCTGAATAAAGGTAGAAAGGAAGCGGTGAAAGGGAGAGAAGATCAGGAAGAAAATTCTCACGTCACAATTTTCCCCAGGGTCACAGAGTCTTAAAACCATAAAATTGTAAAGCGGAAGGAGCCTTGGAGATCATGTGATTCAACATCTTCATTTTTCAGATACAAAAACTAAGGCCCACAGAAGTGCTGATTTGCTCATGAGCACACATGATTTTAGTGGCAGAGCCAGAACTGGAATGCATCTTGCCTCCCAGTACATGTCTCTTTTCACTGCTTTATTCTGCCTTCCTACTATACTTCCTACCTTTCCTGCAATCTTCTCCCACTCTGTTCCATCCTGCCCTCTACTACCAGGTTAGCCAAGAGATAGCACTTCTCAGGAAGATCTGAGTTTGAATCATACCTCAGATACTTCCTAACTCTCTGACCTCAAGATAGTTACTAAGGCTCTGCTTCTTCATTCACAAATGAGAAGTAAATGGCATTTCCCTTTCAGGGTTGTTGTGAGAGTCCAAGGAGACCATGTATTAAAAACCTTAAAGTACTAAATAGATATTAGATATTCCTAGAGTCAGGAAGACTTGAGTTCAAATTCAGCCTCTGACACTTACTAGCTGTGTGACCATGGGCAAATCACTTAACTTCTGTTTGCCTCAGTTTCCTCATCTCTAAAAATGGGATAATAACAGCACCTACTTCCTAGAGTTGTTGTGAGGCTAAAATGAGACATTTATAAGAAAGTTCCTGGCACATAGTAAGCACCATATAAATGTTAACTATTACTCTTTTTTTTTTTTTTTGCTTTTTAGAGAGGGGAGGGCAGGGCAATTGGGATTAAGTGACTTGTCCAAGGTCACAGGCTAGTTTTTGTGTTAAATTTCTGAGGTTGGATTCAAACTCATGTCCTCCTGACTCCAGGGCCGGTGCTCTATTCACTGTGTGTGCCACCTATTGGCCACTAGTTGCCCCCTAGCTATTACTCTTAATTCACAGTTTTCATCACGTCTGCTTCCTGGTACGACAATTTTATAGCACTAATATGAGGTTCAGATATGTTAAGTACTTTGTAAACTTTAGAGGACTACATAATGCAAGTTGTTATTTTGAGTAGATAGTGAGCACCTCATTACCAAAAGGCAAAAACAGAGCACTATCTGGGAGTAATTTCCATTCCCACAAATGCTCATGTCCTTCCTGAAAATAATCGCATCCTGGTCCTTTCAGATTCTTTACAAAGACAAAGCCTTTGGAAATGTATCCATCCCTTGAACAACATCAAAAACCTGTGATTTAATTACAGTAATTACCTCAACCTGAATGTTGCAAGTTTTAAGGAGGTGCTTAAGGTGATTAAATGATTTATCTTGGGATGTGAACCCAGGTTTTTCCCAGATGAAGACTATCCACTAGGCCCAACTGCATCAGAGAAACATGCTGCCTTCCTATAAACAAGCTTCATCACCAACATATTAAACTGCAAAAGATGTAGGGCAAAAGGGGTAGAGTGGTGGATGAGCTTCTCCTCCTTACTGACCTTATATTTGGTACACACACCTAAGCAGTGCTGGCGCTTTCTCCTTCTGCAGGACAGCCTCCTTACTGACTTAATAGAAAACAGGAAACCTAGAAATAAAGAAACGCTTTATAGGCTTGTGGAGATACATCAGGGAATAAATAAATGTCACTATTGTATAGGCAGAAATAACGGATAAAATAAAGTCTAATTCCCTAAGGTGTAAAAAAAAATGCAACTCTTGGCCTCTCCACTAGAGTTACTCTTTAAAGGGCAAAAAGTACGAATCAAGAGTTTTTCTTTGGAGATGCATTCCAGGATCATGTTGTCAGCTAACCTGTTAATAGGTTATTTCTCCTTAGCTCGCAGTCAAAACAGAAAGGCCTGGAGAATATTCAATGAACTGAATCCCCACTGCTGTCTCTTACAATTCTTAGACAAAGAGAGAAAACAGTTTTGTTCGTTTCCCTTGACAATGCACAAGCCTCCCCAGAGAGGACATCCTAGTCAGCTAAGAGAGCTACTTCTAAATATCTCTCTTCAGTTATTTTTGAACTTCCAGCTGGGGCTCTGCTTTTACCTTTGTGGCCAAGGGAGTGTGAGTGGGAGCTGCTCCCCTTTCCGGCTCCACAGAAGGGATACCATCCCAAGGGGGAGACAGCTTCATAACCATGCCTTCGAAGTAGGTATCTATCTTTGTCCCAACAAAAAGAAAAAGATGCAGGGAGAAGCACAGCAGTATCACCTACAGCTGTTGGATGACAGAGAGAAAGCCTTGTCATGTGTTAGTCATAAGCCTGGGAATGAAAGTAACACAGGACAGATTAATGGAAATCAGCACACTGGTCTAAAATGAATTTCTTATTTTACTATTTTGTTTTAATCGATTGCCCTCAAATCAAACACTTTATAAACATTAGGAGTTACAGAGGAGAAAAGTGTAAAGGATACCATCGAAGAAATGTTTGAATAAAAAACACCAGGCTACTCCCCTGTAAGAGTGAGGGGTAACCAATACACAACTTATATGTTCCATTGGTATCCTTCAAAGTCAAGAGAAATGAGATCAACTTCTTGTATATTTGGCAGATACCTTGTTATGAACTTATGAGAGTAGTATATGGAGAAGAGTCGCATAGGGTGGGCAGACATGAATGCATTGTAGGCTACGTCATTATGGAAGAACTGTCTACATCAATGAGATCACAGATGTCCATGAATATATTGTATGAATAGAACAGATAGTTTTCAATAGGAATCCTTTTATTTTTATTCTCATCAATACCATTTTATAATGTATATTCCCAGCCATAGGACTTCAAGAATGACACAAAAAAATGTGTGCCAAAAAACAACTTCTTGTGCTTTTTTAGTCTGTAGAAGATGAAAGATGGATAGGAAGATAGATAAATACATGTATACATATATATATACACATATCTTTATGTTTTATATACATACATATATTGGAAAGGAAAGATATTGGTGAATATGATTGATTGAATGACAAACAGTATCTTGGGATGGGAGGGGAAGGCTGTATAGAATTTCTGAAACCTGATGATTATTGGAAACATGTTGCACAGTCACAGAATCATTGAAAAATTATAGGTTTAGAGAGAGAGAGGCTCTTTGAAACCATTTAGTTCAATTCCCACATGTTATCTATGGGCAAAATGAAACCTTAGAAAGGATAACTTGCTCAACTTCACAAAGTTGGTTAATGTCAGCTCCAGAACTAAAACCCTCATTTCCCGGTTCCTAGTTCAGTGATCCTTCCGCTACATTACATTGTCTTCTCCGTTTGTTTTGCATCTTCTGCAACTTCCCATTTGGATTTCTGAAATAAGTTCCAAGTACCTAGAGCCCCAATTCTTTGGCATCCACAAGATGCCCCCTGAGTGCATGGGGAGCTCTGATGCAGTCTAATTGCCAGATTGGGATACCCACTTCCATGTTCTGTGTCAATATCTCCAATGGGGATAATGCTGAAGTATGTGTCACTGGTAAATGTGTCCTGCTTGTTGGTGGAATACTCCTGAATTCCACTTGTACTGGCTAGATAAAGGATCCATCATGAAAACTTCTGCTGGAGGGAATGTTTGTATGCATGATCACAGGTGTGAAAACAGTTAAGAAAAGTGGTGGCAGCACTAACCCTCTCAGCAGACCAAGCACAGTGTTGCCATTTGGAAATTCACAATCCTCTTGGCTTATTCCCCATCTATTCTCTCACAGGTTGGGATGGAAATAATGTTCCAGTTCAGAGTGTCAATAGCACCACAGCAGAAGGGTTGGCGTAGGTAATGAGTTTATTTTGACTGCCCAAGGTCAGATATTTAACAATATTCCAAAGTTTAAGTATTGTACACTGAACGCTATTTTTGCTCCTCACTTGAAAGCCTCACAGCTGCTAATATTTACAGAAATAGAAAGCAATTACAGTTTGCTGCCACAGGAGGAACTTAAATAATTTAGCACTCATAATGCTTCTGATTCTTTTCATGCCTTCTTTTCTCTAAAACCAGCTGCTTCGTGCTCTCAGACAGAGTTCTCTACATTCAGAAAGTGGAGCTGGCCAGATGTGTAGTGCACAGTTTTTGCTATCCCCCCAAATGAAAGGCTCAAGACTTGGTGCAGAGGGCAGTTCTCCCACATTTACCCTTCACTTCCTCTCCTTTCTTGCCAATGTTGAAACTTGGGAGCCATCTGCCCTGGCTTAATCTGGACAAACTGGCATATATACAGAGGGTCATAATGTGATTTCACTAATTAAACTAATTTACTTCAGGAGCCATTTCCATATCATGAGAAAGGGAGGTGGAGAGTAAAAGGAGAAGGTAAAAACTAAATAAGCTTTACACACAGTAAACTGAGAAGCGTTATGTTTCAAATGCTCCTGGAATCTTCTTTGGACTGGTCTGAGAGCCTCTTGTTGAGATGTGGTGGGTGATCCAGTGATTTCTTAACAGAGCCAACAAATTGTGTGTGTGTGTGTGTGTGTGTGCATGCAAAATCATTTTGAGCTGGAGTTTGGATTAGAATGTTTCTGATAACAGGCCCTCACACAATATATCTGATAGTAAGTTAAATAACTTTTTGTTTAAAAAGGAGAATTAGCTTTCATCTAATGTGATATAATAGAAAGGGCATAGTCAGAGGACCTTTGTTCAAATTCTGGCTCTGCCGCTTATTCCCTGATTGGTACTGGGCAAATCACTTTACCACTTTGGGCCTCAGTTTCCTCATGTGTAAAATCAAGGAGGTGATCAAAACTATCTCTCTGGTCCCTCCTGGCTCGTAATCTATGATACTGTGTCCCTGTGCTCTTCAAGTTTCCTTCCAGCTCTAAAGCCACGATCCTGGAATACTAATATAAAATATTTCAGGGCTTTCTGGCCACTCTGGGCCTTGCTTTTTGTTTTTTCTTCTCCTCTGCTTCTTTTTGTTCCCCTGCTGATGGTCATGTATCTTACTAGTGCAGTGCATCTTATCTATTCATGCTGCATACAGGGGGAAGGCAGCTTTGCTATGCTGGTCAAATGCTTCTCCTTGGATATTAAACATTCAGGGCTTATTTCTGTTGCAAGAAAGGATTGATTGCTAGAAATAGTCTTCTGCCAGGGGTGCATGTTAACAGTTTCTACCATTACAATCTTCTGTGGAAGTTGACAATCTAACTCCTAAGTCTGGATACATGTTGATTTGTCTCTTGGACTGTATAGGTGCAGACATGGAAAATAATAAAAATAATAATAATAATGCTAGCTGATTGACAGAGCTTAAAAGGCACCAGATTGCCTTGCAACATGACATATTTTGGCAAAATTGAAAATGTGAATCTAAGGCCAATATTTGGCTAGCTTGCAGGAGGGGAACTTACTAATAAAAGGAGGGATAACCTTTCTATTTTTATTGTCTTTTATTTAAATTTCCATTGAGATTCCATGAAGCCTATGTCACAGTTATATTCACTAACACAGACCTGCATTTATATATCACTTCTACATCTTTAAGTGCTATATGAATTTCAAGCTGGAGGGGGATTAGAGAAAATTGAGCCCAAACCCCAAGTCTTGCTAATGAGAAAAATAAGAACCTGAGAGGTTAAATAATTTGTCCAAGACCACACAAAGGGTAAGGAGTAGATCTGGGATTGAACCCCAGGTCTTTGACTCCCAAACCCATGCTATTTCCACTATGCAACACTGCCTTTGTTACTTCATTTGTCATAGAATGAAAGGAAGTTTTTGCTTCATGCAAAAGTTAATTCTCTTGCTGACCTGTTTAGAGCAGCTACAGATCTAGGTGCTTTTCTTGTACTTTTTTGAAGAGGTAGCATGCAGTAGTGACTAAGTCAGGGATGGAGAACCTGTGGCCTCAAGGCCACATATGGCCTTCTAGGTTCCTGGGTACACGTTTTTGACTGAGTCAACGTTTTATAAAACAAATTCTTTTATTAAGGGGATTTGTTTTGTGAAGTTTGGATTCGGTCAAAGGGCTATGCTTGAGGACCTAGAGTGCCACATGTGGCCTCAAGGCCATAGGTTTCCCACCCCTGGCATAGGGTATAGGACTTAAAGTCAAGAAGGCCCAGATTCAAATCCTGCTTCTGACACAATAGCTGTGTGACCTTGGACAACTCACCTAACCTCTCTAAGTCCCCATTCATCTGTAAAATGAGGAAATAGATTGGACTAGATGGCCTCTGACACTCATTGACTTTTAAAGCTATGATCCTATGATCAGTGACCTACTTGAACTAGAAGTAATAAGAGAAGCCTATGGGGAGCCCAGGTCAGCCACGCTGAATTTTGCATATATCCTGCCATATCACCTAGCATGTGAGTTCTCATGCGGATTGATGACCACCACCCACAACAATGAATAGTTACCAGATTATACTGTGGGGCCTCCAAGGACCAGAGCCTGGTCCCTCTACAGCATAGCTGAACATAAATCAAAGCATGTAGTAGGTGCCCAGAAAAGATTAGCTAACATGAATTGAATTAAAACAGATGAATTGGATCGCAAACTCTTACCAAATACTGGTTGATTGGTTAACTGGTTGAATAAATGACTGGAGCAGGCAGATACACACAAAACAGATAAACAGATTTAGAGAATCATGATTTTCCCTTTCTTGGTGGCCTTTTAATAAGGGAGATTGGACAGACATTGAACAAGGAGGCCCCTGAGAAAGATTCCCATTGGAAAGAGCTGAAACAGAAACAGATAATGAAATGGGGAGTAAGGTTTGGTGGAAAGCAATAGATCTCCACCCTATAAATACAGCTATTCAAAGGCACAATTCTATTTCATGGTGTCATAGAAAGAACACTAGATTTAGTATCAGAGGACCTGGGTTTGAATCCCACCTATGTTATTTACTATCTATGTGCACTTGGGTAAATCATTTAACCTCTCTTAGCTTCATTTTATTCCTATATAAAATACTAGATGATCTCCAAGATCCCTCTTAACTCTAAAATCCTATGATCCTATTTAACAAACCTACATGATAGGTAGAGCAGATATTCTCCCTTTTTCCAGATGGGGAAACTAGAGCCGAAGAAGTGGGTGATTTTTCTTAGGTTACATGACTATTTAGTGAGACAAGAATCTGTGTTTCTGAACTAGTAGTTCAGCACTCTTTCTGCTCCATTGCCGTACACATCAGTAAAAATCTTTTAACTAAGTTTAAAAAAAATCAGACTCAGGGACTAGGGGTAAAATGCTTTCTTCAGAACTGCTTAGATGAAATACAGACGACACAAAGCTCCTTCTCATTAAATATATATGTTTCATGACATATGAGATCAATCACAATAACAATTCAAGGTAAACCCATTTACTGTAATGCTACAAGTCATAATTATATGAAACCAAGAGAGAAAGTTATATGGAAAATAATAGTTATTCCACTTACCTCATTCTGGACTGACATCTTTTTGCATGTGTAACCCAAGTTTCAAATGAAGAATTTGGAATGCTGCTACATTGGTATGATTCAGAATGGGTAGAGAGAATGATTGCTCTCTGCATACCTGAATGAATGATGGAGTTTGAGAAACTTTGGAGTGGAGAGATATGTACAATTGCATATTCTTTTTTGGGAGAGACACAAGGAAAATGAGAAAAGATTTTAGAATGTAGACATGTAGAAGGAAAATCGGCTCTTCAATAAGTTGTTGATTTACAACTTGCTTCCTTAGAGATTTCAGGGAATTTCCTCTTGGGTCTCTCCCTTGGTTGAATAGAGATATCTTGCTCCCAGCATGAAAGTTTATCTATTCTGTATATTTTCTGGCATACAATATAACTTCTCTGTTTTCTTGGATATATGGGTTTGCTTACTATTCACTATCTGTGATTATCTTTTGTGTAATTAGCATTTGATGGGAATGAGTCAAGCTTGAGGATATATGCTTGGGGTGCCTCTTCTCCTTCAAGGGATAGTGACCAGGAAAGCAGCTTGAATTAAATAAAATGAATAAAAAAAAAGTTAATTCTCCAAGACCAGCAATATTTAGGGGAACAGTCTGGTATCCCTTTCTCAGGGAAGAACAGTGCAACCAACTTTATGGCCCCTGCTCCTGTAACCCTCCAGGAAGGAATCAAAGTCTCACTTGGAAAGGAACAATCAAAAATTCAGAGATATCTATTCATTACTCCCTGAAAGCCACATTTAATCATGTAGATATACATATTACACACACACACACACACACATACACATGTACACACTCAACACTTTTCTGTTTCCCTTCCCACATTTTATCTCCTCGTGTTCTGGGCTTTATTGGGGATAGAAGGTAATACAATGCATAGTTCTTAGTCTTGAGGGATTTAGAATTTCCTAGACTAGGAGAATTGGAATAGGGGAGACCTGTGCATATTGAAGAAACATATAGGAGGTATCAGAAAAAGGACTGAAATGGAGAAGGGTAAGAGGAATAGGGAATAATCCAAGGAAGAAGGTTCCAAAAGAAGCAAGGAGTAGGCAGGAGAGCACAGATTAGCCTGTACCCTTAATTCACCTGACTGAAACACAACTAAACAATGAATAGGTTACACATGCTCTGTTACCTTAGGCAAGCAGAGGTGAAATCTAGAATCCAGTTATTTGCAGATAAAATATGCAGGCTGTCTTAGAAAATATAGCTCCCCTTCTAAAATGTTTCATACATATTCATTGCCTCCTATGAACTGAATTCTACAGTCAAAAACATGCCCTGCCCTTAGCTCTTGAGAAACATTTGACACTTTTGTAGTAAATAAATATTTCAAAGATAAACAAGTTTAATAATTAGATTGCAAATGTATCAAAATTCTTTAAAAATATGAATTGTAGATTCTCCAAAAATATTTTAAATCGGTATCTTTTTAGCTGTACCCCTAAAATGATCATCTGAATTCTTTGTCTCTCTCTGTCTCTCTCCCCCACCCCAGACTACCCCTACCATACACAAACATTTCTTTTTATTACAAAAGCCTTGATATTTCAGCTAGCCCTTGGTCATTGGCTACCATAGCTACCTCAAAATGCTAAGAAGTCTGCATAACAACTGTGGCCAACAATTTGGTTTCAACACTTCCTGCAAATTTCAGATTCTAGATCAGAGGTTCCCAAACTTATTTGGCCTACTGAACTTGTTAAAAAACATTTACTTAGCACATCCCTGGAAATCTACATTCTTTAATCCTTTTAACAGTTTTGTAAAATTTTTGTCATTTCAAAAATATATAAAATATTTTTACATGTCACATCTTAAATTTAATAATTTATTGTGAATTCATGTGTTTTTTCCTGCATTGAAATTTTGATGCAATATTATATCACATAATAGTATGGTATCATGATGTAAACAAGTCATTATACACACATATTCCTGCCATTGCATGCTAGACTTCCCAACAACACACGACCTGATCACCTGCCAACACTTGCTTGTTGAGACCTGTTAGCAAACTTGACTACTGATCAGTTATAAATTGTATTTTGTGTATTTATTTGGAAAACAACATAAGCACTATGACTTTAACTCTGTTACACAACAGATGAAGCATATGTGAAGAATTTTTCAAAAATCTTCTCTTCATATGCTTCCACTGCCCTGTTGTTTTTATTCAACACCCCCTAATTGCACTCAAGACTATGATGGCCCCCCTGGATTGCTCCAGTGCCCCCAAGGGAGTAATATTGCCCACTTTGGGAACCCATGTCTAGGTGTTCAGGCCATAGAATCAATTGGTTGATATTTCTCTACTGGGCTGATGTTTCTGGAATTATTCTTTCAGGACAGGAAGCAGTGCCATTTTTAAAGATTCCTGACAAAGACTACAAGTCCCCTACTTTAGGCCTTTGAACCAAATCAAACACTCAGCACTTCCCCATAGATTTCCAAATATAATAGCCTCTTCAAAACCTGCCCCATGCAATCCATTTCTAAGGAGCCCCGGGAAAGCCTTAGTTGTAAACTTTCATTGAAAACTGTTGCTAAATCAGCACCAAGCACTGTCTCTAGATTTTTAATGATTAATCACATCCACTTAATAAAGTATTCAATCACAACATTGTCTCACATTTATTCCTTGCTTTAGAACATCTCTTAGGGGAGTGACAAAGCAAACACAATTTTAGACACTATCTCCTTTTATAAAGGAAAAGGTATCCAAGCAATCAAATACAAAATTCACACTGAATTCGTTTTCAAAGCAACCTGAGTGTCTCAAAACACATTTTTCAGAGAGAATGAAGATCCTTACTGTAGGAATGTGAACTGAACTTGTAATTTTATTGGTATAGGGAACCTGCTCAACGAATGCAGATTAGCCCCTTCTTAAATTATAATCAGAGAGTTGCCTAAATCACCAAGAGGTTAAGTGACTTACTCATAGTCACACATCCAGTATATGCCAGAAGCAGAGCTTGGACACAGACCTTCCTAGCTTTAAGGACAGCTCTTTAGCTTAATATTAGAGATGGGGAAGAACAATAAGCAAATTAATCAATTATACTTCTATTTACACATCAATTCCAAAACTTATATACCATTTCCCACACTCAATGGGTGGAGGAAATAGCTGGAGGGAAGGAGAGAATGTGGAACTTGAATTTTAAAATAAATGTCAATATTTTTAATACCAAAATTTAAAGAATAGTATATTGACTAAGCTTTATTCATTTGCTAGAAATGTTACATTTGTAATTCAAACACTCATGAAATATATATACATGTAGTTACATTTGTTAATGGCTTTTAAGGACTTTTAGTCCAAATACAATGCTATAAGCTGATCAATTAGTTGTTTTATTTGAAACAAATAGGATAATTCATGAATTTGCTAATTGCTCTCCTCTGTTGCACATGAACAATACTTAGTCTTTAACCACAACATCTGTTTTTGATTCAAAACACAATTGCTGATTACTTAACTAACAGAGTTGTACCTTGATTAAGAGCCATTCATAACAATTAATAGTGGAGCTTTGTTTGCATTAACTCAAGCACACCTGAATTTCACAAATGTTGCATTTCATCACCAGGATGTCAAGGTGGTGCTAGACCAGTACAAAAAGATCTCACCTTAGCAGTATATTGCAAATTAACATCTAAAAACACGAGAATCATGGCAGAGGCTAACAGAACATCAACAAAAGGCAAGGATGAAATTTCCAGCAGATGTTGACCTCTGCAACCTATGATTGATTTGAACCTTTCTCTTACAAGCTAGGAAAGAGTTCCATTAACATAGTAAGCTAATCAAGGAAGCTCACCAATTGGGATATCTACCAGTCTGACAGCAACAAAAGGAAAAATTCACATCTAGATGCTGTCATATAGTACCAACAGATTTCCAGACACACCATCTCACAGAAGCCCATCAATTATAAAAACTCCCAGCAAGTGCAAATAAAACAATAAAAAAGAAAAGGTCATCATATAACAGCAAAACATGTCAAAAGAAACAGCTGCAAGTGTCAGCCAATGCATGATCCAATCTAAGGTTGAAAATATCAGGAGAGATAAAGATTTCAGTAGGCTTTAAATCTTGGGCAGGGTATCCACCTTGTCAACCACTTAGAATGGAACAATACCTACCAAAAATAGTAATACATTAGAACTTTTAGCAGAACATCTCTAATAAGGGCTCCTATCACTATTTTGAAGACACTAAGCCATGAAGTTTAAATATCTGTCTATAGAGAAAAACAGATTTTTGAAGGCAAAAATCAAACCCACGTGCAAGATGCACAAGTGGTGACTTTGCATTCCCGAGGGGGGGGGGAATAAAAATTCAATGTGAATGTTGGGTCTTGTATGAATTACCAAAATGTCCTAAATTGATGGTGATTAGAATGATTTGAGCTATCCCTCCCCACATCAGTAGACTAGTGAAAATTGCAGAGGTCAGTTTCAAAGATTAGTCTATTAAATTTGCAAATAATGCTTTGCCTAGAAATCAAGCCATCATGAATAGAAATCAATCTCCAATAATTATGCCAAATATGGAGCTAGGAAATTGAGGAATATTACTATTATGGGCCATATTGGATAAATGTAATACTAAATATGAGTTTTTGGCTGATGGTGCTGAAAATTGTCCTCTCTCCTAATTGCCCAAGCATACCTTTCTTATGGAATGTGTTCCTCAATATTTATGTTACAAAAAAAGTTCATTGCTAAATAATACCTTAAAAATAAATTGATTATATATTAAATGTCATGGGATCATAGGTTTAGAGCTGGAAGGTAATTCAGTAACTATTTAATCCAGGTGTTCTTAACCTAAGGGCCATGATTTTTTTCAATATTTTGATAACAGTGTTTCAATATAATTGGTTTGCTTTGCAATCCTATTATTCTGAGGAGTCCATGGGCTTCACCAGATTTCCAAAGTGATCTATGACATAAAAGGGTTCAGGAATCCTGATTTAACACCCCTTCTCATTTTGTAGTTGAGGAAACTAGACCCAGAGATAGTAATTGATTTTCCCAAGGTTATACTTGTAGTAAGTGGCAGAGTCAGGATTTAAACATGTGGCCTCTGGTTCCAAATCCCATACTCTTTTCACTGTACTACATTGCTGAATCCTTTGTGAAATATTTGAGTATTTAGAATGTGAATACCTAGTTTCATAAGTAGATATAAGATCTCACTGGAACAGCAATCCCCTCTGCTAGTACAGATTGCAACTTCTCCATATCCAAAGTGAATAATAACTGAGTTTTCTTACAGTGGGACAAAATACCCATACAACCATTGTTTTTCTGCACCCCACCTATCCAGTCTCCAAAGCAATAATAATCTTTTGTATTAACCCACCACTGCTAGGCCTGTTTATAAATCTTAACAAATATATTTGGATCTTCCCCTTCCCAAAACAAAGTGGACCCTCCACCTCAGCCATCCCCAGAACTTAGAAATAAAATCCAATTTGTAGTAGTAAGTAGATTGTGTTACAATGAGAAGTTATTAAATCCTGAGAGCATCTTACTGTCTGTCTCACATTTTCAGATCCAGCCAGATGCAAAAGGACAAGTAATTAGACAAATACTAGGGAGACCTTATGGGCAGTTGTACAAATAAATTGTAAACTCCTTAAAGGGAGATGTCATAGTTCCCCCCTTCTTTATTTGTTCAACAACACCTCTAGGAACCTCAACAGTGGTAGTTAGTCAATGCTGTTAAAATTCTATAACTCATTTGAAATAGTTGTTATTAACAATGTCCATCTCAGAAGTTAAATGTTTCAGTCAGTTGAAATACAACTAAAATGTACTATGAGAGAAGAAACTGTCTTATTTATCAGTTCTACTAAAGGAAAAAGCGCATAGTAGGGGGTCAGTAAATGTTTGTTGGATTGAATTGAATAGAATTGGGGAGAAGAGATCAAAATGTGGGTACTCTCAGGATAGTATCATCAAAACAAATATAAATGCATTTGCTTAAACATCTGAAAGTTTTCATTCATATTAAATTGATACTTTCAGACACAAAATCTACAGAGTTTATGCATAGACTCCCAAGGAAGCAAAATTAGCTTTATTCTTAAGAATCTAGGAAGATGTGATTTTAGATACAGTGAAAAGTTTCCCTTCTCCAAAACAAAATCCTCATCTAGTAAATGGAAATTCCACCACTGGGGGCTCATTTGTGTTATTCACTTTCTCCCTATAGTCTTCACAATAATGTCTTGGGGAAAGTGTTGAATTTTGATTCCTGCTCTACTAATAACTAATTGCAGGACATCGGTCAAATCTCATCACTTCTTTCCACCTCAGCTTCCACATCTGTAAAATGAGGACATTGGACTAGATTCATTGCTGAAGTTCTTTCTAGCTCTGTCCTCTTATCATCTATGATTCTGAGAGAGGTGATATATTAATTTCCTTTCCCCATAGTGTGAATTACAAATGAGGTGATCATATTACATGAAAAATACAAATATGTATCTATGTGTATCTATGTATCATATGTGTAAATATGTATGTGTGTATGTGTGTATATGTTTAGAGAAAAGGGAGCAATAAACCCTTTTTGTCCTATGAGCAATTTTCACAATCCAATGAAGACTCAGAATGATTGTTAACAATTTTTATTTTAATTTAATGATTTTTAATGCATGAAATAAAATACATGGGGATATGAAGGAAACTAGTTATACTAAAACATAGTTATCAAGATTTTTTTTAAACCAAGTTCCTTAACCCTAGGTTAAGAACCCCTTACCAAAAAGAGATGGAAAGTCTACAGGATATGGATGCAGGGAGTGCAGAAAGCAAACCACTGACTTCTCAATTTTAGAACCATGCCATCTATATAATCAGCATGCCTGCTTTAAAAAAAACAGTAATTTTATGAATGGTAGTATTCACAGCTCAGAGAACTCCCATACACATGTCATATTACCCAGATAATTATATTGGTCAGAACCTAAGGAGAACAATTTGCTGTTGTTGTTATTGTCACTAGCAACTGCTCATATGGGCTTTTGGTGAAGATGAAAAGTCAAGGAAAAGAATTTCCCCTCTTCCCAAACTCCGTACTTTTTCTAGTTACTTCTCCATTATTGCATGCTTAGGGAGAGGAGGAAAAAGCAGGAAAGAAAGCTTTTGGGTTACTTTATGGAGAAGAGCCCTAGATCCATAGATTTATCCTTTTTTACCCCTTTTTATATAAAAGGTTCCTTTAAAATTGGAAAGAAAAAAAAAACCAGACATATATGCCAGAGTCCTCCCCACCCCATCCCCCTCACATACATAAGCCCTTATCCAGTCAGCCAACAAATCTAAAAGTTTCATATTCATTGCTAGACTCCCTCCCAACAAATGGCTTACTTTTCAAGCAAGTACTCTTAGTTCCAGGTCAGTGTTGCTTTCACTACTGCAATATGACAAGCCCTGGCTAAAATCCATATTCAGTTAGACTAAAGAACAGGAAATAAAAAAGGAGTAAATGTATGCAAAGGTATTCCACTGGAAACTGCACAATGTGGTTATTAAAACACACACACCCAAAATAGCACATAGCTTGGGTCCAGAGGCATGCAACCTTATTCCAAGCATAAGTGATGAGATAAGAGAATCAGTACACTGTCTATGTACTGAAATTTAATCAAACTAAAAACAGCAGTTGATTTGTCTCCAATAGAAAAGGGGGGAGTGTGTAATATCTTTAATATATGGATGGCTGGATAGAGTAAATGACTGTCGCACAGGAGGTTTATCTGTAAACACTGAAGCAAGGCTGGGGGTTTTTACCACAATAAATGGCTGGTTTCAATCAAATGCTGCTAACAGGAAAGCCATGGCCCATAGGAGCAATTACCCATCTCTTGACTGAAACACAGGGCAATTACAACAAGCTCCCTGAGTGTACTCCAATACTTGATTGCTGGAGTATATGGTGCTAAAGCAACCAAAAACAATACTGCTGCTAACAATAACAAAAGCAAACAAACAGTGAATATTTGGGGGCTCTGTTTTGCCATTCTCCCCACCCCACCTTAATTTCTCAAACGAGAATCCACCTCCAAAATAGAACAGCACTGTCCAGATAGAACAGACTCAATAGAACTATAGACAAGGAAAGAACAGGTCTTCTAATCAAATATAGACATGAATGTTTTCTTTTCATTCTGATTTTTCAGAATCCTTTGTACCTACTTCTTGACTTGAATGGATTCTCCAGGAAAGTTTAAATGTTCACTTCTTGTCTGATTTTTCTTTCTTTAGTATTTGGTACCTAATGTGAAATTGGTGACCCAGATAGGATAGAACTCTGATCCTAAAGAAAGCAAGAAAACTCTTTAAGGATAACATTGGGAAAATAATAAGCCTTTGTGCTTCTTGAAAGAATAGCTCAATTGAATTCACGAGATTAACTCCAGAAAATAACATCCAAGACCACAGGAAGTAAAGAAAGATGGTAAATGGTTCAAGTTAACCCCCACTTCTGATGTAGTTACCAAGGTTATCTTCTCCCTGGGATCCCATGACAAGTTCCTAGGAAGTTATATAGTATATGATATTCCTATGTGGGATGGTCAGGTAAGTGTGCTTCCAAATTCAAAATTAATGTGATCTGAATCCTATTCTCTTCCTCAAATCAGTGTAACCCAACTTCTCCCACTTCCCCAAAGTAGGAGGGAGCTTGACATAGTGGAAAGACTATTTGACTTTGAGCTCTAAGACTGAGATGAGTTGAGCTTGAGTCCCAACTTTGGCGCTCACAGGCTGAGGATCACTCTCAGAACTGGAGATTAGCAGGCTGGGCCCCCAGAAGTCATTCAATTTCTTGCCCCTGCAAGGTCCTAGGACTCTGAGAACTGTGGCAAGAAGGTAGGGGATAGTTTTCTGATGCTATAACTCAAAAGTGCTCCTTAGTGTGTTTTGTTCACTGATTATCAGTTATTATCCATTAGCCAGCCAGTGTGAATTAGCTTTTAAATAGGGATATTCACTAACGTGGTAAAAATCAGTTACTACAAAACACCTCCCCAAAAGTCTGTAACATACTCTCCCCTTAATAAATATGAAGTCCAGGGGAAATGGAATTAAAGCAAAGAGAGCACAGTTCCTGGCTGTTGTAAACCTTTTTCTTTCCTGCATGAGGGTACTTGTAAAAGTTCTCCTTAGACATAACAGAGCTTTTCTTCTGGATTCTTTGTAGAGTTTTGAAACTGCCTTTCCTCAGTGTCTCCAGTTTGTCCTTAGCTCCCAAGATGGACCATACTACCAGTTACCATGGTTCCAGAGCCACTGGTAGAATGCCAATGAAAAAATCCAAATCCTCTGGCTCTCCAAAGTTGACAAGGTCCTTCTTTAGTTGAGATAGGAAAGGGGGGCTTTATTGCCTCACCCCACTCCCCAAATGATTCCTTTCAAGGGCTTGTCTAGAACTACTTTCTCCTTAATTGACCCTGGAATCTCTTGGGTTACTAATTGGTCTGGTCTTTAGGACATAATCCACAGGAAGTGACCAACTTTCTTCAACCACACCAAAGACAACTCCCCGATAGCCATTACTCTGTTTCATCTGATGAGTTTCAAGGACTACTCACATCTACTCTACTTCCTTGATGGACTGACTCAATAGAGATGGCTAGTCTTTGTTCATACTTCATTCATAACTCTGAGTGACTGATTCAGGTCAAGCAGAGTCAACCAGGCTTTATTAATGGATTATTATTTGCCAGGCACTATGCTAAGTTTTGGGGATACAAATACAAGGAAAAAGAAAGGCAATCCCTGCCCTTAAAGAGTTTACACTCTTGCGGGGGAAGCAAACATAAGATGGAGCTGACTATTGGGGAGGAACTTAAGGTTTTGTGGTATTTTTCTTTTATCCATTTGTTTTCTCTCACTGTAAGGATCTAACAAAGCCATGCAGGTAAGTTTTGTCCTTACTCCTCTGAGCATGTTACTCCTTGTTCTATTCATGATAGCTTAAAGCACTGTATTCTAACATATACAAGGTCATTGAATATCAAGTGTCATACTAACCTCTGAGTTGCTTATATATATATATATATATATATATATATATATATATATATATGTACATTCAGAAAATAGAATGAAAACTTCCATAGATCTATGAAAGCTAAACTTCACATATCGTATTTACCATCACTAAAAGCATTATCAGCATCTCTTTCATTTCTTCTTTTAACTTTCCCATTTTGCCCCTTCTCTCTGTTTGGTAATTCAAGATTTGAGATTAGATAGCAGAACTACATACCAAGAATTCTGGAAGGTATAAGAATAACTTCACTCCCTGACCCAAAACTACCCACCCCATTTCAATCAAGATTACCCATCCTCAGTTTTCCTGTGGTCTTTGTCCTCATAGATTAGAAACTAATGGCCCTAATAAGTCCAATAGTTTCAATTTTGGGCTAAACCCAGCCAGTGTACTTTTAGTTTCTATCAAACTTATCATGAGTAACTCTTTGAAAATAAATAACAACAGAGAAGATAGAATGTCTTTTTCAAGACACAATCTCCTGAAAAGTTTTTCAACTGCGATATTAGTACTTCAGATATTGAAATAGCCACCTGGCAGAGACTGATAAAAAAAATGCTCTGTTGATTTTTAAAAGGTCAGATACCCTTGATGGTATGAGATATCTAGAAAGTACAACAGTGAACCAAATTCTTTAGTGGCAATATATATTGGCTTTCTTTATGTTCCTTGATTTATTTATGTCCCCCCCCCCAACCTGAGTTACACCCTCACAAGAAGTATGCGCCATGCCATAAAGGGCAGGGCCACTTTGGTTACTCATCTACCACCCCTTTCCTACTTCTCCCAAAAACCCTCACAAAATTAATTAAGAAAAAATATCTAGCTGAAAGGACAAGCAATTCTAAAAAAGAGGGGGGTGGTGAGAAGAAAAGGGAAATGAATTATTTCAGACTAAAAGCAATTATATTTTGAAGGCAGAAGCAGACATTTTCTGGCACAACTGTCAAGATGTTACAAAAAGATTAAAGGGTTTTTTTTTGTCACTTAAAGCCTGTTTCTGGTACTCAAAAAAATTCCTCTGTTCAGTTTGTGATGATAATAACATTTCTCAATAGAAACTGCTGAAAAAAATTAAAAGAGAAAAAGAAACATAACTTGAAGGCAATTCAACAAATACAGTCACAACCTTGCTACTGTATCATTCAACCTCCCCATTCTTGGGGGTTAGACAAGGCTTTTGCAAGAGGTTATACCCTCTGCAGCATCTTTTCAACAAAATATATTTTTTGCAAAGCCAATTCAAGTCATAGCCCCCTGTTAGGGTTAAAGTGTCAAAGACCAATTAATTTTCTCCAAAACTCTAAGAAGTGTTGTCAAGGAACTAAAGGACAGTATTTTGGGTAGTAAATCCAAACAGTTTCAAATGCCTTGACACCATTTTAGCTCGATATGAATCCCTATCTTCTTGAAAAGTTCAACTGTCATCCACCTCATATTTGGCATCATTCCTCAGCCTGACTGCCAGAAAAGTATATGTGTCTTGAAAACTGCATGAAGGGGATGCAATCAACTAAATGATATTTGATGGGATGCCCCAGAACCTTTCTCCCATCTACCTGAAGTAGAATCCTACTCAAGGCTTCCTCTGTATCTCTGGAGATCATTGAGCAGACATTGACTTTCCCCCCCATCCTCAGTACTCCACTTTCCCATCTGTAAAGTGGTCATAAGAATCAAGCCTTTTAGTATTCTGAATCTCTACATTTAAGGCTGGGATGATTTTTCAATTCCTCTATGGATCTATGTCCTCATCAGTGTAAGTACTCTTCCCTTCATTGGTACAGAACACAACCCAATTATGCCTTTTCTTCCAGGAAGATTGTTACCCAGGTCCTCTTACAAAAGATCTACTTGGCCTACTATAGGTCTTCCTCTAGCTCTCTGAATATTTCCCCTTACCAGTTGCAGCACCTGGGGTCTATTCTTCTGCTACAACTACAAACCCAATGCATCTCCTTTCTCTAATCCTGCAATTTACTGGATAATATACTTAACAGCCTATCCTGCAAACAAGTCATCATAGGTAATATCTT
Source organism: Petaurus breviceps papuanus (assembly GCF_028583685.1). Classification (NCBI taxonomy): domain Eukaryota; kingdom Metazoa; phylum Chordata; class Mammalia; order Diprotodontia; family Petauridae; genus Petaurus; species Petaurus breviceps. The sequence continues at coordinate 18,903,139 of NW_027186372.1, forward strand.
ATAGTCTACTAACACCCACCATGGGTAAGAAATGAGAAAAAGCAATTGCTATTGTGATATGTGGTTACTATTCTAATGCTTGCTAGACAGAATTAAAATCTTAGTGATTCTGTTTTGTACTGACTGTTTTTATGTAAGTAAATATAATGCGCTCTATAAATTGAGGCTTGTAAAGTACTTAGCTTCTCTTTTAAGCCCCGACTTCGTGTGTTTTGACCAGCTCTCTCCCCTCAAAAGTTTGATAGAAAAAAACAATAAAGGAAAGTAAATCAGTTGATTTTTACTGATAGCTAATATATAAAAAAATCCAAAGCGGAAGAAATTGAAAGCTTTATTTCCTGGGGTTTTCTATAGATTTCATTTTTCTGTTGCTATCTTCTTTACAATTATCATAAATAACCAATAATTTGCTATATCATCTTTCAATCACTGAACTGTTAGATTTACTTCTGTTTTTTCTAGCAAGCAGGGAACCTTCTGATTTGGTCAAGTAGAGACAGCCGCAGAACAACAGGAAGGACTTTGCCTTCCTTTCTTTTCCACTTGTCTTCAAACTCCCTAGCCAATCCCAATGCATACAAAAACCCAGTAATAGAAACCACCAAGAAGGGTGAAATCTTCACTAGGAGGGAGATATGGGCCAAGAGGGAAAGCCTGGGATGATAAATTAATCTCTAGTTTCTTTATGAAGCCACTCATGACTTAGTGAATATTTTTGATTAAAAGAATTACTGATTCAAATAACCCATCATGACCCAAAACCACAACAAGGAAGGCATCCAAGTGCTATGACTGAGTTGGAGTCAGGAAGATCTGAGTTATAATTCTGATTCAAATGCATATCAGCTGTGTGACTCTAGTTAAATAACTTCATTTCTCTGTGCCTCCATTTCTTTATCTGTAAAATAAGGAGGTTATATTTGGCTTCTATAATGCCTTCCAGTTCTAAATTCATGACTGTGGAAACTTCTACATTGCTATAGTTTCCCAAAGCATAAATACCTGGTCAATTAATCTATATTAAAAAAAAATAGTTGACAAAAGGTATACAAAAAAAATATTCTCAGTGTATTTGGTGTTCTGTCATTTTTCATTAAAATGACCTATTGCACATGGAGCTGGACAGGGCTGACAGAGGGAGGAGAAAAGATCAAAGGTTGTATTGGGAAATGAAAGTGAGACAGATAACTCAGGATTCTTACTTTTCAAATTTCAACCTGTTGGATAAAAACAATAGCAAATGAAGTACTGAATATGCATGAGACAGGGAAGGTATTTTAAGTTTTTCAGGAGACAGCTCGCTGAACTGAATTGCTAATTATGTCTCACATTGCTTTGTCCAATTCAGTTAGCTTGATTATGGTTGAGTTGCTGACTCCCTGTACACCAGGTTCTACTTGCAGCACATTTAGTTGCTTATCACAGAATTAGAGCAATTTTTCCTCCTAAAATATTTTCAAATCCTAAAGTGCTAGTTTGCCCTTCACACACACACACACACACACAGTAGCCTTTCTTGGCAAAAATAAAATTTAAAACATTTTTCCCACTCAGGGGCTTGTATATTTTTGTTTAACATCCAAGGCATAATCATGGCTGTGACAATTGCAAATTAAGATTGAACAATGAACCAAATTAAAAGGGTAAAGGAAAGCAAAAACAGCATATGGAAGGTTTCGCTGCTATGGCAGAAAAAGTCTCTTCTCTTGGAGGGAGAAGTGGATTTGTAGGATGAGTGACAGCCTAAACTTAGACTGCTAACCTCACCTTTGCAATTACCTCCCTCAGTGACTTTAGGCAAGACACTTTGGCTTTCTTTCCTCAATTTTGTGAAACATGATCGACCTGAGTTGGTCCAGGGGCTAAGGGGAAGGAATAAAAGGTATAGGAAGAAAGAGTCTGAGCATCAGGTGACCTGAATTCTAGTACCAGCTTACCAGCTATGTGTCAGAGATAATGTCCCCTCATCTGCCAGCCCTCAGTTTCCTTGTTTCTTTATTAGCTTTGGACCAGGTGACCTCTCAGATTCCTTTCCATTTGAAAATTATATGATTTAAAATTAGAGGGCACTTTTAATTCAAATAGAGCCCAAGTTTATAGCAGCAACCATATGAGTTAGTTATTCCCTACTTCTATTAGAATGCTCACTTGCAACTCCATGTGAAGGTAACTTACAAAAATAAGGACAGGAATTGAACAGGTACTAGACTTGCATTTTCAATGGTACAGCAAACTCCCAGATGAGGAAGCTCCCTTTACTAGGGCAGGTCCACCTCTTTTCTGTAATATATGCCTATAAAGTAGACATTTTGAAGTAGAATAAGAGTAAGTCACACTCTATAGTGTTTTATTTTTAACTAAACATATATAAACACATGCAATACACGAACATATGCACATACAAATAAGTGTGTATATATGTGCATATACATATACATACATATATACACTCATACATACTGCCTCTACTTTCTGAGTTACTTGGCAGCCCCCTGAAAATCTTCCCCAATGCTCAAGTGAAATGCTCTCTCCAGTGTCACCAATGATCTTTGATTACTAAATCCCGTTGCCTTTCCTCAGTCTTCCTCTTTCTCAACCACTCTTCAACATTTGTCATAGTTTGCCATCACTACTTTCCAGAGACTCTCTTTCCTCTGGTTGTTCATGATACTTCTTTGTCGTAACTTCCTAGCTATCTGGTTGATCTTCCTCAGCCTCTTTTGCAATATAATCATCCACGATGGGCCGCCTTTATATGCATATCCCAAGGCTTTGTCCTTGGCCCTTTCCCCTTCTTTCTCTACTGTATCTCTCTTGGTGATCTTATTACCTTCAGTAGATCTGATTCAACACATCCAAACTCAAACTCATTATCTTTCCCCCTAAACCTTCCATTCTTAACTTTCCTTTTTATGTCAAAGGCACCATTATTCTTCCAGTTACCCAGGTTTGCAAGCTAACAATCATTTTTGACTCTTCATTGTCATTTAAAATACAATCAGTTGGCAAATCTTACTGAGTCTATACCCTTGAGACCTCCCAAATCTATAGTCTTCTCTCCACTCATGTGCCAATAACATAGGTCACACATCCTTATTATCTCCTTTGCAATAGCCACACAGTTGGTTGTAGTCCATCAGTCTTACTCTTTCCAATCCTACCACATAGCTGCCAAAGTGATATTCCTGTTACAGAGGTCTCCCCCTTGGTCAAGAAGCTTCAGTGACTCCATTTTGCCTCTTAAATAAAACATAAACTCTTGTCATTTTAAGTCCTTTATAGTAGAAGTTCAGCTGATCTTTCCAAGCTGATTCTACATCACTCTCTCTCACATACATCATACTTCAGACAAATTGAGCTGCTTGCCATTCCCATACATGACAGGCTGTCTCCTACCTCTGTTGCACAGGCTATCCTGTCTCAGCCTCCAGTGCCTGAAATGTCCTCCCTCCTCACTTCCCCTATTCCATTCAAGACTTATCTCAGGGGCGGCCAGGTAGCACAGCGAGTAAGAGCACCGGCTCCAGTGTCAGACTGACCTGGAGATCGAATCCCGGGCTCAGACACTTAGCACCCACCCAGAAACACCTGGCCATGTAACCTTGAGCAAGTCACTTAACCCCAATTGCTTAGGGGCAGCCAGGTGGCTCAGCTCGTAAGAGCACTGGCTCCAGTGTCGGGATGACCTGGATCAAATCTGGGCTCAGATACTCAGCACCACACCCAGAAATAACTGGCCGTGTAACCTTGAGCAAGTTACTTAACCCCGATTGCTTTAAAAAAAAAAAAAAGACATCTCAAATGCCACCTCCCTCAAGCCATTTCTAGACAGGCACACTGATACAACACTGGTAGAGTTGTGATATAGTATGAATATTCTGGAAAAACAACTTGGAATTTTGCAGATAAAGGGATTAAAATGTTTATACCTTTGATTCCATTGCTAAGCATATAACCCCAAGGAGGTCATTGACACAAAAAGTCTTCATACACAACTTAATATAATATTTATGGCAATATTTTTGTAGTAGCAAAGAACTAGAAATAATGTAAATGACCTTTGATTGGGGAATGCTAACAATCAGATATGAATGCAGTGGAATATTATTGTGCTGCAGGAAATGAAGACGATGATGAACACAGAGAAACATGGAAAAATTGACATGAACTGATGCAAAATGAGAGTCAAGAAGAGCTAGGAAAGCAATATATACAACAATTAAAAACTGCGTAAGTGGAAAGGACAAGGACAAAAAAACCAAAATGTCAGAAAATTATAGAGAACAAGTTTACCCCTAAAGGAGAGATGTGAGAAGAGACCGCTCCATCTTCTTTGCAGAGGTTGGATCTGTAGATGTAGAACAGTGAATATCACATCATATTTTTCTGATACATTTATTAGTTTTGTTGGATTTTTTCTATGTTAAAGATACTTGTTATAAAAGGGGTCTCTTGGGAGAAGGGTACTGATACAGGTAGACAATATAAAACAAAAGAACAATAAAAATCTATTTTTAAAAAATTCTTGATTCACACAATTGTCTGTATACTCAGCTCAGTCACTACCGATTTCTTTTGCATATATCCCATATTTAGTTATCAGTAAACACCTTATATCTTTTTAACAGAATATAAACTCCTCAAGGGTAAAGAGTCTCATTTTTGTATTTGCATACCCAGACCCTAGTGTATCACCAGGCATATAGGTGGTATTTAAAATGTTATTAATTGGTTGGTACTAGAGATGATCATGAGAGGCTTTGTGGAGCTATCATAGAAGAGGTGACACTTTCATGGAGCCTGGAAGGATGCTTGCTTAGGAATTCTTCAAAAAGAAAATATGAGTTGATGAAGAGACATTTCAGGTAAGGAAAATGAGCAAGTGATAGTTACACCTGTCCCCATGGCAAGAAAGCAAAGGTCTCTTTGGAGGATAGCAAATAGTCCGATTTGAGTAGAGTATATGATACAGAAGGGACCGCAGTGACTGATAAGGCTGTAAAAGTAGCTTTTGGTGAGAGCATTGAATGCATAAAAAGTTTAGATTTCAATCATTTGTCCCAGGAGAATTTTTGAGGAAGCTGTCGGAAGCACAGAGAGCTGATCTGAAGGATAGATGAAAGCCATTGAAGAGATGGGAATGCCACTCCCCTTTGACAGAGAGAAAGATGTTTAAGGAGATAATAACAACAGTTCATTTCTCTGACAAAACTTTTCATAGGTTCTGTCAAGGAAGAAACCAGACTCCTGACAGCAGCCTGCTTTTGTCCCCATATTTATCCCCATTAATAATGACAATAGTAGCAGAAGACAATTTACCTATATAATCCCTGTTTTTAGCCCAATTTGAAAAAAAAAAAGTGACTGAGCAATTTAATAACCAACCATTGAGTCAGTCAATCCATAAGTATTTATTAAGCCGGGGATACATATATAACATGTGTCAGGGGATACAAAAAATAGCAAAAGATAGTCCCTGCCCTCAAGTTCAAAAACTCTCCTGACAGAGTGATAGACTTAAGGTACAAAATAAGATACTTTTTGGAACATAGCACATGTGCAGATGTTCTGCTTAAATCTGCTTATAGGTAATAAGGATGGTTGTTTATTTTTTCCTTTTTTCCCCCCACAGGGTAGGGCTTAATGGGAGGAGAGAGTCATCATGTAACCAAAAGAAGAACGAAAGGAAAAAAAATCACAGAGGCATTGTTTTAAATGCACAAAAGAGAACAGAAATATCAGAAAGACAGAACAGGACAGCTTCAAAAGTAATGCATTGAATTTACTATATTTAAAAGCCAATTATATGTAACAGAGAGTTACAAATTCATATATAATCTTTCTAATTTCTACTCTGTATATGAAATGTTTGTGTATGTGTCCATGTGTCTGTAAAGTCCAGAATTTTTTTTTAAAAAGCAGTAGAATTATGCAAACAAGCAAGCATTTCAGTCATATGTTTGCCTTATATAGGGGCTTCTCTTACCAAAAATAATAAACTGCTTACATATCTATAATCCCATTTGTCCTCCTGTCATCTCTTTAAGGAAAAGAGAAGGAAAGAGAGAATTATTTCTACCAAAAAATAAGCTGAGAAATAGAAAATTTAAGCAACCTGGGCAATGTCACAAAGCAAGTTAGCAGGAAAATTATGACTATTAACGAGAATGGGATATAAGTTTAGTTTTGGAAGGAAGACTCTATTAACCCATTAGTTCAGAGTGCAAAACTGGGGAATGGCCTGAGGGGTACAGGGGATTGCTTCTTATTAAATCTAGCTGAAGGGTTGCCTGGAAAAGACCGCTACTATTTTTTAAACACTTGCAGTATTTCCTATTCTCCTTCTCATCTCCTCCATCCGGAGCTCAAGGATGTTCTTTTGGACAAGATTGTTTCTTGAACAGATTTCTCTGTGATTAAATCTCAGCTGTTCTCATGCAGCGTCCTCCATGATACCATCGCTCTGGTTCTGATAAGCTCAGGGTCAGTCCTATTGGAGTTTATAATTCAATTTGAACTTTCAGTGATTGTGGAATGATTTTTTTTTTAATTTTTCCTTCAGTGATATAAGATTGAGCTGTCATCCAAAGGCAGCCAAGGCAGAAGAATTAAAATCCCATCACGAAATGCAGAAACTGTTTATTCACCAGAACTGAAGAAGCTTCGGAGATGAGAACATCAAAATGTTGTTGATAATTAAGGATAATTAAAAAAGAAGAAATTCTGGAGTGCATGATTTGTTATGTGTCTCTGATATCTGTCTTTAAAAAGAAAGTAATTGGGCTTATTTCAATAGGTATGTCTTCTGGCTGTGATGATCTTTGCTAGTTGGAAGTTTCAACTTAAGGTTGATAGTTTCTTTAAAAAGAAGATTGTTACCATGGTTCCAATCCAGAGGTTCAAACCTTTTTTAGTCCCTAAAAGCAAAATAACATTTCCACTAATGCTATATTTTTTTTCTGTTTCACATGTGATACAGCTTAATCACTGGAAAAAAAAGAGGTCAGGGAGGAAATGGAGCTACAGGACAGCTGAATTCGGTCCTAAATAGAGCCACAGTATTCCCAAGATGCAAAGTTATCCAGTTCAATCAACTCTTCTTACAGAGAAAGAAACTGAGGTTAAAGAGCTGAAGTGACTTGCTCCGGGTCACATGGCTAGCTTGGGATAAAGCCGGAAGCAGGACCCAGGCTTTCTGGCTGCCAGTCTCCTGGTCTGCTCACTGCAGTACCTTGCCTTTTTTCCTTCACAAGACTATAAATTTCTTTATTTCCACATGGGTAATTTGACTAGAAATTCTGAAGACAGAATGATACCCTTTCAAATCTGCCACAGCTCTGACTTAATTTAATTAGGAATATTTTGAAAATGGGGTGAAGGGGAAAAGGAAGATACCGAAGATGAAGCTGCAGTAATTCTCAATCTCTGTTCTAAACTGTGTCACAAATCAGCATTAAATGTCAGGCAATCACCAGCAAGGTCAAAGAGGAGTTCCTCACAAATATTTTGAAATTTCATGACAAAGAGACCAAGTAAAAATTGCATTTTCCCAAGTCATACAATTATTGTCCTGCTCTGCACGTAGTGGGTTATGGTTTTCCAAAATAATCTCCCTTTTGTCAGGACTGTCCACTTTAACCAAAATAGAAGAGAGAAAAAATATAGAAACTGACAAAACTAGAGGTGAACCATATTTTCTTACCTGTATATCTTTAGTTACAAAAGACTATTTACCTGTCAGTTGGGTTGAGAACACCCATAAGGTTTTCTTTGAAGTTAACCTCTTGGATTTAAAGAGATTTTTTAAAAGCTGTTGAGGAATTGCTTGATCTAAAGTCTCAGAGCCTTTTGAAGTTGTGACTTAATGGAAGATTATTTTTATTCACAGTTATCAAGCAGTTAATGAGATAAAGTAGTGGGAGACAAGCTTAATAGAATATGTGGTTGCATGGCATGTTAATCCTTATAAAAGGCAGTATGAAAATAACAGGAAACTAGGAAGAAATTGGGACAGATGGCTGAACAGCTCAAAGATGGGAAAAACAACTCTTCTTTGCATAAGGCCTTTCAAAAGACTTTTTTTTCCCTGCCATTACCAAGCCTCTTTCATGTTGAGTTCAGTGGATAGAGGTCTAACAAAGGAGAGAAAGAGAAAGAGAAAGAGGCAGAGGGAAAGTAGAGATTGGAAGAAAGCATGCTAAGGAAAATAGTGAAAGCACATCTCCAAATTACACACACACACACACACACACACATACACACACACACACACACACACACTGCCCCTACTTCAGAGCTCTTTGGAAAGGGAAAGATACTGAAAACAGAAATTTGCCACAAAGAATTGTTTTCTTGGGGCCTTTCCTCAATGGTGGCGTGATCTCCGCTTTACCATTCCCTGAAAAAGGGGTGAAATAGGCCCAGCACATCTGGAGCAAGAACAATGAAAGGAATCAAAACTATAAAGAAATGTTCCATCTGTCTCAATGGCTTATTATGTTTCACTGGACCATCCATAAGTCACAACAAGATGGGAGAGGCTCTCAGACTGAGCAAACTTAGGCTTCAATGCATTAAGGAAATGCAGGCAGATGGAAGCCTAGAGGATGACAGTCGTTTCTATTTACTCCCCTATTTTTAATCAAACTTGAGTTTCTTCTTTCCTTCCCTTCCTTCTTTCCCCCTCCTTCCTTCCTTCTTTCTTTCCTTCCTCTCTTTTTTTCTTCTCCTGAATAAGGTCACCAAACTATTATATCAACTCAGAAAAACTGGCAAATCTTAAACAGCGTCACAGAATTATAGATTTAGCACTAGAACAAACCATAGAGGTCATCTAGTCCAACTCCCTTATTTGACATATTAGGATGTCAAGGTTCAGAGATGTTAGATGGCTTGCTCGGTCACATGGCAAACAAGTGGTCAGGTCAGGAATTTAACCCAGGACTTCTGGATTCAAGTCCAGCACACTTTACCATCCTGCCTTAAATAAATAACCTCAGGGGGAGGAACAGATATCGCTCACATATTTCATCAATGACACTAAATCTATCAAAATGATAGGGTGTGAGATAAAGGGGATCAAAAATTCATGGCAGCACTAATTTCATTTAAAAGAGGAACAGAGTTTAAACCGCCAATGTTAGGGAACACATAAATTCTATGTATATACCTTAGTGTATTCATGGGGATCTTCATCTTTCTGTCTCATGACTCAATTCCAGTTCCCCAAAAAGGTTAGGAAGGGAAAGAAGGAGAAAATTCTCTTAAGAGCATCTTCTTTTTCCATTTTTTCCCCTTCTTATGTATCAACATATTTAAGTCCTGCTCCTTAGCTATGACCTTATCTTAGAAGGTGTCACTGTTAAGAAATTTTTGAACCCACAGAGTAATTGGAGAGGGATTAGAATATACATTGTTCCATTTGAATGGAAAAAAGACAAAAAGAAAAAGAGACCTGCTCCGATTTCATTCTGTGTGTTCACTCTTTAGCCATCAAGAACTGCTGCTCATCTCTTTCTCCACCCAAATCATGGAGCTCATTCAGTGGGAGTAGCAGCTCAAACAAAGTTTGACAGGATGAATGAGATAAATTAAAAATCAATTCCATAAACATTAATTAACGTTATAGAAACCCAAATAAACATTGAAATATGTACCAAAAGAAGGACAAGGGAGAAGCATGGGGTCCAAAGAGAAAAAAAGAATAGGTTTTTGCAGGTTAGAAGGGAAAAAGATGTTCTCCAGTCCTCACAGAAGGTTGGGGACTTGGGGTCCATGGTTCACATAGTGAGTTTACAGTGACACAGCTCCTTGGAAGCAAGATATAAGGTCCGGGGATACAAAGACTAAGAACAAAGGTTGTATCTTGCACATAAATGAGTAAAAAATAATTTGAGTTTAGAAAAAGTACTAACAACTGAGACAAGGAGGGTTGCCTTTGTGAAGAGGCAACTAAGCATGTGTATTTGGAAAGTGATTTTGGTAGCTATGTGGGAGGGTGGAAAATAGAAACCGGAAGGTAAATGGGGAAGTCATTTCAGTAGTCCAGGAAAGAAAGGATAAGGGTGTACACCAGGGTAGTAGTTGTGTGAGTGGAGAGGAGAGAGAACCAAGAGATATTGTGGAGGGAGAACTGACAAGACCTCGACATTGTACATGAAAATGGGGGAGAGGGGAGAGTCCATAATGACTTAGGTTACAAGCCTGAGTTACTGGGAAGAATGAACAGCATCACCAAAAGCAAAGTTTAGAGAAGATTCAATATTGAGGAAGCTGAAGATAGTTTACTTTTAGAGATGATAAATTTAAGATACTAATGGGACATCTAGATGGAGATGACCGACAAACCTGACAATGCATGATGGAGTAGAGGAGAAAGGTTAGGAGTAGAGAATGGAGTCAAAGATATATTACAAGGAGAGAGGCCTTGGTAAGGAGAAGGGATACTTCTACCTAACACTGTGGAGCAAAGAAGAGGATGGGAAATACCAAAGGTTTCCAGTAAGAAAGTGACTCAGGATGGATGACTTTGATTTTCTCAAGTCAGATCAGGTCAAGTCATGACCACTTGATGAGACAGGGAATATGTGGGGGTGGGGGGCATTTCAGGGCTCGAGGAGAGAAGATTTGAATCAGCAGCTTGAGGGAGCATCTGGATAAATTCCACAGCTAGAAACATTGTGCTAGATGATAATCTTTCATAATACTGCAATAACATGTGTTTACATTATATGATACACTCTTTATGTATATGAATTTACTTAGCATCAGGCTAGATTGTTCTTTTTTTTAATCTAACACTTTAAGACCACCCTACTGCAGTTGGGATCAGCTGGCATAGTGAAGGGACATGTTACCTTATAATCTGACACATTTTCAGGGTCTCCAGAATTTGCACAATTATATGGTGATAATACTATTGCCTTGATGTCTGAGCTAGACAGACCTATGTAGAGGTTAATTTACAAAGCAAAATGGTGCAGATAAGTCAATGATCCAGAAAGGAGGATGAAATGAATGAGGTTCTACTGTATTTTCTTCTATACAATATTCCTCTTTTAAAAAACAGATTAAAGTTCTCAGTGATACACTGTTCACAGTGTCCTGTTCAAATGCTTAATACTCCCTTTACCTTCAACTAATCCAATTGTGAATGTATATGTATTCATATATACAACTTCGAATAGATGTCAGGAGGATTTTCAAGCTATGGAAATATCTGAAATGTTATTCAAAATCAAAAGTATTTAAGAGCCATTGGGAGAATATCCAGTTCATTTTCCCTCAATCTGCCAGCACTTCATACAACCCAGTCTCTCCTACATTTAAAGACCTGCAGAATTTTAACTTCTGTAATTTCCCACAGCAACTCATTTCCAGAGTCTAACAAGCCCTTAACGTTAAGAGGTATTAGAGACATTTGGGCTGACCAGACTAGTCTCTCTGTTCTCTTTATTATTAAAAGTTCTCTTGGTTGATCCTATCAAAGCTCTACTCTGTGATTTCATCTCACTGCATATGCTGTCAGAGTCACATGGGACCTTTTGTACATTTATTAATTTTGCCTAAATGTTATTTGTTTGGGTATTTTTTTGGATTAATCTGCCTATGCCCTCTTCTTCCCTAAAATTGTGTATAGCTACGTGACCATTGAGCATATACTAATTGATTCATAAATATTTTTTCTTAACCAAAAATTCTAAAAGTTGAATAGTACCCTTGCTCTTATAGGCTGCCTTGGTAACTATGGTCCTACCTTTATTTGATTGGGTATAATTTTCAAGTGGGGAAAAAATTGTTGGTCTATAGATACCTCTTAGGGATTTAGTATTATCATCTGTACCAAGAAGTGGTTGGAATAGATGGTCTTCTGGGCCTAAATTTATGATCCTAAGATCCTAAGTGACTTATCCAAGATCACACAGACTTGCAAAAATTTGGGTTTGAATCCCCATCCTCTGACTCCCATCAGTGCTTTTTGAATGCTAACTTTCTGCTGGTTTGTCTGCAATTCTAAGATATTAAAGTATACAGATGGGCAAAGAAATGAAAAAGGAACCACAGAGAGAATAAATAGCAAATTATCATCAGTGTGTTAAGACATATTTTATTATAAATAGACTTAATGCATTTGTGTATTTTTATGATAACTTTTTTGGCATGCTAAATTCAGAATAGTTTTTGTGTTACATGTGAGATTCCTGATCAAATGTTTGATGGCAGGCAATCACCTGCTTGGCCTAATTTCAATCCCTCTTCCTCAAAGCAATCTAAAAATTCAGTGTTTTCTTATACATTCTTCAAATGGTATTGCTCAATTAACAATGGATTTGCTATCTAATATTATTTATAAGAGAAACATTTTTAGACCATGTAGCATAATGCAGAGTGCTACAGTTGAACAAGAACTTGGTCTAGAATAAGAGGACCTGGGTTCAAATCCCAACTTTTATTCTTATTACCTCTACGATCTTGGGCAAATCCTAGAGCCCCCACAGGCTTCAATTTCTTTATCTGTAAAATCAGAGTAGTTGGATTGGATGACCTGTGAAGTCCCTTCCAGAACTAGATCTCTGATCCTATGAATGCCCCCATTCCATGCCATCATGTAGAGGTGATCCTGGATTCTGGAAAGTTGTGTCAGTACCAAGCTGGAAAGGTTTTGAGTAAGGTCATGGTGAAAGAAAGTGACCAGCCTAAGGACCAGCCTACCTGAGTGTAGAAAGACATTACCAGAAGGTTGTTAAAGTAGATGATGAATTCTTTGGACACTTTTACTTTGAAATAAATAAAATTAAGAATTGTCCCAATGTAAAATTTAATTTGAGTTAATGTTCTGGAACTTTGTAATGTAATGCCAAGGAAAGGCAACTTCCCAAGGTTCAAAATACCAGCATAGATGCTCTCCATTTTATTCAGTAACAAATTAAGAACAGAGAAGATCAAAATATGTCATCATTCAAAATACAGCATTTACTAAGTGTGATTAAATAATCTCCAAGTACTACCCCACCCCAGGACCTTACATTCATTTAATCAATTACAAAGTCCCTGTTCTAAATACTACTCCACCCCTAGGCTGCACCTTCATTTAGTCCATCACAAAACCCCTCTTCTCAAATGGAGGTTAGTTTCCAATCATAAGTAAAGTACATTCATTTGTTCAATCATAGAACACAAAAAGGTCAAAAGTTCCCCACCCCTGGATCACAATTGAATCTACCCCAGAGTTACAACAAGTTTAAGCACAGCACTTAATACCCAAATGGAGGTCTTTTCTTCATCTTCACACTGGCAAGTTCTCAGCAATCTTTGTTCCTGGGGAGACAAAGCTTAGCAAGGCCACAAGGTACATTGCCAGTCTCTTCATTAATTCATCCTCTGTCTGCAGAACAGTTCTAGGACCCCTGAAAACATTAGCAAAACCCTCTCCCAGGATTTCTGTAAACATACAACAAGAAAATTCTTCTTCAGGGCTTCTGAACTCACAGCAAGGTTCCAAGGCTTCTGCAACAACAGCACTGTCCTTCACTAGTGGACAGTATTCACTCTCTGTCTGCAGAACAGTCTCAGGAACTCTGAACCAACAGCCAGGTTCCAGAACTTCTGCAACAATAGGACTGTCTTTCACCAGTGGACAAATCTGGCAAAACAACATCAAAACAGACAGACAAAGTACCAGCAAAACAGCCATGTCTCCTCAGTCCTTGGCAGCTCCGGGGTCAGGTCTCAAAAGTCCTGGGCAATTCAAAGTGGCCCTCAGCAATCCTCTCAGTCTCTCTCTGCCTCCGAAAGTGCTGCTTCCAAAAAGTTCTTCTGCCTCTCTCTTGTGTCTCTCCAAATCTACCTTACCAGCTCCTCCCAGTTGAGCACTCTCTTTTCAGGTCAACAAGTCCATCCCACAAGTGGGATTAACAAGCTCTGAGTTTTAACACAATCAATTTGAAAACCAAGCCAATACAGGGGGATCTTTATATTTCATTACTATCACAAACTTAACTAGTCTATGTAGTTCTGAATGTACACAAGACTAAAGGGAACTGTCCTAGAAGACACTTTACTCAAAGATCTTCCTAAAGGCAATAGAAAAGAAAGTCTATCACTCAACCAATAATCCCTTTTCCATGTCCTTTCCTGAAGCCTTAGCTTCATACATTTATCTATATAACTATGGTTCAGGAGATCTACTGAGTCACTTTTTAGTAGCTCTACATTGAGATGTCTAAGAAGTTAAAGAAAGAGTAGAGTGAATATCACAGATTATTTAGCTCCTACCCACCCATTAAAGGCCATAAACATATTGATGAGTCACTCAATAATTTACCCTTTGATAGCAGGGAGGAAAATTATTTCTCTTTTATGTCTCTCAGAACATTTTAATAGCCCTTCTTGGAAATAAAACCAAGCCACATGGGTGGTCTACCAAATTTAGCAACTAACTAGGACCTCTGCTACCAGACTTTCCAGACTATCTCTGACAAACTCCCATATGCCCCATAAGCCTTTGTTTTTCCCATTCAGGATGCCAAGCAATAGCTTTAAATAGTGTCACTCCTCTGCTTCTGCTGAGGAACCTCAACTCTCCCCTCTCAGAAACAGATAAATGTAACCACAAAATAAGGAAGAAGGAGATGAACAGAATTTTAGAAAAGTTAGATATGATAGATCTATGCAGAAAACTGAATGGAAATAGAAAGGAATGTGCTTTTTGTCTGCTCTACATGGCACCTTCACAAATACTGACCATGTATTAGGACATTAACAACCTCACATACAAATACAGAAAAGTAGAAATGTTAAGTCAATTCTTTTCAGACTATAAAGCAATAAACATTACATTCAATAAAAGGCCATGGAAATATAGACTAAAAATTCATTGGAAATGAAATAATCCAACTTTAAAGAATGAGTGGCTCAAAAAAAAACAAACCAAACCATAGAAACAACAATAACTTCATTAAAGAGAATGGACAACAATTAGAAACATATTGCCAAAACAATATGTAAGGGAAATGTTCTATCTCCAAATGCTTATATCAATTAAATAGAGAAAGAATAGATTGATGAATTGAATATTCATTTTTTTTAATCTGGAAAAAGAATCAATGAAAAATCCCTAATTAAACACCAAATTGGAAATCTTGAAAATCAAAGGAAAAATTAATAAAATTGAAAGGAAATCATTGAATAAAACTGAAAGCTGATTTTATTAAAAACTAAAATATGTAAACTATTGGTTAATTTTATTTAAAAAAAAGAAAACCGAATTACCAATATCAATAAGGAAAAGGGTAAATATACCACCAAAGAAGATGAAATTCAACTAATTATTAGGAGTTATTTTGTCCAATTATATACCAATAAATCCAATCCCCTCCCAAAAGAGCAATGTTATACTGAACCCCAATCAAATTCCTCCTCCCCATGGGGTGGCCAGGTGGCTCAGCAAGTAAGAGCACCAGCCCCAGTGTTGGGATGACCTGGGGATCGAATCTGGGCTCAGATACTTAGCACCACACCCCATAAACATGTCCAGTCCCTCCCTACACACAGAAAATAGCTCAAATCTCCTTGGGTCCACTACGTTGGTAAATCTGTTGGGAATCAAAGCAGAATCATTCAAAATTCAAGGGGTAGCACATTGAATGGGTTCTTCTGCCAATTAGATTATGTGTATCTCAGTCCTCAAAATAAACCTATTACCTTAGCTACCTAAAACAAAATCCAATACTTGTTTATTGTGTGGCACTCAAATGGAATAATTTAGCTTTTAGAAAAGCATTTAGAGGGGTGGCCAGGTAGCACAGCGAGTAACAGCACCGGCCCCAGAGTTGGGGTGACCTGGGATCAAATCCAGTCTCAGACATTTAGCACCCACCCAGAAACACCTGGCCGTGTAACCTTGAGCAAGTTACTTAACCCCAATTGCTTAAAAAAAAAGCATTTAGAATATTACATGACAAATTTTCCATAAGAATATCCATATTAATAATTCAGGCAATATTTTATTAAATATCAAATGTAAATAGTAAGTATGCTTATTTCAATATCTTGTTTGTTCCTATAGTTGAAGAAAATGAAAATTATCAGAATAAAAAGTACAGAAGCCCAGGTTGTTGTGTATTCTGAACACCTCAGCACCACTGTGTTAGAAAGAAAATTCACCCCCTGTGGCTATAATGGTGAGAAAGTGGTCTGAAGTTTGCATAAGGTATCATCTTGGTCTCATACACAGTAGTTTTCTTGAAATCTGCTCTTTTATACTTTTGCTCCCAGTTTTTCACTTTCCACATTCACTGAAGCTCCTACCTTGCTTGGAAAGGTAGTGTTCATAAGGCCATAGATGAGAGGCTAGCCATTTTTAATTAGAAATACAATAAGAAGAAAGCATTTGAAGTTTTATGAATGCAGGTGCTCCTCATTTTGAATAAATTCATTTTTTTAACAAAGTTTCAAACTTATAGCATTGATCTAGATGATCCTTAATTCATTTAGCAGAAATCAAAATTATAGATGAGAGTAAGGTTTAGGCTGGAATATATCATGAGTTGTAAAGCAGCCATTGATAGCAAGGTTTGAGGTTACTATCTCTACTCTATTAGCCATAAACATCCAGACCCAGGAACAAATTAGATTGTCAGACCTCTAGTAGTAGAATGGAGGCATCTTCAGATGTAGAAGACAAATATATGGTCTAGGGTAAGAAAGGAGAATGATGGCAAAAGAGGTAGCCTACAATGAGAAAAAGCTATAAAGTTTCCAAATGTCTATAAAAGCATACTACATACAACACTTGCCCCAGCTTACTGCTTTCTCACAAAGGCATAATTTCATTAGTATATTGTTTTCCTACAAAAACAATATCTTTTGCTTTTCCATGGAAGTTATTGAGAAAACAGGATATGTTTTATAAAAATATATGTAGCAGCCAACTTTGCTAGAACATATCTATCTCATAAGGATGTTCAACCTGCAGAAACTGGCCACCGTTTCTTCCAAAACGACGATTAAAAGACAGGGCCCGTCCATCCTTATGAAGGAAGTAAAACTTGTTCCTTCTCTTAGTGTTTCCTTCAAAAAACTAATAAAAAAAATCCGGGGTTTCATAGAACTTCTGACTATTACAATGATGTTTATTGTTTCAGAAACTGAACTGTTAACTGCTAACATGTGATATTATTTCTCAAATTTGGAAAACTATTCTCAGATGACTTGATCAGTAAATCAACAACACTGTCAAAATTCATTCCCAGCTCTACTTTTCCCTCCAGCCCCATCTGTCCCCTCAACTAGATGGCACAATGACTAGAGAACTAGGCTTAGAGTCAGGAAAACTTGAGTTCAAATGTGGCCTCGGATGCCTACCAGCTATGTCATTCTATTTTAGGCAGGTCACTTAACCACAGCCTGATTCAGTTTACTCACCTGTAAAATGGGAATAATAAGAGCTCCTGCCTTACAAGGTTGTTATAAGGGTCAAATGAGATGTTTGTAAAAGCATTTAGCTTGTGTGTGTGTGGCACATAAGTAGGCAATTAATAAATGTTTCTATCTACCTGAGGTGCTGTTTGAATGCTTTCATGTGAGCCCACTGCTATTCAAGAACCATCAATGTATTTATTGATCAACCCAACCCAGCGCCACCTGGAGAATGGGCCCATGCTATGGACAATTTCTGCTGAACTATCTATCCCTCTCTTCCATCAAGGTTCACAAGTCCTGTATCCCACTTTATTCAAGTTCTGATCTCTGTTAGCTGATTTGACAAATTAATCTCAAATGGGATCATAAATTCAGATTTAGAAAGAACCTTAGAGGCTATCTAATATAACATTATGATGAAGAAACTGGGTGCTGAGGGTATAAATGATTTGCCTGAAGTTATGAAGATAGTTAATTACAAAGCTGGGATTGGAATGCAAGTCATAGAGGACCTCAAATTCCAAACCTAGAGCTCAATCCACTAAATTCTTTTACCTTCTTGAATGGATTACTACTCCCATACTTTACACACTGAGAGTGACCTTCAATGCCTTAGTCCAGCATAAGGACTAATGGTGAGGTTTCAGGTACTCTGACCTTTTGGTAGGGAAGATAGTTTTGAAATGCAATTTTTTTTTACCCTTTCCAAGTTGCACCCCGTAAAGGGCCTACTTTGCCAATACAGAGGGTCTCAGGATATGAAGAGGCAAAAGTTTCCTACAACTAGAACTATCCAATAATGGAAATTGCTCTGCTGAAAAGTAGTGAGGTGAAGGTAACTAAGAGTGATTTATCCAGAGATTACATGACACCCTTTGAAGAACAGTAAAGAATAGATTCCTACACTTGGAGTGGGGTTGTACTAAATGAATTGCTACTTGCTGTCTGAATCTAAAATTCCATGATTCTTCTCTAATGGGAATAGGGAAAGGGAATAAGCATTTATTAAATACTTACTATGAACTCACTGTACAAAACTCTTTACAAATATTATCTTACTTGATCCTCACAACAATCCTGGGAGGTAGGAGCTATTATGATCACCATTTTACAGCTGATGAAACTGAGGCAGAAAGAGGTTAAATGATTTGCCCAGGGGTACCCAGCTAGGCACCATCTGAGGCAAGATTTAAACCCAGGTCTTCCTGACTCCAGACCCAGTCTCTATATCCACTGCATCACACAATTGTCCATATAATTAGCCCCTACAATGTCTTCAAAGAAACAGAGAAGTTATCGAAATTCAGCTCCCAGTTCCATTTCAATTAAAATCAAGGACAGCCATTTCAAATGAAAACAATCAGCAAGTCATTCTCTCTGATAACACTATCAATTTTAATTGTTATAAAACATTTCTCTACAGAGGGCTTGTAGTTCGGCATAAAGAACCCTACAAAGACCTGAGGCTCCTGACTTCAAATCCTGATACCTGTGAAACCTCTATTAAACTGTTGGCTTTTTTATCTGTAAAATGGGTGGATTGAACCCCATGATCTCTAAGGTCTTTACCAGACTTATTATTCATCAAAAAAAATGACCATTTTGAAATCCCCAACTGAAAGGATCACAAAAATCCAGTTCATAACTTTGCCTCTAATCATTACCACACATGAATCTTCCCAAGCCCATGAATTAGACATAGGCACTATTTTCAAGATGCCAGTGAAATCAGATTCCACAAACTCCCCTAGTAATCTGTTCCAGTGTTTAACCACCAGCTGCTGATTATAAGTCAAACTCTAAAATTGGGCAAAGGGACCTATCTGCAGTTCTGTGAAAGCCATGTAATTGATTTATCTAGAGAAGGTGAATACAGAATTTAGTCATTCCTATGAGTTTCTGCTTCTATTGAAGCTCTTAATGATCAGACTTTAAAGCCTTTAATTGTATTAATTTATGGTAGCATAAGTGAGGGGCTAGGGAGTTAGAAGAATCACCTGAATTATGTAGACCAGGCAATTTATATCCTATAGTATCAGGTTTCTAGGCACGGTTTTTCTTACCTTCCTCCTCAAAACCCAGGATACCCTAACTGTTATCAACTAATAGTCTCCAACTAAACCACTTCAGTGGAGCTTGTCAAATCCTGAACTCATCTCCTGGGAGCCAAAGGGGTCATATCACTAACACTTCTCAGACTATAAAAAAATCTGCTACAAAAATCAGATAAATAACCCTGTTGCTATTATGTCAAATATAATAATACGTGAATCAGCCTGCCAAATAACACATCTATTCAAAAGAAAATGAAAGTTCATTCACTTGGATTTCCAACTTGGGTTTATCATCAAACATTTGGTCCTATTAAGTATTTGGGGAACAATCAGATGGAATATCTAATATGTGTAAGACAGTAATGATCTCTGGATCTCTTAACACTTTACACACCTGGAGGTTTAGGGTAGGATGGGTAGAGGGCTTCAGCAGGGGGGCTGATGAAATGACCCCTCAAGGTTGTTTTCAGCACTCTGATTCTATAGACATGTTTATACCCAATACCACATCAGATGAGCTTCACTAACCACAGAAGGTTAGGATAAAAGCCAGCTACATCCCACATCTCCCTACAGTTCTTCTGCCTTCTGGCAAATTCTGGGACCAGACTGGCAGATCCATATCCAGCTTGGGGCCAAAGTTTGGCATGATGCTGAGATAATTTATATGGCTTTGGTTGGAGTCCAGGGGAAATTAGTTATTTTGGCCAAGTTTGGCTTTGGGGTTTCCGAGTCACTAGAAGTGAAATTCAGCAGGTGGGGACAGATGGATTTACCCACAGGGATCAAAAGTGGTAGATACCAGCCCCCCAGGGGACAAAAATGCAACTCACTTTCCTACATTTCTACTCAGAGTTTTTTTTTCTTTTTTTTTTTAAGAATAACACAGGTGGTGATGGGGAGAAAGAATTGGATATGTATGTGATTTCTGGGATTGCCAAAAATAAAAATAAATCGCTTTTAATTTCAGAAGGGAAAAAGGCTGGATTGATTTTACAGACTTTTATATAAACAGCAATTTACATGCTGAAACCATGAAGCCAAGGGTACCATGCCCCCTTCTCAGTGATTTGAAATCAGTTGATTAATTTCAAGTTGATGACCTTGTTTTCTCCCTACAATGGAAGTTTAATTCATCTCACTTGAGCTGCCTTTAACTAGTTTTACTAAGTCACTAAACAACTAAGGAGTGGTGGGTGTTTGGTAGATGCGATCCCTATTAATGAAAACAAATTAAATAAAGTCTATCCAAAGAAACTGCTCCAGATACCAAACTAAATAAGTATTATCTCTGAACACTGGAAAAGTGGAATAGGTTTCCATTAAAAGAGGTTCAGACACTGATGGGAAGAGTTTTGTTGACTTGTTGCAGTGAGTAAGTTTCACCAACTGTGTCACTGGAAACTGCAACAAAATGAAACCACACCTGAGTCATGGAAAACAAGTAAGGAAAATGGCAGGTAACTCTTTACTCCTATACCATCTGATGACTCAGGAGTCACAAAAGATCCCAACTTTGCGGAGACAACACAGCACAGAAGAGGAAACTTAAGTCTCATATTTGCATATCAAATAAAGCCAAGGAGATTGTTTTACATCTCTGTTGAATTCATTTTCACCTTCTTATTTTGAAATAAGATACTCACATAATTTATTTCTCCATATTGTTCATTTCCTTTTCCTCTTCCAAACAACATGGGTTCATTTCAACTCTGCAGTTCAAACAGAAACAACCTTAGAAAGAAAACCACAACAATATATGTTTAGTGTTGCATGTCATAATAAGCAAAATCTTTCATCTTAGTACAATTCAGAATATTTCAAATGGTGGACCATTTTCAATGGTTTGGAGCTTGGAAAATCGATTTCTACGATGGGATATAACATCATGAAGCTAATTGGACATTTCAAATTAGGTGTCTTATAGGCATTTTAACTCAATATATCAGAAGTAGAACTCAATTTTTTTTTCTGCAAAAGCCACCCCTCTTCCAAACTCTTTTTCCCCATTAAGGGTAGCAATATCCTTGAAGTCACACAAGTTCACCATGTCAAAATGACCCTCAGGTCTTCATTCTTCCTCACCTAATAGAGGCGATCAGTTGCCAAATTCTGCCATTTCTAACTCCACAAATCTCTCGCATCCATCCCCTTCTTTCGGCTCACATGACCATTATGCCATCACGACTGCCTTCTTATTGGTCTCTTGGCCTAAAGATTTTTTCCAATTCAGTCTCCACACAAGAATCAAAATTGTTTTCCTAAAGCTCAGGGCTGAACATGTCATTTCTCTACTCAATAAACTAAACTGAATCACTATTACCTTTAGGATCAAATATTAACTCCTCTGTTTCAAATTTAGAACTCTTCAAAATCTAAATCTTTATTTCACATTTTATGGATAGAACACTGAACCTTGAGTCCTGAGTTCAAATCCAGTCTCACACATATACTAGCTATGTGACCCCAGGTGAGTGATTTAGGATTGTTGTGGGAATCAAAATGAGTTAATATTTGTAAAGCACAGTTAAGTGGCACAGTGGATAGAGTGCCAGGCTATATGACCCTGGGCAAGTCAATTAACCCTGTTTGCCTCAGTTTCCTCATCTGTAAAATGAACTGGAGAAGGAAATGGCAAACCACTCTAGTATCTTTGTCAAGAAAATCCCAAATGAGGTCACAAAGCACTGGACACGACTGAAGAATAACTGAACAACAGAACAATATGCTAAGGGCCACATAGTAGGTACTTAATAAAGACATATTCCTTCCCTGTCTCACAAAGCACACTATGGTCTGACCAAAATGGTCTTTTGTCTGTTTCTCATAAATGGTGATCCAACTCCTGTGTCTTTGTACTGTCCCCCATTCCTGAAGCACATTCCATCTTCAATTCCACCTCTTAAAATCCCTTGTATTTTTGAGCTGAGCTCAAACACCATCTTCTTCATGAAGCCTTTTCTGATCTTTCCAGCTGCTAGTACCTGCCCCCCAAAATTATCGTTTTTTGTTGTTTGCATATACCTATATCTATTCACATTGTCTGCTTGAGAGGACAAGGATTTTTTTACCTCTATATCTCCAATATCTATCACATAATAGGAGCTTAATAAATACTTAATTGATCTAATCCAATCCCCTCATTTTACATATTTGGAAATTAAGGCCCAGAAAGTTAAAATGGCTTGTCCAAGGTCCAAGGTTGTCAACCGAACCACCTTGGTAGAATTCGTCAAAGCAAAGAGTCAAGGGCGATATTTGAATCCAGATTCTTTGGGAAAAAAATAACTGCTCTTACTGCTATGCTATAATGCCTTTTTTCAGAATCCTGTTTTTTGCTGGTTTGTTTTCAATCATCTGATAATCGGGGACCACAATGACTTAATCCAGAACAATACCTAATGGTCAAATGTCAGATAGGTAAAGGCAGCTAGGAGAAGTAGACTTCAAATACTGCCTAAAGACACTTAATAACTGTATAACTCTGGGCTAGTGACAATCTCTCTCAGTCTCAGTTTCCCCACCTATAAAATGAGGAGAATGATGTACCTACCTCCCAGTATTACTATAAGTATTAAATGAGATGACATGTGTAAAGTGCTTTGAAGATCTTAAAATATTGTATAAATGCTAGCTTTTAAATACACTGACAGACTGGTGAGGAATATAATTTTTGGCATGTTAGCCTTAAGGTGCCTTCAAATCATCTAAAACAAGCAGCCTAATTTGCACATAAGGTAAGGTCAGGCCTGGCCTAATCTATGGGAGAATAAGAAGAATAACACAACTAAAATAGATCATCCTAAAAGCACTTATATATGAAGCTAGTAGGATGCATGACATGCAAAAAAAAAAAAGGAGATATGTCCACATTTTTAAATAAACTACTGACCTCACCAATGACAATGGAACTTAAATATGGAGGAGTTCTAAAAAATCAGGTTTTGTGGTGCTTTATGAATAGAGTGAGGCAGCACTAAGGAAGATCAAAACAAAGAAAACAGCTAAACCAAGTTCACAAGGAAGGCATCCAAGCTGCATCTGTCACAATTTTGATTCAATGAGGAATCAGTTTTTGATAACTCTAAAAAAGTAAAAGATACCGAAAAATTGAGGGAGAGGGAAATCACAGATAGTAGTTATTTTTTTAAGGAAAGAAGAAAATCACAAAAAGTGTTATCCCGCAAAAAAGGTACTTTGCCTCTGTGACTACCCACCTGTATACCTACTTTTTTCATCTCTAAAAATTCTTTCTGAGTATGATTTACAATAATATCCTTGATGAATTAGCCTACTATGTGCCAGACTCTGTGCTAGGCACAGAGGATTCAAAGCATAAAGCAATCCCTACTTTTGAGCTTACATTCTAATAAATGGAAAGATGAGAAGGGATCAGGCAGGCTTTTTGAAAAAGATTTTCTAAAACAGATCACATCTTCATAGTGCCATGATTGACTGAAATGAATAGAGAATGAAAGATCCAACCGTGTTCTTTGCTTTGATTTTTTTTAAGCATTTGCCTGAGTAGAGCAAAATGCATCCATAAAGTTTCTCTTCCAACAAGGTGTCTCTTCTACATATATAATGCAATGATAAAAAATTACTTGAAAGATACAAACACAATGATAATTTTGTTCAATGACTCTCAGAATAGCAACATCAAGGAAAACATCATTATAAAATGGAGAAATATATGCACATCAAACATGTGTACCACTGTCTTGGAGAATGTCCTGTGCAGTGTCCAAAATGGAAACAGAATTCCTTTTAAGATGGTGAAATGCTCCAGAGATTCCTGTTTGTGAACTGCATTATGCTAATTACATCAACTCTTAAGATTACTGTAGGAAATCTATGACCACCAAGAAGAGATGAACTTACTGCTCCTCACAGGAAGCAACAAACGACGAACAATGCCTATTGTTCAGACAATGATGTACAATAGATTGGGCTGCTCTTTGTCAGTCCACATATATTGGACAGAAACTACAGACAGATAAAAAGTTGGGCTTGAAATTGAATAAAGAGAAAGGAGTATAATGAATGACCTTTGGGAAAATCTTGCAGTGATTTTAATGCTTCCAAACTGCTCTCTAATAAAAAAAAGTTTTCCAAAACCATTATCTTTTTCCAGTGACGCTAAATGATTTTGAATCACAAGACACCCCAATTTTCAAAGAATCAAAATTGAAGGTGACATAGAGTGATTGGAAGACATATAGTGGATATTACCAGTGATGACTCATGTGAAAGAAGGGGTATGAAGGATATCATTGAGTAATTATATGATCTAAAGGGGTGTGGTCATTCATACAACAAGAACAAGAGATAACAGATGAGCAACCTAATTGCTACATATATATCTACTGAATGTAAAAAAAATGTACCTTGAGGAAGTCTTCCTATGCATGGAATATTCTCTTTTATGAAAGATTTATGGGAAAAATAGTTAGGATGATAAAGTATCAATGGATTATGTAACCTGGGCCCAGGGGTGTGCAAGTAAATGTTTAACAACCATCTCGGGGCGGGGGGGGGGGCGGGGGAATAAAAGCTGCACTAATGATACATTTTTTATTTTAATCTGTACTATTAATAATTCCATCATTACTCTCTTAAGTCTAGACAATCAATGAAACAACAAACCAAGCCCTGTTTTTGGCATTTTCTGATTTCCAAGGTACAAATGCTCACACTAACAATTTAACAATTGACTTTTTTGTTATGAGCTGGCTCCAGCATACCATTGTCTATAGAACTGGAGGGAATACCAACATTACTGACATAATGGGTACCTTGAAATATTAAGATACTGACCTTGCTACTAAGTACTGCTATGAGGAAATCTGAAGCTTAGACTAGATGTCTAATCTAGTCTAATGTCCTCATTTTATATATGAGGAAACCGAGGCAGGGAAAAGTTAAGTGGGAGTCACAACTAATATGTATCTGATTCTGACTTTGTATCTTAACTTCTTAGTTCAAGTCCAGAACTCTTTCTGTTACATTGAATGTGTCTAAGGATCCTCATCTGTGAAGAACAATGAGAATTTTATTTTCATAAGAATACAAACCTAATGCTGAAATAGGACCTGACTCTGTTCAGGGCATCTATCCTGTTCTGTCAGGCTGACATAGGTAGATGACCCTTTACAAAAACTGAATTATTGCAGAGCAGGAGGGAGGGGCAGGGAAGAGACAAACAGACAGACTTCCTATGAAGAAACATGCCTTGCTGAAACACCTACATGTCTGCAAAAGACAAAAAAGGGCAAAAATAAAATTAACAATGAGCTCTTCCACAATCCAGGGACAACTTCTTAATTTTAGGAAATTTTACAAAACAGGAAAGGAGAAAGATGAGTAGAACAGCAGAAAGAAAGTAGACATGGACAGACAAGAGATAGAAAGGGAGGGAAAGAAGGAGGGAGAGAGAGAAAAAGAAAGGGGAGAGAGAAGAAGGGAGAGAAAGAGGAAAAAAGAGAGAGAGAAGGAGAGGAAGGAATTAAGGGCTGGCAGAGAAAGGGAAAACAGGAAAGGGAGGTAGAGAAGAAAAGAAGAGAGGGAAAGAGATAGAAGAAGGGAGAAAGTGAGAGAAACAGACAGAGAGAAACATATAGAGATGCAGAAATACAGAGGGATAAGTGATAAAGAGAAAGAGGGAAGGAGAATGGAGGAAGGGAGAGAAAAGGAGGGAGAAAAAGGGAGGTGAAGAGGAAAAGGAGAGAGAAATTGAAGAGAAGGGGAAGGGGAGAGAGGAACAAAACAGGAGAAAGGGAAGAGGAAGAGATGGGATCTGGGAGAGAGAAAGATACAGAGATTAAAGGAAATTAAATATGTGAAATACAGCCGATCTCTTCCCTTTATATTATCAGGTATCCATGCAGAAAAATATCAAGAGTGGGGTCAAATTTTCTCCTTACTCTTAGTGAATGGCTAAAGATGTACAGAGTCAAATACACAGGGGATATGTGATAACTAACAAATGTACATTTATTGTACACCAAGGACATTTTAAAAAAGGTATCATCATGGTCTCTGTCCGGTGGAGCTTTCATTCTGGGGAGAGGGGAAACAGAGGAGAAAGAACATATATAAATAATAATCATAGCTAGGTAGAAAGAGACTATGATAGAGTTGTGGGTATAATGACATTTGGGGATTATTTGTGCATTTCAGTTATCCATGTTGGTTAAGTATTTGCTGTGGAACATTTTGAAGAATAGTTTTCTCTGTTCCTTTCTATCAGCAGCCCAAGTTTTCCAAGATCCATCCTGTTTGCTGTGGCAAACAGGAAGAAAACAGCTAGGACCGTTTAGAATCTTTCAAGAAGGTATTTTTGTTCTTCAGGTTACCCCAAGACACATGCTAGACCAGTTGTACACCAGAGCAAGTCCAAACTGTGAAGTTCCCTCACATCTCGGACTTTCAAATTCTTAAATTTGCCCTTTACTTAAAAAAGTCAATGATTTCACCAAGAAAGTTTGATTAGTTTCTTTTACTTTCTGTAATGAAGTGCCATCCTTTTTACACTTGAAAGGATCTTTGTAATAATGCAACATTGATCTTTTGAATACAGATGAGCTAACCTAGATAATAGGATTTAGAACTCAAAAGATGAAACTTATGGAGATAACTGAGGTTCCAGTGCCATCGAGAGGAATTTCAGCACAATGCATGATCTCTTCCCTGAAACACTGTCTGCAGTTGCAGCCAAGGCCAGGTTTTTTCCTGTGCATCATTTGTATTTTTTCAATATCTTTATAGATGACAACATATACCTGGGAAATGAGTGGTGGACATGATAGCCAAGGACATCAACCATCACACTCCAGAGATAAGGCAAAGCTCCTGATAGCCTGACCTCAAAAGGTCTGCCTTCTCTGGTCTGAGGCTTTAATCTTCAAAAGCCTAACAAAGATTCAATTAGGACACCAGAAAGTGGGTCTGCCTACCCATCACAACAAACCAGATCACAGACTGAAGAGAGGTTGTACTTTCCAAAATGAGTTTTCCCTGGAAGCAGGGCATTCTCAACTTTCTGGTTTTCTACTCTCAAAAAGCCATAAGAATACAAAGGGTCAAGTCAACATTTCTCCCTGCCACTGGCAAGTGACCAAAGATGCACAGAGTTAAAATACATAGGAAACATTTGAAACCAAGAAATGCATATTTATTTTGTGCCAAGGAAATCATCAACAACAACAATAACCATAAGGTATAATCTCTGTCCTAAAAATTTGACATTCTGTTGGGATAAGGGAAGAGACAAAACACATATGAAGAAAAAGAGTAGACATTAATGAGACAAGGTGTGTCCCTTCCCCCAAAGGGAGTCTATGGTCTTGTGATCCATAATGAAGAGGTCAAATGTCATACGGAGGGGAAGGTTTCAAAGATTAGGGTTTTGCTTTTTGTCCTTTTCACAAAATCTGCTTTTTCACTGATCTAGGCAATTCCCAATGAGCAAACTCCTTCTGCTAATGCAAGTCTCACTCCAAGGAGATTAATGGAGGCATAATGGTGGTCAGACTCCAGACACTTCACTCTACTTCCTTCTGTGAGTTACCTTTGAGGGGACTTGAATAGCAAACAATAACTACGTTCCTTTGGAGAACACCAACAGACTATTCCAATACTGAAGGGAGAAATCTAGAGATTGAGGGCCCACACTGAGTGTTTCTTCCAAAATCCATATGTGGTGGAGTACATGGGGATGCAGCCAGAGCTGATATTCTCTCTGGCTCAGAAAGTCTTAATTCCTTCCAGATGCTCATCAGTTGTCTCTCTCACATAAGATCACAGATTCATAGATTTAGAGCTGGAAAAGTACTTGGGGGCTATCATATCCAATGCTTTTTATTTTATCGATTAGGAAACTGAGGCTGAGAGTTTACCTAGGGTCATACAACCAGTAAGTGTCTAAGGAAAGATTTGAACTTAGGTCTTCTTGACTCCAAGTTCTACATTCTACCCACCGTCATCATTTAGTGGCCTAAAAAAATTTAAACCTCTGTTCCTTTAGTCCTGAGGTAGCCTTCCATACTATGGTATACAGACTTGGCTCTTAGTACTACCAAGAAGGTCGCACATATTTCCAAAGGAAGGTAGACTTGATTACTATCAAAAGCCTTTCCAAGATAGAAGGGTTGGGGGGTTAGGTTGGAGGCTGTGGCACATCTGACTATCACCATGCTTCCATTTCCTTCAAAAGGCCCCTGATCACCCCAGATCTAGGACATGCACCCTCCTGTCTCTGTGTTCCACAAGTCTCTCATCTGATGTAAAATGTAACCAACATCCCATACATCTACATGATATGATTATATGGCATTGACAACATTATCTCCTCTGATCTTCAACAACCCTATGAGATAGAGTAATACTATTATTATACCTGCATTTTACAGATAAGGAAACCAAGCCACAGAGGAGTCAAATAACTTGTCCATCCCTCAGCTACTAAGTGACAGAGCCAAGATTCAAATCCAGGTCTTTCTTCTGATATCAAGTCCAGTTCTCTTTCCGTTATACCATGATGCTACTTGAAAATCAATTAAGATTTAAACATTGTAGTATTAACTGTAAGTACTATTGGGGGCTAAAATATGAAGGGAAAACTCTGTGAAAAGAGGCATAGTTTGAACAGGATCTTGATAGATTAGTAATGTTCAGATTGTTAAAGAAACAGTATCATAAATGGGACCCAGTCAGTAGTAAGCTGGACCAAACTGAGAAGAGCTCATAACCAGAAATCAAATCAAGTCAGGGAGAGCAGCAGGAGATAGGAGGTCATACAGGCAAGCAGAAAGCACCAGAGATACTCAGTGATCTGCAATGTACAGAGGTCCTAGCAGCCTGCGAAACAACACAGACAAGGATCCAAAGTCCAGGGTAGAACTCCCATTTCTGGAATAAAACAGGGTAGATGATGGCAAATCACTAGAGAAGTGGGCTTCAAATCAGTTTTGGTAATGGGAAAATGAGACAAACCTGTTACTGAAATGAGGCTAAGGGTTAGATTAGGAACACCAGTTAGACTAACTGGCCCAGTGAGGCCAAAGTCTCTCTAAATTTTCTCAGCCTAGAGACAGAATCATTCCCAGAGACTGGAACAAAGGCAGAACCTGCAGGTGGAGGAGGCTGAGGAACTATAGGTGGAGAGGTTAGAAGCACACAGGGCCAGTACGTCTAGTAGATCATCAGAGAAGAGAGGGCATTGCAGGTGTTGGGGGAAATAGCAAGAACAAAGGCATAAATCTGGGAGGGAGCATGGTGTGCTTAGAGGACATGGAGCCAATCCACCTGACTGGGATGGACTGTTAAGGTTGGATAGGTAGTTTGGGGCCAAATTATGGCAGGCTTTGAAAGCTGGGAAGATGATGCAGGAGTCAACAGGGAGCCATTTTCAGTTCACAAGCAGATGAATCACATGATGAAAGGCAGTGTTTAATATATACATTTGGGAAGAAAGATGATGGAATTTCAGAGCTCAAGCTCTGATTATTGCAGTTGGGAGATTATTCTTTTAAATTTTGAAACTTTTGTGTATTTTTTCATAGATCTGGTCTTTGTAAAGTCTCTGTACATATGCACAATACATGCCATTAACTAGGATTGTACAGTAATGATCTGGCCAATCCTAAAATTGTGTTTGGTTTTAGAATTCATTGATTTGCATCATGCATTTTGTAAAGACTTTATAATTCTCTTTAAGAAGGGGAAAGTTAGGGAACAAGCCTTTATTAAATATCAACTATGTGCTAGAGAAACTGTCCTAAGCCTTTTACAAATATCTCATCTGATAATATTAAATTGAATGTGTTTCCTGTGAACAGAGACCCATTCATTTCAGAAGAGATGGTCTAATCAAGGTAGAAACAAAAGGACCATTTACCCAATAAAAGCAACATCAAAATGCAATAGCCCTAGGGGTGGCCAGGTGGCTCAGCGAGTAAGAGCACCGGCTCCAGTGTTGGGATGACCTGGAGATCGAATCCTGGGCTCAGACACTCAGCACCACACCCAGAAATAACTGGCCGTGTAACCTTGAGCAAGTTACTTAACCCCGATTGCTTAATAAAAAAAAAATGCAATAGCCCTGAAAGACTTCAGAACTTTGATCAATGCATTAGACAACCACATGACTTCAGAAGACTGAGTGAAGAATTTATACCCCCACTTGGCAGAGGTGGTAGACAACAGGTGCAGAATGAAACATGCATTTTCACATATTGCCAAAGTACTCATTTGTTTTGTTTGGTTACACTTTTTTTGTTACAAAGGAGAGTTCTCTGAGTGTGGTGACCCAAGGGAAATACCACTGATATAAAATAATAAAAGGATGGATAAAACATTGAAAGTAAATGAATGGTTTTCCTGATTGGTATTTGTGGTAGGAAGAAATAAGTTCAAGTCTAAAATGTTGCTAGTTTGTGTATCTAATCAAGAGCTGACATATACACTAGATCCTCTTGCAAGTAGAGTTTGGAAAAAAATTGTGAAATAGGCATAGCTTGTTTTTAGAACCCCATCCCGCCTTCTTTTTTCACAGTCTTTTAATTTTTCTATATCTTATCAGAGTCCTGCCAGCTGCCTAGGCTCATGGAGGTGCCCTGTCCTCCCCCTTCAAAAACCACTGGCCCTCTAGTCACAAATGTGTTAAGCACTACCACCTCCCTAACTATCAAAACGCTTTAACCCGGCAGCAATGACTTTAATGCTGAAAATTTTAAGCAACTTGGAAAAGCTGTTAAGGGGGATATTTTTGGTCTAGTGGGAAGGGAGTGGAGGGCAGCTCGCCTCCCTCAATTCACAGCTGTCTATTCATAAGGCCAACCCTAGCTGGTCACATTGACATCATGTGTTTTGCATCCGAAGCAAGATCGAATAGAGAACACGGCTGTTAATTCACCTAATACGATAAATGGCAAAGCACCATGTGTAGGTGAGCGTTTCATAAAGGGCGCCTGATGATGAGATTCTCTGAATAAATATTATGGCTTCAGGGGACCATGTAACTGCACCTGCCCCTCTGCAAGCCTTGTCTAGCACCCCCCTCTTTGGCTTGTTCCTTTTTCTCATCTTTTTCTTAAAGGGCTGACTTATGAATTTCCTCGTCAGCAAACGGAGGGCACCCCCACCGCTGAGACACATGGAAGAACAGCCAGACAAAAAGCGCCATTAGCATTTTGGGTGGCAGTGGCCTTTTCAAGATTTGCAATTCACTTATACCATATACCTTTTCTCCATGTTCTCTCACTTCCTCAGAGAAAACTCAGTAACCATTCACTTAAGGATGAGAGACAATGAACATCAATACTAAGCTGGCACAGGTACCCTAAGGCTTAGGAAAGACATTGAGTAGAACGAGGCCTAAACTGATAGCCTGAATTGCAAGTTTTTACTTACTTTTCTAAGTCAGGCCAGGTACCCAGAATGCGTCCTTCTACAGAAAAAGATGTATGCTAATCACCTAAGGGATGGTACTTGCTACATCCAAGAAGGAATACATTGGTTTAGTGTGCCCTAGTGCTTATGTCATTTGTTACAGAAGACTTTTTTTTTAGCCAGACACCCCTTATTTTTCACCTATCTGAATCTCACTATTCCCTTCAAGGCTCACCTTAAGGCTTGCCTCCTTCATGAAATCTTCCCCCAACTGCTCCAGCCCAAGCTGAACTCTATAGTTACTCTAATGCGCTAGCTTCCTGGGCAAGTAGGTGGCTCATCGGATGGAGTACTGGCCCTGGAGTCAGAAGGACCTGAAGTTCAAATCCAGCCTCAGATTCTTACTAGCTGTGTGACCCTAGACAAGTCACTTAACACCGTTTACCTCAGTTTGTCATCTGTAAAATGAGCCAGAGAAGGAAATGGCAAACTCCTCCACTCTCTTTGCCAAGAAAACCCCAAATAGGGTCAGGAAGCATCAGATACAACAGAAACATCTCAACAACTTCCTATAATACCCATAGTCTGTACTATAGAAGCAGTATTTTGTTTCCTATTTTCTATTTGTATGTATGTAAGCTTACTCACCTCTCCTGCTCCAAATTGTAAATTCTTTTTTTTTTTTTTTTTTGCTGTTTGGAGGGTAATTGGGGTTAAGTGACTTGCCCAAGGTCACACAGCCAGTAAGTGTTAAGTGTCTGAGGCCAAATTTGAACTCAGGACCTCCTGATTCCAGGGCCAGTGCTTTATTCACTGCACCACCTAGTCTCCCCAAAACTGTAAATTCTTTAAGGAAAAGAAAGGACCATGGCATATATATCTTGTATATATTCCCATAATACTATAACAGGACACATGATTGCATTCAAATATTTATGAAATTAACTATCTATAAAATGAAGATATTGATAGCAGCTTATACTGATATAGAAGTATACAGAGTTCTTCATTTAAAGTTTTTATCTGAACTCTGCAACAATCATGTGAAATAGATAGATCAGCTAATATGATATCGTGTAATTGATAAGGAAACTGATGCTGAAAAAGATAATGGTTAAGTGACTTGTCAGTGTCAGAACTATCTCTTCATCTCAAGCTTGGTGCTATTTCAATGATATTAGTGCTTCTAAAAGTGACTTGCAGGGGAGGCTAGGTGGCGAAGTGAATAAGAGCGCTGGCCCTTGAGTCAGGAGAACCCGGGATCGGTTCCGGCCTCAGATACTTAATACCCACACCAAAAAACTGGCCATGTAACCTTGGGCAAGTTACTTAACCCCAATTGCTTT
Source organism: Petaurus breviceps papuanus (assembly GCF_028583685.1). Taxonomy (NCBI): domain Eukaryota; kingdom Metazoa; phylum Chordata; class Mammalia; order Diprotodontia; family Petauridae; genus Petaurus; species Petaurus breviceps. The sequence goes on from NW_027186372.1 coordinate 18,936,350, forward strand.
AAAAATAAATAAATAAAAGGGACTTGCCCAAAGTAATACAGCTAAGAAGTGACCGAAGCAAAATTCTGGTTCTAAATGCAATGCCCTTTTCTTTATGCCATAGTTCTATCAACTTTACTCAACTACTAAAGAAATAAAATTAAATCCTAGATGAGAACGTATGGGGAAGTGGGGGAAGGAATGAGGTTACACTAGCAGACCAATGTATTTTATGACTTAAGTTAGTTATTAGTATTGTATTCTTTTCATGTCTCTCAAGGTATGAGGTGAGGAGGGTGAGAGGGGTGAGGGGCAGGGGAGAGAGATAGTAAGGGAAAGGGAGAGAAGAAAAGACAGAAGGAAGAGGGAGGGGGGGAAAGAGACATCGGGAAAGAGCATGCTTTGGACAACATCCAGGTAATAGAGGCTACACCACCTATCAGTTATTTCAGTCATTCTTACACTTTGGAAACTGAAACTCTATTTCCTAAGTGTCCTTTGTTTCTCTTAACAATAAAATAAGAACGGTGCCTGTTCATCCTTTCAAAAATAATTGCTAAGCCCTAATATGTGCAAAGTGCTGTTAGCTATTGCTGTGGAATACAAGAATGAATAAGCCTCTCTCTGTCTTTGATCTCAATTTTCTGTCTCTGTAGCTGTCTCTCTGTCTTTGTTTCTCTGTCAGTCTTTGTTGTCCTTGTGTCTGTGTCTCTACTCTCTTTGTATTGTCTCTGTGTCTGTCTCTACTCTCTTTGTATTGTCTCTGTGTCTGTCTCTACTCTCTTTGTATTGTCTCTGTGTCTGTCTGTCTCTCTGCCCAATCCTCTTTCACTGTAACATATTCCTTATTACTAGAGATGTCCCTCATTTGAGGGTTCAGTATTGGCCACGAGTATTTTACTCGGTGCCTCCTCTTCTGTCCACAAATAGGACTGTGGGAGTCCTAATGCAGGTGGGTAGCTCTCACTCTCTTGGTTCCAAAGGTGTTTAAACAAACAGTTCAGTCTTCAGAACATCAAGGCTTCTGTTATCAGAGACAGCAGCAGAAAGACTCTGACTTTCTAGTAAGAGGCCCAGAGGCAGCACCTATAGATTGGCAGTTTGAGAAAAAAGCCCAGTCTGAGCCTTGGCTTTAACTTGTAAACAGGGGCTTTGAAAGAGCAAAGTTGTGAGTTTGTCTCCACTAAAGCAAACTTACTTTGCTGTTTGCTTTAGGCACTTTGGTGATGTATCTGTGGAGCAGAAATGGATTTCCTGTCGGATTCTGCAAACTCTCCGTTAACTGCACAGAACACAGCTGCCACAAGTCTTTGCGAAATGCACAAGGATGTGTCAGGGTCAGAGCCCCTGGATCAAAAGGGTATGTCTCTTCCCTTGTACCCTCCCTTCCCGGCAGACCAGCCAGCCGGTGGAAATATAACACTCTATTTGTATGCAGACAAGGAGGTCCTAAGGTGCACCAGACTGAAGTCTCCTGTCAAGCATCAATTCATTAGTTACCAAAAATCTCCTATTTGTTCTTAAGAGAGTAAGTCACTTAGCCCACCTGCAGAATGGGACGGTTGAGCTTTTTCAATCAACTTGGGGAAAAGAGGAGGGCTTCCCCTTTGGGAGGGAAGGATACACAAGCCTAGCTTCATGCAAGCATCCTGTGAGTAGGGATTATTTCATTTTTCCATTCCCAGCACCTTGCACAGTGCTTGGCACATAATACATCCTTGATTGACATGACTGAATGATGCCTGCCTCTCTGCTTCTTTCCATTGAATAAACGTGAGTAAAATATCTATTTAAAAAAAGCAGAACCTACATGGAATCTAGGATGGTTGAAGTTTTCTTAGGACTGTTTGTTTATGCGTCGTCTCCGCGACATTTCCAATTAAAAGGTGTCACAGAGGTAAGGGCGGGACGCTCCCCTCTGCTTGTTAGCGCTCAAGTCTCTTAAATTGGCAAATGAAGAGAAATCAACTGCTTTTGCTACTTCCATCAGTATAAACAAAGAAATAAAATACAATATAAAATTTTAACTATCTTCCCCGTTCTACCTGCAAATGTGAAATTCCCCCGTGCTTCAATAAAGGAAAAATATATTCAACAAAGTCTAACAAATGCACCATCTGTTCAGACCAGGAGACCAAGAGGGCGATTTTTCAGCGGGGCAACACTGCCCTCTCGTGGCAGAAGCCGAACAGTGCTCCGGCTCCCAAAAGAAAGTACATGAGATGGTGATTGCTTCAAAAACAAAGGCAGTTTTCATAAATAGGAATCGATTATACAAATGGAGCTATGAAGAAAGCTTAAGTTTTAAAAAAAGAAACACAAAAATGACAACAAAGCCATCCATCAAAGCAAAAACATGTCGCTCCCTAGGTCCTGGGTTACACTCAGTAGCAAAGCTTTCATTTGATACTGAGAGAGACCAAAAGAAAAATATCATTAGGTAACAGCTACATACCGAGGTCATGCAACCTGTAAACTTAATTATTACATCAGTCATTTCTCTGCCATGAAGGCTTTACCTGGCTCCCCAGTTCACTTCTGCTAGATTTCATATTTCTCATCACACATGTGAAGTTATTTGACACCATCAGTTTCTATGGCTATCTTCAGCCACTCTCTGAACCGCTCAAGTTAACATAGATGTCCAGCCTTGGAGGCTTTCTTTGGCCATATTTCCCTCTGCCAGACTTTGGTGCAGAACTGTGGGTGGAAAGGCAACTTCATCCCTGACACAGGAAAAGCATCTTCTTTCTCTTTGTATACCCATGAAACATGTAATCCTTCACCCAGATCTTGGACCTATGATTTCATTGTTATAAAGAACTTTTTTTTTTCTTTTTGGAGGGCAATTGGGGTTAAGTGACTTGCCCAAGGTCACATGGCTAGTTTTTGTGTTAAGTGATGAGGCCGTATTTGAACTCAGGTCCTCCTGACTCCAGGGCCAGTGCTCTATTCACTGCGCCACCTAGCTGCCCCATAAGGAACTTCTGGTGAGAAAACACCTTCTATCAATGCAGACCAGTACCTGCTCCACAACTTTTATTCTTGGAGAACTGACAGGGGCTCTGAGAGGCTAAGTGATTTGCCCAGTGTCCAGAGCCAATATGTGTCAAAGGCACAACTTTAACTCATGTCTTCCTAACCACAAAGTCACCTTCCTATTCACTGTGCCACACGGCCAATTCGTCAAACAAGGTGATAATAACAGGAGACAGGAATTCTTTGGTAACTTTGGAGGGGATTAGTACAATTATCTCTATGTAGCCAGTGTGTTTCACTTTGAATTAGGGCACTGATCTCCAACCTGCTGTCATTTTACTCAGAATAAATCTTCCCTCATAGACCACAAAGACTCACAATCATTCACCTTCCCCTCTACACCAGAACAGTGCCCTAGCCGACAAGGGTGAGCAGAGATGTGATAGCTACTAACTGGAAGGTTTCCTCCAGCTGTACTTCTCGAATTTCTGTGATATTCTCTTCACACCAGGGTGACTAGACTTTCCTATATATTCTAAATGTGGTCTCACTAGGTTTGCCAGGAAACATGCCCTGTGACCTTCTTTGCTTCAGGGCTGTCAAACACTGGGCAGATGGTTTAAACTTTCAGTCCCCAGCCTCCCTTCAGCCTCATTCCCCTTCTCTACTTTGAATTCCCATCTTTTTTTCAGGCTGGTTCCCATCAGGATCCTTGGCCCTTGCTTCCTCATTACCTTTTTATGGTTTGTTTCTTAACATGGCAGAAACACATTAACTTCATTCCCAAATGATTTGCATTGATCTATAATGGTTTCTATCTCCCTGTTTTTATACAAGCTCCAAACTTAGCCACTTTGGACTTTGTTCCTCTGGATCATTTTTTCCTGAGGAAAATCAGATTCACCTGTGGGGTGAAGGCTACATCTTCAAACTACAGTCCTCTGGGGATGCTCCGTCTGTTCCCCACATTCCTTTATGTTTCCCATAGGGTATGTTAGAAAAGAAGAGACCTGTAACTTCCTGATTCTGTTGCCTGACTGAGCTTTGAATCTATTTTTACTAGCTCTACCTATTCTCAAATCATTTGTAGAATGGAAAATGAGTATTTTGGTAGTAGTGCTTCACAACGTACCTCTGGTATAGGCATGTAACACTCACAAGTTGGCTGGTTTCCAAAGGATCCTTTACTATCTTCCAAATAAGGTATGAATTTCATGAAAAGGTATGAATTCTCCTTGACCTAGGTTCTCATTGCTAGAAGTAAGGATCTCCAAATTGTCATGACATTAATTTTAGAATTCACACGCCTGAGCTGACCCTTGAGTTTGACTGGTAAAAAGAAGCGGGGATCTACCAAAATACAGACACACTCTCAAGAAGAACCCAGCACAAAAACTACCCCCAAGTTCCTTGAAGTAGGGCTTAGTCTAGGCTACTTTATGCAAAACCAATTAAGTCCTGACCACATCATTCAGTTGTGGACTCAGTCAAGCACAGGCCCTCTCAAGCTAGATACTGAGGTTGAACATGACATGAGTAAACCAAGAAAAATTTGGAATACCACGAGGGAAAAACTTTGGTTTGAGGGGCACCCAGAGAGTAAACTCTGAAGAGGAGAGTGACCTCAAACAAGTCCAGTGAAGGCCTAGGAGAAAAAAAACGACCTGGCAACAGAGACTGTAAGATTACCTAGAAGAACTAGAACAGGAGACACAGCATGGAAAAGCAGTGGACCAAAGAAAAATGGCAAGAAAAATCGACACCTTAGAACAGATGGTTGAAAACCTCATTAAAATTAAATACCCTGAAAATTATACAGAAAACAATGACTTGAGAAAAATTATTAAAACAAAACCAAGATATAGGTACAGAGGAAGAACAAAAGCAGACATACCTATCCAAAGGATAAACAGAGAGACTAAGTCACGGAAATACTAGACTGCACAGAGACCTAGAGAGAGAATTTTATATCCATGTAGCTTCCAAGGGAAACCAGATTGAGGGGGGAAGGGGAACAACAAACAAACAAAGCTTCAAAGATAGAGGAAGGGAAGGAATTTGGAGCTTCAGCTACAGAAGGGAATGGAGGAAATGGAGAGACAATCCTCAAGCTTCAAGAGTCCTACAGATGATGCTATTTGCACAGCCCCAAAGGGCAAGAAGGATAATATTGGACTTCTTTTGGACTTCTCTTAACTAGTCCCCACATAGATGTACAGGTCCCAAGGGAAAGTTAAGACTTGGGTTCATTTGACAACCTCCAGAAAGTGAAAGACATTAACTGATGGTCAAGAAGCTTACAAATGAGTTGGTTCTTCATCTTTCACAGTGTTAAGTAAAACTGGTCATGTAGCTCATGAATAGGTCACCTGAATGCTTGTAGCAGAGTGAAGAATCACACATTTCTGATGTTTCAAGTAAAATGAGTCATAAAGGGTTATTATTATTGCTGAGAATAGTCATTGGCATGTAGTAAACACTTAATAAATATTGACTGATTGAGTTTTTCAAAGAGATCCTAGTCCATTATGTTAGAGATTATAATCAAAATGCCAAATGGCTTACATGTATGTTTTACTTTGATTATTCAAGTATCAGAGATTTCACTGATAAAAGTACTTCCATCACAGACACTAACACTGACTCTTCCATGACTAATAGTTTTCTTAAATTTCTGTGACTAGAAAAAAAATCATAACCTGCTCACCAACCTTAAAACAAGAAGCCCCTCCTTGCTTAACTAGTCTGATACCGAGATAAAAGATATACAAAATATTGCTTGGCCCATGCTTGAAATATTTCAAGCTTAATTAGTCAAAACATAGTTCCACTGGCAAGAACACAGGGTCTTTCCCATGTCAAAATGAGGTATCAGAATAGGACTTTAGAAGGTTATACATACATATTTATATGTATATACATATACACATAAAGGCATATATGTGTATGTATATACATATGTATATATATATACGCAGATGCAGTTGTGTCTATATATAGATATGTTAAATTTGCATGACAATTTAAATATAATTTTACTTTTAAAAGATTCTTGATTTTGATCAACATGGTACTTCCTCCACTAACACAGGGAAAAAATTCTATGTTTCATTTAAATTTAATTCAGCAAACACAGAATCAGAGCTGAAAGGATCCTCTGAGGCTATCTCATTGAACCTAACCAAGAAGCTCCCTCTACAAACACACTACAACAATTAGTCATCCAGATTTGTCTAGAAAAGTCCTGAAGGAAGGGGAAAACCATTGTTCCCTGGGTAATTCCATTTCTCATTTGAATCACTCTAATAGTTGGTATGTGCTTCACAAATGTTTGTCTCCTCTGAGGAAAGCATTGTAATAGGATTAGGACACAATGACAAAAGAAGAAAAAGGAGAAGGAGAAAAGAAGAGGAGGAAGAGAAGGAGAAAAGGAAAAAAAAAAAAGCCTTGCCCTCAACAAGCTTTCATTCTACTGGTAGGATACAACATATGCAAAGATTAAGTACAAGACATTCTACTCCAAGACTTCATATCATGGAAATGACTCAAGGTTCTCTAAGGCTATTCCAGCAGCTCAAATTCTGAAAATATACTTTGCTGGAAAGGTTTGGAGCCCATTTCCAGCAATATACTCTTTCTGTTTACTTAGAACCAGCCTAGTTTAGTATAGAGATGTTCATCACCAGAAGGTTGGCCACTTGGTGATTAATTTATCCAGGGCGACCAATGAAATGGAAAAATTAAAAAAATGACTATCAGCCTCATACAGACTCCTGACATTTATGCAGCAATAGTGGAAAATTGACAGCAAAGCAGGCAGAGAATCATGCAGTTTTGAGACCATCTTCCTCCTAGTTACCCAAGTAGGTAATCTTAGAGTCATCTTTGACCCCTCCTGTTACCTTGCCCTCCTACATCCAATCATGGTTAACTGGAACAGGGATTCCCTTGAAAGGATAGCTTAAGTATGGGTAATACATGAGTATTTATAAAGACAGCGGAAAAAGAACTCTCAGAGAGAGGAATGACTAATGAGGCAGTCTCTTAGAGGGAGTGTAATCAAGGTGTAGAGGTTTCACTCTATCTCAAATTGCTTGCCTTCTCAATGAAGAGGGGTGGGGAGGGAGAAAGGGGGAGAATCTGGAACTCAAAGTTTTAAAAACAAATGTTAAAAATCGTTTTTACATGTAATTGGGGAAAATTTGAAGAATTGAAGTTGTGAGTTACTCAAATATCCCATTTGTATAAATCAATCAATCAGTAAGCATTTATTAAGTACCTAGTTATGTTCTAGGCACTAGCAAGGAGATGCCTCTTTCTCAGAGCTTGGGGGGAGAGATGCTTGATGATGCAGAAGAGTTTAATCATGTGGTTTGGGGGAGGAAAGGAAGTCATTATAAATAGTTTTCATTTCTGTAGTGAAGTCAAAGATAAGGTCATCCACTGGGAAATGTTTGGGAATGTTGTAAGGATCTGAGAAAAGAGGCTTTTTCAGAAAAGATACTGTGAGTAGTAAATGACCATAGCAATCTAGTGTTTGATAGATCCAAGTTTTTGGGACAAGAACTAACTATTTGACAAAACTTCTAAGAAAACTGTAAAGTGGTTTGGCAGAAACTAGCTATAGACCAACATCTCATTCCATATGCCAAGATAAAGTCAAACTGGGCACATGATTTAGACATAAAGGGTGATACCATAAGCTAATTAGGGAACATGGAAAGGTTTACCCGTCAAATCTAGTAATAAGGGAAGAATCTTTGGCCAAACAAGAAATAGGGATCATTATGGGTTGCAAAATGGATAAATTTGATTACATTAAATTTAAATATTTTTTGCACAAACGAAATCAATGCAACCAAGATTAAGAGGAAAACAGAAAACTGGGGAATTTTTTAGTAACAAGTTCTCTGATAAAGGCCTCATTTCTCAAATATATAGTCAAGTTTATAATAATACAAGTCATTCCCCAATGGAGAAATGATAAAAGTATATAAACAGTTAGTTTTCAGATGAAGAAATCAAAGTTATCTATAGCCATCTGAAAAAATTGGTCTAAATCATCATTGATTTGAGAAATACAAATTAAAACAGTATGCAGTACTACCTCACACCTATCAGACTCGCTAATAAAACAGAAAAAGAAAATGACAAATGTTCAAGAGTATGTGAGAAAAGTGGGACACTAATTCACTATTGGTGGAGTTAACTGATCCAACTATTCTGGAGAACAATTTAGAACTATGTCCAAAGGGCTATAAAACTACGCAGACCCTTTGATCCAGCAATACCACTAATAGGTCTGTATCCCAAAGAGATAAAGTAAAAGGACCAATATATATGAAAAATATTTATAGCAGCTCTTTTTTTGGTGGCAAAAAATTGGAAATTGAGGGAATGGCCATCAATTGAGGAATGGCTGAACAACTTGTGGTATAAGATTGTGATGGAATACTATTGTGCTATAAGAAATGACAAACAGGATGCTTTCAGAAAAACATAGTTTTCCATAAACAGAGGCAAAGTGAAGTGAGCAAAATCAAAAGAATGCTGTAGACAGTAATAGCAATATTGTATAATGGTCAATGGTGAATAACTTACCTATTCTCAGCAATACAATAATATAAGACAATTCCAGAGGACCTCTGATGAAAAATATCCACCTCCAGAAAAAGAACTGATGAAGTGTACAGATCGAAGCATACTTTATTCTTATTTTACTTTTCTTGGAATTTTTTGGTCTGTTTTCTTTCACAACATGACTAACATGGACATGTTTTACATGACTGCACATGTATAACATATCAAATTGCCTGCCTTCTCATTGAGGCAGGAGGCAGGGAAAGCTGAAGAGAATTTGGAACTCGGAGTTTTAAAAAACAAATGTTAAAAAATTATTTACATGTAACTTGAAAAATATAGTATTTAAGAATTTTTCAAAAAAAGAAAAGACTGCAAGAAATACGATAGAGATCAAATCAGGGAAGAAAAAGAGGATTGCTGTGCATCAGTAAGGGCTCAGCTTAGTTTCAATAGCATGAATCTGTATTGGACCCAATCAGTATGGTTGTATATTTGTATGAACTTAAATGTAGGCATGAAGTTAGCAAATATAAGGAATGACCCAGAGTTTCTGTTGGCAGGGAACAAATAACAAAAAGACAAGAAGACAAGGATGTAAAGGTAAAGGATCATGTAACATTCATCTGGTCAACTATGGAGGCAAAACTGTGATGGAAGGGAAGAAAGGCTCAAGCAAAGGTAACATACAAGTGAAATAATAAGAAATTATGGTACTGAAGGTCATGGTGAGGATGAATAGCTTTAAAAGGAATGAAGAAAAGGGAAGGATTAAACCATAGAAGATTATAATTATGGAAGGAAATTTCAGAGTTCAAGATTATAGAGGAGGCATAGTGTAGTATAAGGTATAAGTAGATCTATGGGGTAGTTGAGGTAGATCAACAATAAAGGGCATCAGAGAAAGGTCAGTGTGTTCTATAGGATGTTAACAAGAATCTTCAAGTCACCAAATATGGAGAACAAGGTTAGGTTGGAGAGATAGACTAAATTCTTTGACAAAGGAGGGAAAGTGACCTGAAAACTGACTGATATCAGAAATAAGGTTCTCAAGACATTTTGACACATGGAGTGCACTTCAAATAAAAAAAGGTTGCTCGGTCACATTGGTATGTGACAGTGGAGAACAAGAAGTATGACAGTCCTTCCTTCATTTTGGCACACTATGTCAAGGGGAAATGAAAGAAGAAACAATCATAAGTGGAAATGGTAGCCAGGAATGAAGTTTCTCCCAGAGAAAACTTGGCTTCCTTGAGTGAAAGATTATAGAAGGAGATCTAGGACAACAAAGACTATAATATAAAAACATGTGTTCTGGAAGGCACAAGAGCCTAAAAAACCAAAGAATAGTATCTGGGGAGACAGAAGAATGAGTTGGATCAGGATGAGAATTTGGAAAAACAGTGAGATTTTCCTGTTGGCAGACAAACTGAATTGTGGAGATGAGGGGAACTGAAGTTGGTATTTGCTAGCCCTAAGATAAGGAAAATATGAGCTTATAAGCTTTTTAGTAGATAAGGACAGGGTCTATAGTGATGGCAGCCAAGAAAGTCAAGAGGTAAATGGAAGACTGGAAGTTCATAGCCACTTCATGATTCTTTCTCTGTCTCTCTCTGTCTCCTCTGTCTCTGTCTTTCTGAACATACATTATATACATATATATCCTATAATTTCAATAGGGTAGGTCAGTCCATCAATAAACATGTATTCAGGGCCTACTGTGTACCAGAGGCTACACTAAACACTGGGTCAGCTGTAACCAAGGAAAGGAAAATATTGTTAGTAACAATTGTAATAACAGCAACTTCTCTCTTTCCGAATGGTAGCAATCTCTATTTGGGCCCTTGGGGAAAAGAATAAGCATTTATATAGTACTTACTATGTGTCAGGCACTGTGCTAAGTACTTTTTTATAACTGTTATCTCATCTGATCCTCACAACAACCCTGTAAGGTGGGTGTATTATAATCCACATTTATGCAGTTAAGGAAAATGAGGCACAGAAGTTAAGTGACATGCCCAGAATCACATAGCTAGTAAGTATCTAAGTCCAGATTTGAACCCAGGACCAGTATCCACTGGGCCACCAGTTGCCATGGTAATGAAGGAGTGCAAAGCAAGTATTTATTTCTAAGTGGTCATATACATGTGATCATGTAAAACACATAGCAAAAGAGGGTTGAGAAGCTACTATGTTATGGATAGCAAGTCAACTAGACCATCTGAGGATAAAGCTTATTATCCTACTCTTTGAAGAGGAATCAGGCTTAGGTCCCTACCTTTCTGATTTTACAATTTAGTGAGCTTGGCCTAGAGTGAGAGATACATGGTCCATCAACAGACCTAGGTTTGAAATCTTTTTAAACTTCTACTCTACTAATATAGGCTCTCAAGATCCATGGTCATTGCTAAACTATGACTAGGCAAGAGAAGGATTTACTAATGAAGTTTCATTTGATCATAATAATCCTAGACAAAATACTAAACCTTTTGCAAGGGGAAATCACAAAATATTAGAAATATAAAAGAAAAATTTCAAAACAATTAAAACAATAAAATACTGCTCAGAGAGTCGCTTGTCTCTATCTGCTATTCTCCAAAAGAATTAGAAAATTAAATCAGTCCACAAATTCTACAGGAGTTGTAGTCCTTTTGAAACAACTTGCCAATTTGGGTTATCAGCTGTAATTTAAAAATTAGGTTCTGCCCAAATTTAAGAATCATTTAAAGCCATTCAAAACCATTAAGAACCACACTTCAGACAAGATTAGCCACCCTCTAATATATATATTCATTCATGGTGATTATCAAAAATTCAGGTAATGCTCTATTTGTATCACTAAGGAATCCCTTACAAAGATTGGCCCCAGGACCCTTGAAAGGGCTGAGGGGTCTCTATAGACAGGCCAGATTCCCCACATGAAGTATAGTATAGATATTCTTTGGCAGTCTCACAAATAGTCAGGCAACAGGCACACATAATATATTTCAATAGTTCTGTGAGTTTGCCTGCATGAGTATGCTCTCCAACAGTGTAAGATTCTTTTTGTGGGATTATGGGTAGATTCCTTTTATGCTCTGAGGTTCAGTACAAGCCATTCAATGTCACCCACAAATAGAAGGGACTGAAGGATATCAACATCTACAGAGAATCTCTCTTCCATTTGAATTCAGCATTGGACAATAATGAACATTATGACTGAGTATTGTCTCCCTGCTTTATGCATTGCTTGATATTAATCAGAGGCTCAGAATTATCCCTATTCTTGCATACATCAAGGAATTGGGTATGATCTACAGATTAGTATATGTGAGAGAAACATTGTTGGAGAAGAGCTTTGAAAGTTTCATTTTGCTCTAAAATCAAACACTTTTTTATAATCAACAAAAAATAAGTACATTTGGCTCTTATATTTTTGTACCTTTTAGTAAAGATGTCATCTACAGTAGAATATCATTTGCCAAAGACGTCCAACTCCATTCTCTCAATTTTATCAAAGAACCCATTGATTCATGTATCAAATATTTATTCTCAAAAGATTTTGTAAAAGTTTAAAAGGAGATATCTGGGTTAATATTTATTGATATCCTCACAATTACCTTTTAGATAGTAATAATATCCTGAGATTTAACCCTACGACATCCTCAGAAGTGGGTAACCTGAAACACAGAGATTTTCTGTTGTATACTTGGTGTGGTTCAGATCCTCTTTTTTTGCCTTTTGGAGGGCAATTGGCGTTAAGTAACTTGCCCAAGGTTACACAGCTAGTTTTTTTGTGTGGGTGTTAAGTATCTGAGGCCGGAAGTGAACTCCAGTCCTCCTGACTCCAGGGCTGGTGCTTTACTCACTGCACCACCTAGCCGCCCCCCAGCTACTCTTCTAATCTTTGTTTTCCTTAGTACCATTTTCACTTTTTCATTACCACTTCAGGCAGGGACAGTGATGTTTAAGTCCAAATGTGCTAGCACCATTTTTCATCTGTTTGTTATCCTCCTTTCTGGTTCATTCCTAAATACTGTTGGGATGGTATGGTTTAACTTGTTGGGCTTAGGTTTGGGGGTTTTTTATTTTGTTTTGTTTTTGAGACAATTGAGGTTAAATAACTTACCCAGTGTCATAGAGCTAGCAGGTTACTCAAAGAAACAAGATTTTTTAAATTTAGAAACACCCCTAAAATCATGTACTCATGTCACAATTGAGAAGGCACACTGGCTCTTGAGTCAGAGGACCTGGGTTCAAATTCTACCTCTATCATCTCTGCAACCATGAGAAACTTATTTAATCTCCTTGGCTTCAATTTGTTCATCTATAAAATAAGGAAGGCTGGGCTAGAAGGTCTCTGACATCCTTTTCAGTTCTGCTGAATGTATAATCCTTTTTAACTGAAGCCTGGAGAGATTAAGTGACTGGTTCCTAAATGGTACATAGTACATACAAGGCCTGAGGTGATATCTTATCTTAGTATTCTCTCCACTTACCACACTTCTAGGCACATGGTAAGTATTTAACAAGTTTGTTGAATTGAACTAAATTCCTCATGGTGAGTTAGATATAACCATAATCTGAAGGCTTATCATCCTGATTTCTTACAAATAAGATCAGAGAGTCATTTCCTTTGAATAATATAAACAATTGCAACAGTGACTACTCTGCCTCACCCAGCCATGAAACCAAGCCTGTTATATTCCTACCCTTTCTCCAGAGTTCTCTGATACTGTTAGGGGGTTAGACATGGGAATCTCTTCTCTTTGCCACTGACTAAATATGTTGAAATTGGGAACCATTCGTATTCCCACTGTTAGGGACTCCAAGTACCAGGGTTCCATTTAACCACTTACCTGTCAGATTAGATTTTACAGAGGAATATTTACTTCAGAGCTAAAATAGAAATATTTTCCCCAACATCTAGGGGAATAATGACCTTTATACTCAGTTTAAGTAAGGTTGGTTAAAACCTCTAGCCCGGAATCCTCAGCTCCAAATTCCCCAGAGTTCAAGATCCTCCTCCAGAACTCCATCGCCTACACCTAGAAATGGAAAAGACAAACAAGACAAGAACAAAACCCCAAAACCATTTCTCACAGTCACAGGGCAAAAGGAGAAAACAGCCCTTCCCCTTTCAGTTTACTCCATAATGTTTCTGCTCTGAGTGATTGAGACCATCACTCCTAAATACCTTAGTGACTGTACCTTAGTTGGGTAGTTTTAAAGATGTAGCCAGTTCTAACTGTCAGTGGTAAAAGGCTACTTCCACTCATGTGATAATCCAAGGAAAAATTTCTCCCAGAAGTAGGTCCCTGGTTTCTCCCACATAAGTCCATATTTCCATCTTAGGTGGTCTAGTCATGTACCAAAGTCCCATTATACAACAAATATTTAAGGTTCCATGCTATTTACCTTCTTAGTGAGTTGCAGGAAGCATTACTTTGGATATATGATTAAATGCAAAACAAAACAAAAATAAGTTTCGTTTGGAAATGTTTTGCTTTGTTTTTACTAATAACTCCCCTAATTCTGGTCCTTTGGATGGGTTTATTTAGATCTTTGCACATAGGAAATAACTTACCTTTCCACCTGTAAAATAATTCGGAGTGTCCCACACAAACATCTGTCTAAGAAGAAGCTGACTGTATAAATTAGGTCATTTGAAATGGAACCATACCTTGCAGGGCCTTTATGCAGTTTCTACACTAGCTACCCATGTCTCTACCAGCAGAATCAGGCAATTATTTTAGCTCCATGTGTTTGAATTAAAGAAACCTGATGGGAGAACACCCTACTACCCTTAGAGGTCTGCTGCCTCTGAAGCTCAGCAATGCATAGAGGACCATGGAGATTGTATCATTGGCACATAACAGAATAAAATTTCTACTGGAAGGCAAAACGCCTTTATGCTTCGGTGACTTCTAAAATGGCCCAGAAATTCACTCTAAATGACTCACTTCTGAAAATGTCAGATTTTTATTGAACTCTGGGGAGCCAAACTTTCTGGGTAATAGGAGCTAGCTATTACTCCATGGATTGGCGTCTACAAGTCCAATAAGGAGGTTGAACAACTTTTTGACAGGTTTCAGTTCTTCAGTTGTCAGACAAGGAGGGAGCCTGATATTATTGGGACCAATCTCTTCTTAGAATTTATGGAGCCAACTTTCTCCCCACTCTCCTCAAGGAAAAAAAATGTGCGCAGTAACTTTCTGAGGGACTAGCTTTTATCAACTGTTCTTTTTTCTTTACTTGATCCCAGCAATAAACCAGACAAAGCATTCTGCACAGCTTAGACAAAAGTGAATCCCAATAGTCTCTGAACATACTCATATGTTCACAGGAAAAGATAAAAAATTGGAAAGCTAAAGTGGAAGAGGAGGAGAAGGAAAAAGGGAAGGGAAAGTGAAGCTAAGTGGTATAAAGTATAGAGTGCTTGACTTGGAATCAAGAGTTGAGTTCAAGTCCTGCTTCAGACACTTATTAGCTGTATGACTTTGAGCAAGTCACTTAACCTTTTGATGCCTCAGCTACAATTGCCACCTGTAAAATGGGGATAAAAATAGGCACCTATCTCACCAAATTGTTATGACAACCAAATGGGATAATATGTGTAAAGTGTTTTGCAAACCTTAAAGTGTAATGTAAATGCTAGCTAATACTATCATCAGAGGAAAAGGAAAGAAAAAGAAAAGAATACAGAGGAGTCAAGGAAAGGAGGGAAAAGGGAGGAAAGGAAAGAGGAGGGGAAGAGAGGAAAGCTTTTTATGGAGAAACCATGCCATATGAAGATCTGATGAAAGACCTAGAGATGTTTACAAAAAAGAAAAGGAGATTTAAATGGTGAAAAAAACAATCACTGTCATTAAATATCTGTCACATGGAAGAGGGATTAGACTTACTCTCCTTGGTCCCAGAGGGCAAAACCAAGATCAACATGCTTGTGGCAGTTCAAAGACAGCCTCCACAGAGCCCTACATCACTCTTCTATTGATGTGAATGATTCCATCTTTAAACAAGCTTCCATTTCTGTGTAAAATGAGCAATCATGTCCATTGTTCTGTTTTCGAATTTATCTCCAAGTCAGTCATCTTGGAAAGTCCTTCAAAATATCATCAATAGAGCCCCTGTTGTCATTGCGACACAGAATTGTAAATGATTACAGAACCATATTTAAGAATTGTGTATTCTGCCCTTATTTCTCCTTGCGTGAAACATTATGACCTTGTACTTTTTAATGACTTGTGCTCAGTCAGGTTGCTTTTCATTGTGTCTCCTTCATTTTGGATATTTCTGTGTGTGCCAACTGATCTCTGTCTGCTTTGGCAAATAATGACAATAAAGATTCCGTTTGACCTGAATCTTAAAATCGGGAACTGCAGGTTTTTCCGTGATGGCCTGAAGTTTATATGAGGAAGATCTTCCCAACAATCATAGCCATCCAGCAATGTCATGAGATGCCACCAAAGGTAGCAAATTTCCACATTACCAAGTATATTTCTTTAAACCCCCTCCTTATTCTCCCAATATGACTCATATACTCTAAATTTATGTGCCTTTACATGAGCCTTCACCCCATTTTCTTCCCTTTTAGTGCTAAGGTAAGGTTTCATTACTTTAGAATCCCTTGCCCTCTTTCTGTTCCCTACCTTCCTAAATTGGCTCCAACCTAACTTTCCAAGGTTATTCCCCTTCTTATACTCTAGAGAAACTGCCATTCTTCCAGGTCCTCATGTGTCACATTCTTTTTTTTTCTTTTTGGAGGGGGAAATGCAGGGCAATTGGGGTTAAGTAACTTGCCCAAGGTCACACGGCTAGTAACTGTTAAGTGTCTGAGACCAAATTTGGACTCAGGTCCTCCTGACTCCAGGGCCGGTGATCTATTCACTGCTCCAGCTAGCCACCCCCATGGGTCACATTCTATCCCATCTTTGTGCCTTTCTTTACACAAGCTCTTCCTAGTGTCTGAAACAGTCTCCCTTCTCACTTCTACCTCTTATAATTCCTAACTTCCTTCAAAGCTCAGATCAAATACCACCTCCTATATGAAGCCTTTCCTAATTTCCTTAGCTGCTAGGGCTCCCCCTGCCAAATGACTTTCTATAAATTACATGCTGTCCCTGTCATTAACATTCAAGGTTCTTGATGGAAAGGATGGTTTTATATCTGTTTTAATATCCTGAGCCTAACATAGTGCCTGAAACATAGTAAGCACCTAACAAATGCATAATGAATTGAACCTCACCCACTTTAAGTGTCTGGTGCATAACCTCAACTGACCCCAGAGTCAACAATTATTCTACTTTACTCTTATCTATTCTCTATGTCATGTCCTTCAACAACTGTTCCAAACCCTTTCCTCTCTCCTCAAATCCCCTTCCATGACTCCACCTCCCAATACTTATAACAAACAATTTAACCTTTGATTTATCAGAAAAGACAGGAGTCATTTTTTAGGGAAGGTAGTCACAGTATCACAGTTAGAGTGAAGGGGACCTTCCAGCATTAAATCCAATCTTCTTTTTCTAAACATCCAGGTCACTCCCACTGTGTATATTGCCCATGACTGTCCTGAGGTCTCTTTTCCCTCAATACTTCCTCCAATGGGTTATCATTTCTATGCTGATGATTTCTAAATCTTTACACCCAGCTCTAGTCTTTCTTTTAAGCTCTAGTCCTGTTTTTACCAATTATTTTTTGAACATTTCAAATTGTATGTCTCAAAGTCATTTCAAACTCAATATGTCCCATAAAAGTTCTGATTTTCTTTCCCCTAAAACCCTTCCCACTTCTCAGCTTTTATTATAGAGGACACCATCATCATCCAGCCACCTAGCCTCTCAACCTAAGTGTCTCTCCCTACTCCAAAACATCTTTTACTCAACTACCAAAGTGATTCATCTCAAAGCATAGGTCTCACTGTTTCAACATCTTTCTCCCCCAATAAACACATTTAATAAACTCCAGGACTCCCCATGACCTTTTGGAACAAATTTTAAAAAATAACAACACCTGTTTGGCATTCAGATCTCTTCATGACCTTGCCCCTTCTTATCTTTATAGTTTTCTAACACTTTATTCCCCTCCATGTGCACTAGGATCTAGCTACTTTGGGTTGCTCATTGATCCTAAAAAATAGCACAACATCACCCAGCTCCATCAATTTATAGTATCTATGGGCATCCGTTACCTGGGATTTTCTCCTTCCCCAACTCTTAGTTTCCTTCAAAACTCATCTCAAATTCCACCTTTATTGGTCCTCTCTCCCCAGCCTACCCTCAGTCCTTTTCCTCTATTACCTTCCATTTATATTGTATATATCTTAAATGTACATAGTTATTTTATATACTGTCTCCCCCCATTCGCATGTGACCTTGTGAACAGGAACTGTGTTTCATCTTTCTTGGTATCCCAAATGTTTAACACATTGCCTGGCAAATGAAAGACATTGAAAAATGCCTGTTGACAAAGTGACACTTTCAGGGCCTTGCATTCTTCTCTATCATGAATGTTCAGTCTCTCCTAATTCTCTGGATCCTTGCCATCTACATACAAGCATGGTCATGTCTCTTCAATCCATTAAAAAAAGGTCAATCTTTCATTACTCTTTCTATCTCAAGTAGCCATCACCCCAATTATCTCTTCCTCTTCACTGCTAAAGTTCTTGAAAAAGAACTAATCTATACTCCATTCATCTAGTTCTTTACCACATGCTCTCTTCTCTTTCAATCTCGCTTCCACTGTTACCATCCTACTAAAAATCTTCTCTGAAAAGGCATTAATAACTTTTCGATCGACAAATCCAATCCCTTTAAAATGATATTTTGTTCTTATATCACCTTAACTTCTAAGTATGTTCCTCTCCCAAACCAGACTCCATCTCTTGTAACAAAGAATTTTCTAAAAAAGAAAAAAGAAGTAAGTTTGAACAAGCTAACCAACACATCAATCAAGTTTGACAGTACATTCAATGTTATACCCCCATTTTCCCTCATCTTTACAAAGGAAAAAGAAAGATGTATTTTCTCCTCTAGTTTTTAGGGTCCAGTTTGAATTTTCTATTTAATTACCCAACATTTAGTTTTATTTTTCATAATTTTTATAGATATCCTCATTCTCCTTGATCTCACTGTGTGGAGCATTTCATACTGTTGACCACCTCCCCTTTCTCTCCTCTCTTAATTT
Organism: Petaurus breviceps papuanus; assembly: GCF_028583685.1. Lineage (NCBI taxonomy): Eukaryota > Metazoa > Chordata > Mammalia > Diprotodontia > Petauridae > Petaurus > Petaurus breviceps. The sequence continues at coordinate 18,955,055 of NW_027186372.1, forward strand.
CAGAGTCATCATATCCTTGTGGTTCCAACTACCTTATAAAAGTCCACTATATCCTTCACTGTCTCTATTCTTTTCTTCGTCCCATAAAGGTGGTTGTTCCCCACCGTGGCTTTTTTTTTTCATTCTTACTCACTTAGCACTCTCAATGATGTTCATGACTTTGGCTATTATCTCTTACATACATTTTGGAATATATTCCAAACCCTGGACTCTCTCTTGAACTCCCTGGACCTACACCTGCAACTCGTATGACACGTTTTTACTGGAATATCCCACCTGCTCTTCAAATGTAATATGTCCAGAACCAAGCTCAATTGTTTCCTCCTGAATGATTGGCTACTACTGATGACTATTTCTGGTTGTAACCAGATTTACCCATCTTATCAACTTCATCCCTGCCATATCTCTTGAATCCATTCCTTACTTGCAATTCCTTTACTACCAATCTAGTAAAAGCCCTCATGTCCATACACTTGGTTTACTGCAATAATTTCCTGACTGGTCTTCTACTTCCACTTTGTTTTCCCTTTAATTCATCCTTTATGCCACTTTTGGAATATACTTTTATTGCATAGATCCTTTTAAATTAATTTTTCAATTTTAATATTTATTTTAATCCTTTAAAAAATAGTCCCATGATGCTGAGTAAAGTGAGCAGAACCAGGAGAACAATGTATACAGTGATATCTATAATGTACTATGATAACTAACTTTGATAGATTTCTCTCTTCTTAGCAGTGCAAGGATCTAAGACTACTCCAAAAGACTCATGATGGCAAATGCTATACATCCAGAAAAAGAACTATGGAGTCTGAATATAGATCAAAACATATTATTTAGTCTCTCTCTCTCTGTCTCTCTCTCTCTGTCTCTCTCTGTCTCTCTCTCTCTCTGTCTCTCTCTGTCTCTCTCTCTCTCTGTCTCTCTCTGTCTCTCTCTCTCTGTCTCTCTCTCTCTCTCTCTCTCTCTCT
>NW_027186372.1:18956125-18983475 GCF_028583685.1 Petaurus breviceps papuanus
TTCTCTGTCTCTCTCTCTGTCTCTGTCTCTCTCTCTCTGTCTCTCTGTCTCTGTCTCTGTCTCTCTCTGTCTCTGTCTCTCTCTCTGTCTCTCTCTCTCTCTGTCCATATATATAGTTTCTCCTTTCTTGTGGTTTCTCCCATTGGTTCCAATTCTTCTTTACATATTACATGCTGTCTTGGGGTAGGGGGCAGGGAGAGATATGGAGAAAATCTGGAGCTCATAATCTTATAGAAGTGAATGTTGAAAAATAAAAATAAAAAAATAAATAGTTCCAAATTCTCTTCCTTCCTCCAATCCCATCTCCACCCATTAAGAAGGCAAGTAATATGATATCTATTATTACATGTGAAATCACTTTATTCATTGATCTAATAGCATCCATTTTCTATTTAAAAAAATCTTCAGTAGATTTTTATTACCTGTGAAGTAAACTTTAAACTTCCTAGCCTGAAATTCAAGGCCTACCACAATCTGACATCAAAATGGGTTTCATTGTTTCCTGAAAGCCCCTGCCTTTTTCCCACCTCTGTGGCTTTGGTCATATTCTTCCCTATGCTTGTGATGTCCTTTAAAGAGATTTCCTTTAAAAACCCACTTCATTTCAATCTCCTTCCCAAAATCTCTCCTGAGCCTTTCAACAACCTTCCCCTCTCAGACCTCATATCACTTTGTCTTCTGCTGCTCTCCTAGTGACATACTTACTCCAATACATTACGGATCTTCTATTCTTTGATATTATTACTGCTTTGACCTTATATCGTAATCCTTTTGTGTCTTAGTAGACAATCTCTGAAAGTTATTATGTCTTGAAAAAAAGAATAACCCAAGGATAGACTTAAAATGCAGAATAAAACATATAATTTAATTTGTTATAAAATGTATATGTGTTATGAGGGTTTTCTTTTTTCTTTTCCTTTTAAAAATTGTTCCACTGGAAGGGAGTAATATGAAAAAGAGATAATAAATGCTTATAAAAATAAATATTTTTAAAGAGGGAAGAAGTCATCCAATAGCCAAACTTCTCAGAATAAGCCTTTTTTGAATTTCACTAGGCAGGTCCTCATATTGCATATGTAGTCAATTCAAAGCTTTTCTAATATGGCAGGAGCTGCCATAGCCTAACCCAAAATCATTCTCACCCTACAGTAAGATAAAAATAATATATTTCAACACGATCATAATTATCTGTATTTATGTTATCTCATTACTAAACATTAAGCATCATGAGAGCAGAGATATCTGACCACCTAGCTAGGTAGTGTAGTGTAAGGGACTTGGAATCAAAAAGACCTGAGCTCATTGGAATCCTACCTCAGATATTTATTGCCCGTATGACTCTGAGCAAGTCACTTAACGTCTCACAGCCTCAATTTTGACGTCTATAAAATGAGGATAATAATAATCATATCTACTCCCACAGGGTAGTTGTAAGATTCAAATAAGATAATATGTGTAAGGCATATTACAAGCTTTAAAGCATTGTAGAATTGTTATTATTACTACATAAACTTTGTTTCTCCCCATTTTCTTATCACAGTGATTTGATACTTTTAATAAATGCTAACTGTATAAATGAAGCTATTGAATAAATAATTTTGCAGAAGGATAATAGGATCATAGGTTTAGAAGTGGGAGGAAATGTAGTCAATCACTTCACTTCACAGATGGATTCATACTTCAGGTAGAGAGACTTATATGACCACTTAGGTACCTTCTAACTATTCCTTTAAATGAAAAAAAAAAATACTGTTTTTGGAATTAGGGCCAGAATTATACCAATTCAAATTTATTCCAATTCTGCAAACAGTCCATATCCCTGGGGAAGTCAACTCATTCATCTTTGGAATTCTTGTCCTGGGGTCCAGTTGTCTTGATTGGTTGACTTCAGACTAACTTATTATCTCTAACCAGCCCCAGGTCAGACCATGTTACATCTTCACATTGAATGTTCCCTGACTATCATGCCATCTGACTTCCAAAAGTATTTCAAGTGGTCACAGAATCTCAGAGTTAAAAGGCATCAGAAGCAACCCACACCTGAACAAGAATATGTTTTTTAAAATACTTGACAAGTGATTCTCCCAAACTTTGCTCAAAGATCTCCATTGAGGGCAAACTTTCTCCCTCCTGTCCATTTTACTTTTGAACAGATGAAACTTTTATAAAGTGTTTTGTTGTGTTGTTTTTTTTAATTATACCAAGCCTAAATTTATTCCTCAAAATTTCTATCCATACTTCTTGTTCTGACCTTAAGAATCAAGCAGAAGAAGTCTGAACCCTCTTCCACTAGATAATATTTCATTTCAACAAACATTTATATATCAAGGTCTTATTATGTGAAACAGCCAGAAAGTCTACCCTCACCCCAAGGTCTTCTCTTTACTAAAAAGCAGCAAACTAGCCGTGTGACCTTGGGCAAGTTACTTAACCCCAATTGCCCTCCAAAATGCAAAAAAAAAAAAAAGCATCAACTCCTTCAAAAGGCTCCTCATTATTGCATAAACTCAAAGACCTTCACTCTACTGGCTGCCCACTCTTCTAAACTATCAAGCTAATCCACTGTCTTCAACTGAATAGAAGTGGAAGGTATGCATTTCAGGCAATTCTACCAGGCAACCACCTGTAACAAGTGATAAGAGAGACAAACGAAGGTATCTTTTCTCAAAATATCTTCGGCACTAGCCTGTTACAGAGTCTGAAATTCTACTATGAGAAATTCACTTACTGCACTTGGTTTAAGGTATTATTTAGGGGATATTCCTGTTAAAATTCATACCTCTGGAATGGATCACACATTGAGCTCGTAGAGGTCGTTACCACATTTGTCTCCGCCTGATTATAAGAGAAGCCCAGTAGAATTACGGAAAGGGGCAGTATATCAGTTTTGATAGGGGAAAAGATAAAGGCATAGGACCTCTCTCAGTAGACCTAGACAAGTCATTTAACCTCTGGGTGCCTGATTTTTGTCATTTGATAAAGAGGATGTTGGAGTCAATTCTCTTTCCAGTTCTAAATCTATGATTCTATAAAACTAGAATGGCAAAACCTAGAGAAGAGGTGATCAAGAGAAGAGGTCTTTGGCCATTCGTTTTATGTGATGTCCTTTGGAATAACTTGTTCAACCAGCATCCTGTTACTGTCCATGACAAACTATATATAATTATTTATGATGGAACAAATTGCTTTTCTTCATTAAAAAAAAACTTTTCCCTTGTTCAAGAACTGTTTGCGCCATGGCCCAATAGATAAAGTAATCAAATGACTTAAGCATTTAGTTATCAAAATGTGTACAAAGTTTCAACAGTCATAGGAAAGATTGCTCTAAATCACTAATAAAAATGTAATCAAAACAACTATGAGTTTTCACCTTACAACTAGAAAGTTAGCAAAGATGACCAAAGAAGTGAGCAATCAATGTTGGGGGGATTACAGAAAGCTACACATACACTGTGGCCCAATCATTTTAAAAAACTTTTTGGAATTATACTAGGACAGTGACTAATACCCTTACCCTTTGTTCCAGAGATTCCACTTAGGAATATACAGAAGGAAGGAAGGAAGGAAGGAAGGAAGGAAGGAAGGAAGGAAGGAAGGAAGGAAGGAAGGAAGGAAGGAAGGAAGGAAGGAAGGAAGGAAGGAAGGAAGGAAGAAAGGAAGGAAGGAGGGAAGGAAGGAGGGAAGGAAGGAGGGAAGGAAGGGAGGAAGGAAGGAAAGAAGATCTAATATAACCAAACTATGTATAGTAGCACTTTTTTTTTTGCAGTAGTAAAGGACTAGAAAGAAGTAAATGTCCGTAAATTAGAGAATGGCTAAACAAATTGTAGCATATGAATGTAATATGATATTGTTACTCCAGAGAAAATGGCTAACATGAAGACTACAGAGAAGCATGGAAAGACTTATATGAAGTGATGCAAAATGTAGTGAGCTGAGCCAAGAAAACAATATATACAATGACTATAACAACATAAATGAAAAGAACTATAACAATAGAAATTATATCCATAGAAAACAATAACAAAAACAGAAACTGTTCTGTGTAATTATGATGACAAAACTTGACCCCCAAGAAAAGACATGATAATTCACCTCCCTCTCTGCTTTGCAAAAGGAGGGACTCTGGGTATTTTTGGATTTGTTTGATTGATTGACTAGTTTTGCTGAACTTCATTTTTTTCTGTTTCTATTGTTTTTTTCTTTCCTATAAGAAATGATTCTCCAGTTAAAGGAGAGGAGATGTTGGGAAATAACTTAAGAAAAAAAGATATCCACAAAAATTATTTTAAGAAAGAAATTCAAAATGGGCAAAGATATATACTTCTCTTTTACTGGAGGTGATGAGGCTAAAAACAGTAAAACAGTCTAAAACTGTCTGAATTCCTCCCAGGGGCCTACCCAATCTGTCCTCTGGAGCTGTCTCTAGAACTGCCTCTTTACTATGCCAGTCTCTAGAGCAGAACTTGAAGTCCATGGGTACTAGATTTAAATGTAATTGGGAAATACTTAACAAAATAAATAAAAACACAACAAAACATAGTTAATATTTCATTGTAAAACTAAGTCAATAGCAGCTTGTCAAGGATTCTTTTGAACAGTTTAGTGGCCTCCATTTCTATTTGATTTTGACACTACTGTCCCAGAGAATAACCCTATTACCCATCCGATAGCACTAGTATCTTCTATGCTTAATAGCATACTGCTGAGTTGCTGTCCTTACCCTCCACCTCACAGATGGTTACTTTACCCTCCTTTCTGATCCCTGTTGTCTCGGGTAAACTCTATATTCTTTCTTCCTCTGCCTCCCAAATTTCTGGTACAGACTTCAATACTTAGGCTTTAACCCGCAGAGGGCAAGATAATGTCACTTCCAGAACCATCCAACCACTCAAAAATTATGGCTCTGAGCTTGGAGCTGAGCTCCACCTCTTGCCAGCTGCCAGCTAATTAATACCTTGCTGGTGAAGCTGCCTCACTGAGGTAGTAATTGAACAGGCAGATGCACCTGGTCAGGGAGCTCAGAGGGGAGTCCTTTCACTTTGCCTGATAATGGAAGGCAGGAAGTGAGACTAAAGGAAATATTTCAAATGCCCTCTCTGCTCCCTGAAGTTAGAGGTGTTGCTTCTAACTAGCCGGGGTAAAAAAAGAAAGAAAAAAAACTAAGTTATAAAGGGGATTTTTAAAAAGTATTTGAATCCTAATTTCTCTTCTAGACAGAGAGAACATAGGGGGAGAGTGGAAAGCACTGAACTTGGTGTCAGGAAGAACCTGACTAGTTGTGTGACTTTGGGCAAGATGCTTTAACAGCTCCAAGTCTCAGTTTCCTGATATGTAAAACGGAGATAATAATACCTGTATCCAACGTCACAAAACTATAATGAGGATCAAATGAAATAATGTCTCTGAAGTGCTTTCAGATCCTTAAAGCACCATATCAATGTCAATTGCTTTTATTAATAATCATAATTTAGAAAGATTTTAATACCAGATAATCATAATATACCATTATCATTAATAACAATTCTAGAATGATACAGTTTCCTTACCTGGGAAAGCTGCACAATGCTATTTTGTATTTGTTATTGTTGTGTACTTTTCTTTCTTTTTGCTACACATACTTCTCAGCTAGACTATAAATTCCTGGGGTAAGGAAATCATCACAACTTCCACCATCTCCCCCCTTAACCCCATACCTTAAGTGCTGTCCAATGAGAAGATATTCAATAAACATTTGTTGACCAATTCACTGATTAGCAGAATTGCTGCTAGAGTTTATTTGGAAACACGGATGGAAGGAGAGTACTTCTTGGGTTTATACCATCTCCCAAGGATAGCGCAATGTCAAAAGGTGTTTTTTTGACCTTATACATTCAGATCTAATATTCCTCCTTGGAAACAAGGAGGTTTCTAAGCTTCGGTATTATAAATTCCTGGTAAGTAGATCAGAAACATCTAAAATGCCCTATAGATAGCTATTGTCTTTTGTGGTTTGACTGTGTTTGTTAATTTTAGAAAACAGAAACAGAATTCAATAGAAGAATGTAAAATATTTAATACATGAGGTCACCAGCAGCCTGTATCTTCTTACTAGAAAGTGAAAACCAAGATGTGCCTGGGGAAAATATTTTAGAAATCTTATACAAATGTATACCACAAGTGGATCGTCAAAGCTGGAAAATACCTATAGGTGATTACTCCAACCATATTTCCCCCATTTTCTAGATAAGGTATCATCCTAGACTCCTCATACACTAAATCTCCATAACTAATCAGTTGCCAAATCTTGTCATTTCTACATTTGTAACCTCTGCTCTCCTATATGCCCTGTTTTCTTTCTGGCACTGTCACCAACCTTGTGCAGGCTTTCATCACATCTCACCTGAGCTTTTTCAATAATCTTCTTGTTAGTCTCTCTGGCCACTCTCAGCCATAGTGAAAATAAGTTTTATTATCTCAATTAAACAGTAGATATTGTCAGCTTAGCCAACTGACTCTATTTTGTTTTAAGCCTCCATTTTGTGATAGAGCTGTTTCAAGTAACTTGTTTTTCAATAATGAGACAGACACTTGTATGAATGATATGGTAAACAACAGTGTGTGTCCTTACATAACTGATAACCATACATAGACACCCTGACAGGACAGACTACCAGTAGAAAATATAAACAATTTTATTAGTAGTTTATGTAATAAACTACCAATCAAATTATATGGTAAACAAATTATAAATGGCAATAGTGTTCCTAGAGTTAATAGAGGCCCCAAGCTTCAGCCTCCTCGTGGGTTGCAGCTAGAACAAGTTCCTGCATTGACTACACTTGAAACATGACCTTCCTCAAGTTCCCTTGAGGTCAGTACTGATAGATGGAGACTTGGCAGATGGTCACCTAAGAGGAAAATAGATGTCTTCTACCTGGACACATAGTCATAATGACAACATTGTCGTGAACATCAGTTTGAAAGATGTCTCTAGTCTAAGACTAAGGTTGGTGATTTGTTCATAGCAGGGAATATAATTTGTATTGCTTATATATTTTGACTAATAAAGTTGGATTGACTGCAACGAGAAGCATAAGTCTAATTAGTATTTCTATAACACTAGTTAACATGTATAATGACTATAAACTCATGTATCTATCTTCCACTCAACTATCAAAAGGATCTTCCTAAAAAACGTGCCTATCACACACACACACACACACACACACACACACACACACACACCAACCAACACCACCCCCATTTCATAAACTCTAATAATTCTCTTTTACCTCCAGGATCAAATAGAGTCTTCTGTTTGACTTTCATACCCTTTTATGACCTTGCCTCTTCCTACCTTCCCAATCTTCTTATATTCCTTCATGTGGTAGAGTGGATAGAATGCTAAGCCTGGGGTAATTCAGAGACCTGAATTATGAATTGAATTATTTCAATTATGAAATGGATAATTTGATTCTATTAAACTGAAAAGTTTTTGCACAACCAAAGTCAATGAAACTAAGGTCAGAAGGGAAGAAGAAAGCTGGGAAACATTTTTTTTTTTTTTTGCAACCAGTATCTCTGATGAAGGCCTCATTTCTAAAACATACAGAAAACTGAGTTAAACTCATAAGAAATCAAGTCATTCCCCAAATGACAAATGGTCAAAGTATATGAACAGGCAGTTTTCAGAGGAAGAAATCAAAGGTACCTATAGTCGTATAAAAAAAATGCTCCAAATTACTATTATTTTTTTAAGCAATCGGGGTTAAGTAACTTGCTCAAGGTTACACGGCCAGTTATTTCTGGGTGTGGAGCTGAGTGTCTGAGCCTCGGATTCGATCTCCAGGTCATCCCAACACTGGAGCTGGTGCTCTAACTCGCTGAACCACTTGGCCGCCCCTTCTAAATTACTATTGATTAGAGAAATGCAAATCAAAACAACTCTGAGGTACCATATCACAACTATCAGATTGGCTAACATAACAAAAGAGGAAAATGATAAATGCTGGAGAAGATATGGGAAAATTGGAACACTAGTGCATTGTTGGTGGAGTTGTGAACTTATCCAACCATTCTAGAGAGTAATTTAGAACTATGCTCAAAGGGTTATAAAACTGTACATATTCTTTGACCCAGCAATACCACTTCTAAGTCTACCATGTTTCCCCGATAATAAGACCTATCCAGAAAATAAGCCCTCCCCTTACTGTGTAAGATTCCTCTAAAATAAGCCCTCCCCCGAAAATAAGCCCTATTGAGATTGCTACTGTAGTGAAGGTGATCCCCTGCGCTACACGCTACATTATGGTACCCTCTGTATGCACCGTCCCCCCCACCCCGTGAAACACACGCCACGCTCCGAGCTGCATCCAATCAGAGCTGCAGCAGTGAGCGCGTCATCCTGTTCTTTATTGAATTCATTATTGAATAAAGGTACATTTTTTTGTTCACATTTACCTGTTTATTAAAATTGCTGTCAATGTTCATTAAAATAAGCCCTCCCCTGAAAATAAGCCCTCTGGTGTTTTTCTGTCCAAAAAATTAATAAGACAGTGTCTTATTATCGGGGAAACACGGTATATCCCAAGAGATCACAAAAATGGGAAAAGGACCCATGTGTACAAAAATATTTATAGCAGCTCTTTTTGCGGTGGCCAAGAATTAGAAGTTGAGGGGATGCCTCTCAGTTGGGGAATGGCTTAACAAGTTGTGGTATATAAATGTTAAGTAATACTATTGTTCCATAAGAAATGTGAGCAGGTGGACTTCAGAAAAAACTGGAAACACTAACATGAACTCAGTGAGGTGAACAGAGCCAGGAGAACATTGTACCCAATAATAGCAACATTGCGTGATGACTAACTTTGACAGACTTGGCTCTTCTCAGCAATGCAAGGATCTGAGACAACTCCAAATGACTCACGAAGGAAAATGCTGTCCATATCCAGAAAAAGAACTATGGAGTTTGAATGCAGATCAAAGCAGACTATTTGCTTTCTTTTTTTATGTTTCTTCTTTCTTATGGTTTTTCCTATTGGTGCTAATTCTTCATGACAAAGTGCCTAATGTGAAAATGTTTAATAGGAATGTATATGTATAGCCTGTATCAGATTGCACACCATCTTGAGGAGGGGGGAGGAGAAGAATGGGAAAAAAAATTTAGAATTCAAAATCTTATGGAAGTGAATGTTGGAAACTAAAAATAAATAAATAAATTGACTTTGAAAAATAAAAATAAAGACCTGAGTTCAAAGTTGTGTGACTTGGATAAATCATTTCTCCTGTTTGTCTCACTTCCCTCATCTGTTAAATGAGGATAATAACAGTACCTACTTCGTAAGGTTGTTGTAAGGATCAAATCAGATAAATAATTAAGTGTTTAGTGCAGTCTGACACATAGTAAGCATTATATAAATGTTAGTCATTAGTATTATTTTACAGTACTCATGATTGATAATTTTTCTCAAAGATATTCCATCTCCTGATTCCAGGCACTTTCAATGGCTGTTCCCCTTGCTTGAAATTCTCTCTGCCCTCATTTCTGTCTCATAGTGTCCCCAGATTTCTTCAAGTCTCAGTTAAAATCCCACCTTTTATAAAAAGCCTTTTCTGATCCCTCTTAATGACAGTGCCTCCCATCTGGGATTATCTCTAATTTATCCTTTGAATATATTTATTTTTACATAGATGTTTGCAAGTTGTCTCCCCCATTAGACTGTGAGCTCCTTTGAGGGCAGGGACTATTTTTTGCCTCATACTATGATGAAAGTACTTAGCACAGTGCCTAGCCTGTAATAGTTACTTAAATATTTGTTGATTTGATTGAAACCCAGAAAGTCTGGGTGACTTGGACTTGCCCAGGGACAAATAGGGAGGGAAAAAAAGGCAGGTTTGGAATCCAGGTCTTGCCCCAGATCCAACATTCTTTTCACTGTATCACTGAAGCAAAAGTCCAAAAACTATTCTGTGAAGGTTTTGTTTATCAAGAGTTGTTCATGATCAGCTTTGAGTTTTCCTATTCTTTGACCCTTATTATGCAAAGATTAGGAAAAAATGTTACCTTTAAGCAATGAGTCTAAAAACTTTAATTCTCCATGCATAGATGAGCAGTCCATTTTTTAAGTGAATAGTTGCACCTGCCTAATTGAAGTTGTTAGATGGATAAATAGATTAGAAAGCAGTAGTGCTAGTGCATTCTATATTAGTCAGACATATTTAACAGAGGAGAGAGCAACTTTTTTTCCTGCTCTGCTTCTGCTGAAGAAAATACCCAATGGACTGATTTCTTGGAATGTCTTCAATTGCTAAATTATGAATAGCACTTGCTGCCACATGGGAAGGCATCTAAAGAGCCTAGTGGTTATTAAAGGGTATAGATTCTGCTGTTTTGTTAAGATGTTTATAATCTTCAGGTTATCCCAACATGAGCAAAAAATTCTGGAAACACCTAAAAGAAAAATGCCCAAGGGAAGCTAACTAGGAGTGAGATCATACTAACTTCTAATGAAGCCTGCTGGTAAGAGGAACCCCAAAGCCTAGCCCTCCCAAGCTCTAGGAAACGCAGAGATCTAAAGAATCTGAAATCTACTAATGCCCAGAAGACCTGAAGATTTAGAATCCAAAGGTTTCAGACAACACCAACAAAGCTTCAAAAGGAAGCTTTTCCTTTTTAATGTTATCTATTTAAGTTCAAGAGCATCTAGGTGGCCCAGTGGATAAATTGCAGGATCTCGAGTCTAGAAGACTCTTCCTGAGTTCAAGTCCAGTCTCAGACCTTTACTAGCTGTGTGACCCTGGGCAAGTCACTTAACACTGTTTGCCTCAATTTTTTCAACTATAAAATGAGCTGGAGAAGGAAATGGCAAACTGCTCCAGTATCTTTGCCAAGAAAATTCTAAATGGGGTCATGAAGAGTCGGATATGATTTAAACAACTCAACAACAAAAAACTTAGGGTAAGGAGACTGGTGAACCCACCCACCTTTCTAATTTGCTTGAAAGTTCTACATTGCTCTCTAAGAAAAAGAAGTTGCTTTCTCATTCTTTTTTTTAATTAATTTAAACCCATGGAGATAGAATAATTTTCAGATTAAGCTGGTACAGACATAGGCAACCAGTATAAGACAACTGCATAATGTCCTCGGTAGAGCAGTAGATAGAACATTGGGTCCGGAATCTGGGAGACCTGAGTTCAAATCCATCCTCAGACACTTACTAACTATGGGACCTAGGACCAGTCACTTAACCTCAGTTTCCTCAACCGTAAAGCAGGGAAAATAATAGTATCTACCTCCCAGGGTTGTTGTAAGGACAAAAATGAGATCATATCTATAAAGCCCTTGGCACATAGTATGCAAAATATAAATGCTAGGTATTATTATATTAGTAGTGGTATTCCTACTCAGGGTTTGTTTCCATTCCAGATCACATTATTTATCTTGTTGCTACATAAACAGATAGATTTGGTTTATGCAAAATACTCAACAATATTCTACTGATGGAATGTGACTGACTGATGCCCTAATTCAGATTCAGGAAGGCTGTATTCAAATACCCAGCTCTGGTACTTACTACCTTTATGACCTTTAGCGGGGCATTTTGCCTGTTATGTAATTCAGTTTCCCCACCTGAAACGTAAGAGGGAAGGACCTGATGAATTGTAAAGTTTCTTTGACTCATTCATTTATTTGACAAGCATTTATTAAGCATCTAATATGTGCCAGGTACAGTGTTAGGAGCCAGTGATACAAAGATGAACAAAAATTAAAAATAAGAGAGTCCTCAAGGACTTTATATTCCAGTTCTAAATTTCCTCTGGTCTGTGTTATAAGGGCAAAGGTTATATTAATTTAAAGTTCAATCAGTCAATAATAAACTTGATTTAGTAACTTCTACATAGCAGACCCTGTGCTAAGTGCTGGGTTACAAAAAGAGGTAAGACAGTTCCTACCTTCAAATAGTTTATAACTAATTGGGGAAACAACATGCAAATTATTATCTACAAAACAAGTTATCCAGCTACAGGATAGATAGTAAATAACACAGGAAAGGCACTGAAATTCGGAAGGATTGGAGAAAGCTTCCTAAAGAAGGTAGGATTTTAGTTGGGACTTAACGGAAGCCAGGTAGGTCAATAGTGGGAAAGAAGGGAATGTAACTGGCCCATATCAGTTTGCTGATCTCAAGTAGTGATGTCTATATGTGTGATGTGGAGGAAAGAGTGTCAGATTAGAAGACAAGCAACCAGGATTCTAATTCCAATTTTAATACAAATTAGCTGTCTCTGGGCCTTGTATTCTTCATCTATAGAATGTCAGGTGTGGACTAAGGTTCCAACTCTAACTTTACCATAATTTGGGCTTCATATAGAGCCAGTAACTAAGGACCTACCTACCTTCCTGTTGCATAAAATATTTCCATTAATGTTGCAAGAGCTTTATGCCTACAACTGATCCTGAATCTCTGCTTCAGGGATCAGAAGCCTTGGCAACATGTGTATATATTCAGATGTTACATGGTACCTTTGCTTGTACTTTTCACCTCTGCATTTGTTGGGTCTAAATTATTCAACCTTGATTTTTCATTTTAGTAAAATTACTAATTTGGATTATGGTCACATTCAGGATTAGTTTGCCTAGCTGTCAAGGGTTTACTAAGCAGCCCATGTCTGCTGAGATGAGGCATGTATAAATTAGACAGTGAGGCTGTGCTTATAGTAGAAAGCTAACAGAATAATTTGTGCAATAAAGAGTCTGAATAGCTAGTAGGTTTATAGAGTTTCTCTGGTGTAATTAGGAGGGGTATTGTTGTGTAATGAAGAAAATTAATTAGAACTAAATGCTTAGGGAGTGTGGCTGGGTAACTAAAGGCAAATTTTCAGCCTAATTGTTTTTGGCACCTGTAGTCATTTTATACCTTTTTTAGGGAGGTTAGCTAATGGATATTTAACCTGTCTCATTGTTTCCTTTTTCTTGCATATAAACTATATGAGTATAGGAAACTATGGTCCTCCTGTTACCAAATACAGTAAATCTTGTTAGATAATGAGCAGCTAGGTGGTGCAGTGGGTAGAACACCAGACCTGGAGTTTGGAAGACCTGAGTTCAAATTCAGCCTCAAACACTTAATAGCTTTGTGACCCTGGGCAAGTCACTTAACCTCTGTTTACCTCGGTTTCCTCCTCTGCAAAATGGAGCTAATAAGGTTGTCTACCTCCCAGGGTTGTTGTGAGAATCAAATGAGATGATATTATAATGTACTTAGAACAGTACCTGGTACATAAGAAAAACAGAAATGTTAGCTTTTATTAGTCACTATTTTGTATATTTGATGCTACTGATTAAATTAGAGAAGAGAGTCATGCATCAGGCAGGGGACTAGATTAGATGCTATGAATTTCAAGTTCTCTAAATTCCTTTGAAATTTGGAGTCTTTGATTCTTTGAAATTATGTTCCATGTGCACATTTTTTCACTTTTTCAGAAAAAATTTATAATGGGGTGTGTTAGCCTTAAACTTCAACCTATAAGCACTAGATTATCTGGACACTACAAAATACAATTACCCCCAAACATATGAGGAAATGTATAGCCAATTCTTGAATAGTCAGAGGACTGCTTATTTGTTTGTGAATTGTTTTATTTTTTTTTTTGTTCTCTCATCTCTGCCTCATCAACAACTTGTGCTATCGAGTACAGGAAAAGAGGTAAAAGTTTCGTGAGCTCCTTGCTCAGTTACTCACAGGGCAGTGATGATCAAAGGTTTTATAGGAAAGAAAATGAAATCTAAAGAAGACAACTGGGTTGAATTACCACAGGATGGCTAAGGTATCAGACATTCTAGTCAAGGGAATGTTACCATATTTGAACCAACATTTTTCAAAGACTTATATGACATGTGCAAAAGGACTTTCTTAAGTTTTGTCTATTCAATAACTATAATTCAAATCCAATATAATACAAGCGCATCCTAAATTATTTAGAACATAATGACTTCTATTTGTAAATTCAGAAAGCATTTTAAGATCTCAGTCATTGCTATGAACATTTATTATATGTAATTGTGCCAGTTAATGGAGAATTATAGTGAATGAAATATCAGGTAGCAGGACATTTTAAGTTACATGATATCCTTTCTTAAGATGTCTGACCTAGAGAAAATGGAGAAGGGAAATAATTTTGCAGTAGTCCCACTGCTGGTCATCTGTTGAGGAATGGAAAAGTGGGAGACTTTCCTAGTATTTCTTGCTTTTGACATTACCTTCATCTATTCTGAATGTCTTCTATCTACTTAGTAATTTCATTTTGTCTCTCATGTTAGAATGCATACTACTTGAGGGCAGGGACCAATTTTTCTTCCTCTTAGAACAGTACCTAACACATAGTAAGTGCTTAATAAATGTTTGTTGACATTCTGAATAAGCCCCTTTGAGCTATTCTTTTGATCAGCGGTGGCAAATCTCTCCTTTTGTAAGTGGACTTGATTTCTGAAGAGCCAAAAATATGGTAAAATCTAATAAAGTGAATGATTAATTTGGATAAAATTTTTTCATTAAAATGACATAACAATGAATATGATCAATTTTATTTCGTTATAAACTGTTTCTGAAGGTGATTCCCAATACCTTCTAAAAATATTTGAGCAGAAGCATCATTATTGAAATAAGCATTTTTAATTTTTTATTTATTTACTATTAGTTTACAAAATTCAGTTCCACAAGTTTTTGAGTTCCAAATTTTCTCCTTCCCCCCGTTCCCTCCCAACCCCAGCCATGGCAGCATGGAATCTGATATAGGTTCTACATATACCTTCACAGTAAACATTAGTCAAGTTGTAAAGGAGAATTAGAACCAAATGGAATAAATAATGAGGAAGAAGGAACAAAAAAAAAAGAAAGAGAGAGAGAGAGCAAGTAGTTTGGTTGGATCTTCATTCAGACTCCATAATTCTTTCTCTGGATGTGGATCGCCTTTTCCATCATGAGTCCTTTGGAGTTGTCTTATAACTTTGCATCACTGAGTTAAGTCTAGTCTGTCAAAGTCAGTCATCATAGATCCAATGTGTCTGTAATTGTGTACAATGTTCTCTGGGATCTACTCCCTTCACTCAGTTTATATAAGTTTCTTCAGGTCATTATGAAGTCTGTCTGCTCCTCATTTCTTACAACACAATAGTATTCCATTACATTCATATACCATAACTTGTTGTAGCGGCAAGCACCCCAAGCACATCCTCAGGGTTTGCTGCTACCACAGGTTCTTGGATCTGCTTTGTTAAAGGAAAGCAACTCAAAATGGGTTAACAAGCTTACTTTAATCAGTCAGACATATATCGTTTACCTTGTTCAGGGGAAAAAGGTCAGCACCCCAAACTTCAAAATATACAGACAGAATTATCAAGACATTAACAGATCAAGTAGACAGCTTTCCAAACTGTCCAACCATTACATCCATACCCAGTCAACATCTGGGTTTTTCAAAGCCGGGGGACTCTCAACAACGGCTTCCCAGAATTCAGATCAAATCACAGAACACTTCTCAAAGTGAGTCCCAAAACAAAGCTACACATCAGGGCTTATATAGCCTTCTCCTGGCTCAGAGAATGTAACAACCTTATTGACTCACTGGCCAATCAAGAAGTATCTACTGAAAAACAAGCCTCCCACCCCAGACTCCAGGTGCACTTTAGCCTAGGGGCAGGGAAGATCTTTAAATCTGCATTTCCATTACACTTGTTTAGCCATTCCCCAATCCATGGGCATCCCCATTGATTTCCAGTTCTTTGCCACCACAAAAAAAATCTGATATATATATATATATTTACATACAGGTCCTTTTCCCACTATGATCTCTTTGGGACACAGCCCTAGAAGTGGTATTGCTGGGTCAAAAGGTATTAACATTTTTATAGCCCTTTGGGCATAGTTCCAAATTGCTCTCCAGAATGGTTGGATCATTTCACAACTCCACCAATAATGCATTAGTGTTCCAATTTTCCCATATCTTTTCCAACATTTATCATTTTCCTGTTTGTCATGTTAGCCAATCTGACCAGTGAGATGTGGTACCTAAGAGTTGTTTTGATTTGCATTTCTCTGATCAATAGTGATTTAGAGCATTTTTTCATATGCTTAGAGATATTTTTAATTTCTTCCTCTGAAAACTGCCTGTTCATATCCTTTGACCATTTATCAACAGAAGAATGACTTGTATTCTTATGAGTTTGACTCAGCTTTCTATATGTTTTAGAAAGGAGGCCTTTATCAAAGCCACTGGATATAAAAAGTCTTTTCCAATTTTCTACTTCCCTCCTAATCTTGGTTACATTGGCTTTGTTTGTACAAAACCTTTTCAATTTAATGTAATCAAAATTATCCATTTTGCATTTCATAATGCTTTCTATCCCTTGTTTGGTCATAAATTCTTCCCTTCTCCATAAATCTGACAGGTAAACTGTTCCTTGCTCTCCCAGATTGCTTATATTATCAGCCTTTATATCTAGATAGTGAACCCATTTAGATTTGATTTTGGCATACAGTGTAAGATACTGGTCTAGGCCCAGTTTCTGCCATACTATTTTCCATTTTTCCCAGCAGTTTTTGTCAAATAGTTTTTATCCCAGAAGCTGGAGTCTTTGGGTTTATCAAACAGTAGATTACTATAGTCATTGACTACTGTGTCTTGAGTACCTATGCTATTCCACTGATCTACCACTCTATTCTTCAACCAGTACCAAGTAATTTTGATGACTGCTGCTCTATAATACAGTTTAAAATCTGGTATGGCTAGGCCACCTTTCCTAGCATTTCTTTTCATTAATTCCCTTGATATTCTAGGCCTTTTGTTCTTCCAGATGAATCTTGTTACTGTCTTTTCTAGCTCTATAAAATAATATTTTGGGGGTTGTTTTTTTTTGCTTTTTGGAGGGGAGAAAGCAGGGCAGTTGGGGTTAAGCGACTTGCCCAAGGTCACACAGCTAATAAGTGTTAAGTGTCTGAGGCCAGATTTAAACCCAGGTCCTCCTGACTCCAGGGCTGGTGCTCTATTCATTGAGCCACCTAGCCACCCTCTAAAATAATTTTTTGGTGGCTTGATTGGTATGGCATTAAATAGGTCCATTAATTTAGGTAAAATTGTCATTTTTATTATATTAGTTTGGCCTAGCCATGAGCAACTGATGTTTTTCCAATTATTCAGATATGATTTGATTTGTGTGAAAAGTGTTTTATAATTGTGTTCATAAAGTTTCTGGGTTTGTTTTGGCAGGTAGACTCCCAAATATTTTATAATGTTTACAGTAACTTTAAATGAAATTTCTCTTTCTATTTCTTGCTGTTGGGCTTCATTAGAAATATATAGGAATGCCAAGGATTTATATGGGTTTATTTTATATCCTGCAAATTTGCTAAAATTATTTATTATTTCAAGTAGTTTTTATTTTATTCTCTAGGATTTTCTAAGTATATCATCATATCATCTGCAAAGAGTGATAGCATAGTCTCTTCTTTGCCCATTCTAATTCCTTCAATTTCTTTTTCTTCTCTTATAGCTACAGCTAACATTTCTAGCACCAAATTGAATAACAGGGGTGATAGAATTTATGACAAAACATCTTTGTTTCACCCCCAATCTTATTGGAATGCATCTAGCTTATCTCCATTACATATAATATTTGCTAATGGTTTTAGATAGATGCTATTTATTATTTTAAGGAAGACTCCATTTATTTCTATGCTGTCTAGTTTTTTTTAATAGGAATGGGTGTTCTCTATTTAGTTAAAAGCTTTTTCTGAATCTATTGAGATAATCATATAGTTTCTACCAGTTTTGTTGTTGATATGATCAATTATAGTAATGGTATTGGTAATTTGAAGATCTTCCCTGCTTTGAAGATTTTCCCTGCCCCCCATAGGCTGAAGGTAATTACATGGAGCCTGTGATGGGAGGAGTTTGCTGAAGGGTGGAGCAAAATTCAAAGGAATCTGGGAGTAAGAACAGTTAGAGACAGAAGGAAGAGAGAACACACTCAGGCAGACAATTAGGCTTGTGAGTATTGGTTTGTGGGAAGGCTAAAGGATGGTGTGGCTCTCTGTGGTGTTATGGTTTATTAACTTCTTTGCTACTATGATGGATTCGGCTTTCTGGTTTGGGGATTTGGTTTTCTGGTGTCTGAATAAATGTTTTGCTTCTGTTTTCTATATGGATAGTCTATTATATTTTGTGATTGAGCACTATGCCAGCATATTTGCAGTCATCATCAGCGCTATGAATATTGCATTGTCACTACAATTATACTGATAGCTTTCCTAATATTAAACCAGCCTTGCATGCCTGGAATAAATACTACCTGATGAAAGTGTATTATTCTCATGATAAGTTGCTGTAATCTTTTTTTGCTAATATTTTATTTATTGTTCGGTTGTGTCTCATTCTTCATGACCCTGTGGATAATATTACATCAATAGTGTTCACTGGGTTTTCTTCACAAAAATACTAAAGTGGTTGTATGTCTACCAATGCTAGTCATCTACTTTCTTTGCAACTTAGAGAGTTTCCTAGGTACAAGAGGTTAAGTTATTTACATAGGATGGCACAGCAAGTAGATGTGAAAAACAAGATTTAAACCTAGATATTTCTGGCTTGTAAGTAAGATCTCTATCCTCTATATAACACTGTTCCTCTAAAATATTCAAAATCTTATTGATCAAAAAATGGATGCATCAAATACAAGTGAAGTGGAATAAAAGGCAGAGCCTACCATGCAATTGGATGAAGTCAAGTGGAATAATTTTTGAAACATTCAAAAGTCTCCTTGACCAAAAATATCTCCCACACTGATACCTGAAATTACCAACAATGATCTGAAAATGCTAAAATATGAGAATCAACTCCAATATACTAAGGAAAATATCTGTGTCAGACACATTTAGGATTAGTGTTAGTGTCAGACCCTTCCTGATCATTGAAAGTCTTACAAAATTACAGAATCATAGGATTCCTATGAAGAAGAGACCCCCAAAGCTATCTAATCCAAATTACTCTTGAACAAGTATATTTGCTACAACATGCCTGACAGATGATTCAGCCTTCGCTTTAAGGCCTCAAGGAACAGAGAACCCATTACTTCTCTCCCATTTCACTTTGGGATAAATCTAATTATTAGCAAGTTTTACCTTATATCAATTCAAAATTTGCTTATTTGAAGTTTCTACCCATTGTTTCCAGTACTACTTCTAAAGTCAAACAGAATAGGTCTAATCCCTCTTCCAAATGACAACTTTTATAAATATCTGAAGTCGCTATCACATCTTTCCCCAACTCCCACCTAGGTTTTCTCCAGGTTAAATGTCCTCAATTCCTTCAGCTGATATTCATATGGGTTGATCTTTTTATTTTCTATTATTCCAAACTTAAATACTAAATAAAATGAACATTCCTAGGTACAAAATGGAACAGAAAAAAAGAGTATTGCATGTGAAGCCATGAATATTATGCACAGATTGCTTTTTGTTTTGATATGATAAAGATGATCAATTCAATATGTAACTTCTGAAACTACTCCTTCTTGTGTGTGTGTGTGTGTGTGTGTGTGTGTGTGTGTGTGTGTTTTGTTTTCTTTCCAATCTCTTCTGTAACTTTTAAAAATATGCCAATGAGCCCATTTGGTGTATTTTCATTTTTATTTTTTGCTATCATTTTGCTAAACTTTCTTACTATCTCAACTCTCCCCCATCCCCTTTTGGAAAAAATAAAATAAATCCTTGTAACAAATATGCATGGCCAAAAACAACCTATTTCTATGTGGACCAAGTTAAAAAATGTATGTCTCTTTCTGAACCTCTCGGTCAAGAGATAAGTTGCATTGCTTCATTATCAGCAATTTGGAACTGTAGTTATCAGTGCACTGATAAGAGTTTTCTAAAGTTTTTCAAAGTTATTTGTTTTTCCAATGTTGCTGTTATTGCATAAGGTGTTCTCCTGGCTCCTATCACTTTACTCTGCACCCATTCATACAAGTTCCTTTTTCCTCTGGAACCCTTCCAGTCATCATTTCTTTTAGTGTAAAAATATTCCATCACATTCATGTACCATAATTTTTTCAGTCATTCCCCAGGTAACAAATGGCCCCTAATCCTTGCTTTTCAGTTCTTAGCTATTTTTTTAAAAATTGCTATAAATATTTTGGTACATATGGGCCTTTTCCTTCTTCTCTGATCTCTCTGTGGTAGAGGATTAGTAGTAGTATCACTAGGTCCAAGGGTATATATATATACAGTTAGAGTTAGTGACTTTTAGGGCATAATTCCAACTTGCTTTCCAGAATGGTTGTACCAATTCACAGCCAAACCAACAGTGTTCTGGTCTTTTCATCAGAAATGCTTGCAAATTCTTTCATTAAATGTCCATTTTTCCCTCAAAGATTATACTCAGTTTTGCTGGGTAGGTGATTCTTGGTTGTAATCCTAGCTCCTTTGCCCTACAGATTATCATATTCTAAGGCCTCTGATCCTTTAATGTAGAAGCTGCTAAATCTTGTGTTATGCTGACTATGATATTTGAATTATTTCTTTCTGGTTGCATGCAACATTTTCTCTGCAGCTCTGGAATTTGACTATAATATTCCCGGGAATTTTCATTTTGGGATCTCTTCCAGAAAGTAATTAGTGGATTCTTTCAATTTCTATTTTCCCTCTGGTTCTAGAATATATCAAGGCAGTTTTCCTTGATAATTTATTGCGAGATGATGTCTAGGCTTTTTTTTTTGTCATGACTTTCAAGTAATCCAATAATTCTTAAATTATCTCTCCTGCATCAGTTTTCTAGGTCAGTTGTTTTTCCAATGAGATATCTCACATTTTCTTCAATTTTTTTCAGTCTTTTGATTTTTTTTTATTGTTTCTTGATGTCTTATAGAGTCATTAGCTCCCACTTACCCAATTCCAATTTTTAAGGAATTATTTTCTTCAGTGAACTTTTGTACCTCCTTTTCCATTTGGTCAAATCTGCTTTTTAAGGAGTTCTTTTCTTCAGTGTATTTTAAAATATCTTTTCCAGTTAGGTCGCTTCTGCTTTTTAAGGAGTTCTCTTCAGTGGATTTCTGTGCATCTTTTATCACTTGGTCTATTCTGTTTTTTTAAGGTGTTATTTTCTTTAGCAATTTTTGTTTTGTGCTTCCTTTACCAAGCTGTTGACTTCTTTTTCATGATTTTCTTACATCACTCTCATTTTTCTTCCCAATTTTTCCTCTACCTCTCTTATGTGATTTTAAAAATCGTTTTTGAGCTCTTCCATGAACTGGGACCAATTCATATTTTTCTTTGAGGTTTTAGATGTAACAATTTTGACTTCTGTTCCGAGTTTGTGTTTTGATCGTTCTGGTCACCATAGTAACTTTCTATAATCAGGATCTTTTTCTGTTGTTTGCGCATTCTACCATTTTCAAAGGATTCTTCCTGATTTACTTGTTGAGTCATTTTTCAGTCACATCCAACTCTTTGTTACCCCATTTGGACTTTTCTTGGCAAAAATACTGCAGTGGTTTGGCATTTCCTTTTCCAGATAATTTTACAGATGAGTAAATTGAGGCAAGCAGGGTTAAGTGTCACATTTGCCTCAGATTCACTAGCAAGTCAAAAAATCCTGAATGAATGTAGCACAGGACAGGTAAGTTTTGATGAGAGGGAGAGAGAAATAAGGGATCTTATCTTGGAAAAAATAGGGACAACTAGAAGAAAGATGATGATGCATGCTTCCCCACTCTTGGCAGACAGGTGATGAATCAACAGTGCAAAACGTTAGAGATGGACAAAGTGTTGATTTGTTCTGCTTAACAATGTTTATGTGCTATAATGGAGTTGGAGTTTTGTTGCTGCTGCTGCTATTGTTTTGTTTTGTTCTTTGTGGGGGAAAATGGTAGGGGAGATTGGGTGGACAGTAATAATGTTATAAAAAAAAGTCAACCAAACATCTTAAAAATACCTAGAAGAAAAAAGATAGTTGAGAAGGTGATACAGAGAAGCATGGCAGTGTTGGTACTATAGTACATAAAAAACAATTATACATAATAGGTATTTACTAATTTATATAGTCTTTTATTCCATGATGTGAATATGGGAATATTCATGTTTCCTGATATTTGTTAAGTCTGTGATTTTTTTAACAAAAATAAAATATGAAAAAGAAATAAATGAAAAAAAAGAAATTTTAAAAAAAGAAATAAAAGTTGAAAAACAAAGATAAAGACCAGAAGGATACCATAATGGCTAGCCTTTTATACCTAGCATTGGTATTATGGGTATTTGTATAGGAAGGGAGAGACACCAAAAAGATATTGTAATGTCTAGTGTTATAAAGGATAGCAGGATAACAGAAACTGTCTAATACTACACTCACATATGAGGAAACAAAGTCCTAGAAAGGATTAGGAGCTTGCGGCTTATATGACAAAATGCATGTAAAATACTTTTCAAACTTTAAACTATATTGTCACAAACATTATTATCCCAGTTCACCTAGGTAAGCTATAAAGCTCGTAATATATTTTAAAATGCAACTATCACTACTTTGAAGGGACTTTCTGTAATTGGAAGGTAGGTAGAGCAGTGGACAGACTGCTATACCTGGAATCAGAAGAGACCTGAGTTCAAATATAGCCTGAGTCGCTTATTATCTATATGACCTTGGTCAAGTCACAACATCTTTCTACTTAGTTTTGTCATCTGTAAAACTGGGACAATAATAGTACCTATCTCCCAATGTTGTTGTGAGGATGATATTTGTAAAGTATTTTGCCTTAAGTCTTAAACCACTATATAAAATGTTAGCTGCTATTTGGGGGGGTGGGGAGGTGGGGGGCAGCATGTGTACAGGTAGGTATCAGCGTATTTTGGGGGGGATGGGACAATAAAATCAGAAAAGGCCTCTTGTACAAAAGGGCATATAAAATGAGTTTTGAAGGAAAATAGGGATTCCAAGAGGTGAAAATGAAAAAAAAAATAATGCTTACCAGACATGGAGGGCAGCCTGTATGCAAAGGCACAGGCATTGAAGATTGATTGTTGCATGACAGGAATAGCAAAATAGCCATTTTTTCTAGACAACAGAGTACATGGAGTATGTTGTAGACTAAATATATGACGGAGCATAATGTACACTAAGCGTGGAAAAGTTAGGTTGGAACCAGGTTGTGAAAGGTTTTAAAATGCCAAGCAGATCCTATACTTGACTATATGCTGCCATGCGGGGGAGGGGAGGGAGGGGAAACACAATGTGAAACTCAAGGAATTGTGGAATTGAATCCTGTAAACTAAAAGGAAACAAACAAATTAATTAAAAATTTTAAAAAAAGGAAAAAAATGCCAAGCAGAAGAGTTTTTATTTGATTCTAAATATAAGAGGGGACAAAAGTAGGGTGGTGGCCAACTGGGTACAGAGGAGAAAGTTTTGAGATGTTGTGGAGGTTAGTTTGGCAAGGCTTGGCAATTGATTGATTGGGTTGGGGGGAGTAAGGGAGAATAAAGGTCAAATATCATTTTAAGGTTGGGAATCTGCATGATTGAAAAGATGATTTTTGCCTTGATAGACATCAGGAAGTTAAGAGGAGAGGAGGGTTTGAGGGAAAAGATAATGGATTCATTTTTGAAAAAGGTGAACTTGGCATGCCTATAGGATATCCAGTTTCAAATGTCCAAATCGTTGGACCAAACGTCCACACTGTTGATTAGGGACTATAGCCGAGTAGGCAAAGGTTGGTGGTCTTCTGCTTAGAGATGACGGTTGAGCCCATAGCAGCTGATGAGGTCACTATAAGAGAATACAGAAAGAAAAGAGATAAGAACAGAACCTTGGGGTATCCAGTTAGGAGCTGGGACATGGACAAATTCAACAAAGAATATTATGAATTGGTCAGTAAGATAAGATTAGCACCAAGAAGGTGGTATCATGAAAACTCTGAGAGAATCAAGCATAGATGAAAAGGGCTATTAACCTGTGATTTGTGGATCCTTAGGGATTCTGTGGATCAAATTCAAGAAATCTGTGAGTTTAGATGGGAAGAAAATAGGTGGGTTTTTTTTTTGGTTTGTTTTCACTAGTCTCTAACTGAACTTTAGCATTTATTTTAATTAATTCAAAACTAAGAAAGCATTCATGGGCTTCATCAGACTGCTAAAAGAACACAAAAAGGTAAAGAGCTGGGGTGGCTAGGTGGTGCAGTGAATAGAGCACCGGCCCTGGAGTCAGGAGGACCTGAGGTCAAATCCGACCTCAGACACTTAACACTTACTAGCCATGTGACCATGGACAAGTCAATTAACCCCAATTGCCCTGCCTTCCCCTTCCAAAAAAACCTAAAAAGGTAAAGCGCTGATCTAAGAGGACAGGGTAGTCAGCAGTATCTAACAGTATGTGTACAGCATATAACAAGGATTTGGATATAATTTTAGGATAAAATTTAAGAAATGACTTTCAGATTTGGCAAACTAGCCTAAGAGCTGGTTTTCTGTCTTCAGTATCCTCAGTGCCCTTTCCATTATACCCAGAGGTATGCAGACAAATGTTTAACCACCTGTTCTTCCAAAACACAGGAAACACTTTTAAATTTAATCTGCTCTTTAATCTGCATTTTCTTCATCACTTTCTTAAGGCTGGACAATCAACAAAATAATAAATCAAGCCTTGATTAGTAACATATTCTGATTTTTGAGGTGTAAGTGTACACATTGAAAACTGAACAATTGACTCTCATGACCAAATTCTAGCTCTGACTCCAGAACACCCCTGATCACACCATACCTATTCTGAGGAAGGGGGCCATGCTAAAAACAGGTGAAAGGGGCAGAGATGTCAAATTTCTTCTACTTCACAACTTTTCCCAACTCAAATGAGCCTTCTATGCAAGAATATATTTTAATGTGGTCTGTTTTATGTATAATAAAATAGAGAAGACTTTTATCTTGGGACCCATTTCTAACCTGGGTGAGCATGAAGTTAAAAGGCTTCTGAACTTTCTTCTGCTCTGGGATGCTTGGGATGCTTCTTTGCAGAGCAGGTAAAATCTCCAGGAATAGAGCTCACTAAACATGGGTTCTTAAATGAATGTCAGGCTCATTTGCTCATACTGACTGTCTCGTGTGTCAGTGAGCCCGTTGCTCCATGCTGCACAGCTAGGTCCAAAGCCTGAGGCTCCTGTTGACTTTTCAAAGAGTTTCTTGATTGGTTTAGTTCCATGGGATTCAGATAAAGATGAAAAATGAGCCCAAGGTTATTTGGGGACATTTCATATTTGAGAGACCTTCAAGCACTTCACAAATAGAAAGTGTTATATAAATAATGAATAATAATATTGTGATAAGTTTCTATCCCCACCCCAATTTTCATCATGAAAAATTCTATTAGAAATAGATATATCCATATCTCAAAAGCTGGAAAATGGATGTTAAGATTCCAGTAGTTTAGAAGTGTTGAAATAATTTTACTTAGTAAAAGAATGGTCCATTTCGTAAGGAAAATGTATTTTTCCAAATTTTCAGTTTTGTGATGCCAACATTCAACCCAATGCATGCTCCTTTTCTGTTACTATGTATCCCCCACATTCCTAGTCTCCCACTTATTATCAAAGATCTGTGGTCATTTTTTAAAACTTTTGTTCCAATAAGAGGTGCCTAAGAAGGGGAATGTTTGCCTTTTAAGATAGTATTAGTGATCTTTCCTCTATCCTTATCAAAGAGAGTGAAAACCAAATACAAAAAACCTCACATTTAACAACTAAAAAGTCTTTTCAATTACTATTTGTCATCATCTTTTAATGGCATCTGTGCTAACCCTTAGCCTTCATCCTGATTCAGAACTGCCTTTCAAGAACTATTTTACATTAGTGAGTCAAATAGCATGTTTTTCAATGCAGACCTTCCAGCTGAGGGAAAAAAAATTCAGGTTTTATGAAGCAGTTTGGGATGTAGATGAAGAGGCCAGACAAAAATGAAATAAACAATGTTTTGGATTACATTTTAGACATTTAAAAACACTCTAAGTTCAATTTCATAAGGCATTTGTATTTGCAATGAAAAAAGCATCTCTGAGCTTCCTGTCCCCAGGTTAACAGACCCCTTTTATGTTGGAAATTTTTTGTAGGAGCAATTACAAATGATATACAGATTCATTATTTCTCCAGCACTTTATCACAACATTTCTCTATATATCTAATTTTTTCTTGTCTGAAATGTAACATTTCAGGGGATTTTCTTAATTGCTTTTGAAGTTGTTCCAAGATAATCAGCTACTTTCTGGAGCATGATAAGACATTTGACAATATTACCAGACTGATTTTGGATCACACCCTAATTTTGTTCCTAATAGGGATACCTAAGAAGGACAATATTTGCCCCTTAAAATAGTATTTTCTTTCTAACTTGATTTTAGTCTTTATTTATTTGCCAGTACCTATCACAGTCAACAAGAGAATTATCAAATGGATGACTTTTTTTTTTTAATTTCCCACCAGCTTTGTGACTCTTTGGAAGATTAATGTGCACAAAGGTGATTTCTCTAGCATTCAAAGAAATCCTTAACCCAATAAAATAAACCGAAGGAGAAAAAGCAAAATGTTGATAACTTCATAATATTTCTACTACACTTAAAATGTGTTCATTTTAAAACTTAGATGAGGGGGGCTTATTATATTGTGTCAATTTAAAGGGAATATTTGGGTCTTGAAATTTTGGCTTATATCTTACCTTGATGAATTAACTTTTAGACCAACTATAAACTTTCCTTAAATTTGCTTAATACCTGCCCTGATAATCTTTATAATTTCCATATATGTGAGATGTAATTTTACTTTAATTTTGGTATCATTTAATTTTGGTAACCCAGCACACTATCAAATATAAATTTATGATTATATTGAAATTAAGTTAATTTCATCTCACAAAGTGGAAAACACAAAGAATCTAGCTTTTATCTTATTGTGCTTTCATATTAGCAGGGGAACACTGATAGTTTTTGGCAAAAGAATGATAAATTAATATCTACTTTATTATGTGAATGTCAGTTAGTCATGCTGCCCTTTGTCTACCTAGAATTGCTCTTGGCATCTATATTTCTTTTGATTACTTGAATTTGAAGAGCTAGGGATAAGACCAGAGAGGACTGACTGATACTTTAGGAACTTTCACAAATATAGTGCTCAAAAATTATAGGAACTGGGGCGGCCAGGTAGCACAGCGAATAAGAGCACCGGCGCCAGTGTCAGAATGACCGGGCTCAGACACTTAGCATCCACCCAGAAAGACCTGGCCGTGTAACCTTGAGCAAGTTACTTAACCCCAATTGCTTAGGGGTGGCCAGGTGGCTGTAGCAGCAAGCACCCCAAG